>NW_024070201.1:80402042-80416620 GCF_014754425.2 Oryx dammah
CCCTCACCACCATCTCCACCATCACCACCATCTCCACCATCTCCACCATCACCACCCTCACCACCATCTCCACCATCTCCACCATCACCACCATCACCACCATCACCACCATCACCGCCATCTCCACCATCACTGGCTTGTCCTCTGGCGGGAGTTCCCTCCCCTTTCTCCAGCCGCACCGGGAAGGAAGCCAGCTCATTTCGAGGGTCCTATGAGAAGCCTTTCTTCTCTGTGAGGCTGAGTGGTCTTTCTCAACCACCCCGACTCAAACAGGCGTTTTTCTTCATCCTGTGTGGCATCTGCTGTTGGAACACGCGTTTGGCCTCTGCCACATTCTGCCCCCTTTCCAGTTATCTGTCGCTGCCGCGCTCTCCCCAGGCCCACAGCGGCCCTCCCAGGCCCAGCTCACCAGCCCCCCTGCCCTGGGCTTCCCCTCTGGGTTTTTGCGAATCACAGTCCATCCTCATTCACCGAATGAGCCCCTAGCAAGGCCAGCAAGTGCATCTGACTTAGCTCTGCATTTCCGCAGGTGCCCCACTCAGCGATTGGGTGATGAACGCCAAGTCAGCCCGGGAACGTCTGAGGGCTGTTCAGTGCACCCGCCCGAGGTTATGGGTTCGCTGCATGCAACGCCTCGCCCCTCACTGAGTAGGAAGCACTGTGACCAAAACAGCTGCTGAAGGAGCAGGAAACGCTGTCAGCGGCGACGTCTGTGTTGGCAGCACCAGGACCAGCACTCTGTTCGAGGGCACAGAGCTGTCGGGGAGAGGCAGGGCCTGGTCCACAGCTCGTCTGGCCTGGAGGACCCTCCGGAGCTGCCCCTGTGCATGGGGCGGATCGGGCCGGGCTGTGTCGGGGAATCGGTGCCTGGCTGGCATCCAGCCGCCTCCATGGATGGGTGTTTGCACGAGCTCCCTGTAGGACCTCAGCTTCGGCCGGGTCTCATGCCCCGGGGCCTCGGTGGGGAGCCGAGCCTGGGTGTGTTTCCGTCTTCCCGCTCGCCCAGGTGCATGTTCAGCCATGCAGACGAGTGTCCGGGAGCCCCTGATGCCGGAACCATTCTCAGGAGCGGGGAACCCTCTTTCCCACCTGACTCGCTGTGAAGACCGTCTGGGCTCTGGGCCTGGTCCCACCCGGCGGCTTGTGTGACACTCTCAGAGCCAGGGGCTCGTCCCACCGTGCTCACAGGCTTTCCACCGGATGTCTCATGGAGAGAAGGAACTCAAAATGAGCCCCAGACTCAGGGCCGTGTGCCTAGACTGGTTGTCCTGACAGTCCCGTTGCGTGTCTTTTCTCCCGAAAAAAGCTGTTCTTTTGATCCCAGCGTTCTGAGAGAGGAGCGAGATACAGAGACATCTTATTTTCAAAGTCGCGGAGGCGTCACCGCCAAGGAAGCGCTGTTTGGAGGGAGATTCTGCCTGGAGACTGCCCCTAGGCTGTGTCCTGGGCCCTCGGCTGTGGGCCTGGTCATGGGCAAAGGTGAGGGTGATCCTGGCCCCTGGCCGTGCTGAGCCCGCCAGCCTTGACCGAGGGTGGTCCCAGGCCCACGGTCGCTGACCACGCTAGCCCTGGCTCTCGGGAAGGCGCTCGGGTGATGGCCTAGGTCCCTCTGTCCTGGCAGAGAGCCTTGCTGAGGGACAGCTGTTCAAGGCCCTGGGGCAGGGCTTGGGTGGAGGGGGTGGCACGCCCAGCAGCGGGACAGAGAGGAGGCCCTGACCCGTGCAGGAGGCGAGCTGCGTGGGGCAGGGCGGGGTGGGCTCTGCGGTGCACATGGCTTCTTCTTCCAAACTGCCGCCTGGAGGGATGTGTGTCGGCAGGGAGTCCAGGACTCCCAGTGGAGCTGGGTCTGCTTCTTCTCAGGCCGAGCTGACTCTGAGCTGGGTTTCGGGAGGTGCTGTGCCCCCGACCCAGGAGGGACCCGGCTGGGCAGGCTGTCTTGGGGAGACTGAGCTCCACGGCCTCTCCCTCAGTTCCAAGGCCGTGCACAATCTCCGGGCCCCTTGGGCCAGCCCCCTGCTTCATTCCTGCCCCTCTACTGGGTTCCGGGCCACGCAAGGCTGCCTGCTTCCTGGAAAGCCCGCGTGAGCTCCCAGCGTCTGTTTCCCCGAGAATCCCTTCAGCGTGGTGGAGCTCCCGCAGTCCCTTTCCAGTGAGGCCGTCCTGCTGGGAGGCGTGCAGTGACCTCTGGGCCCTGCTGCCCCATTGGGAGGCCTTGGGCCAGGTTCCGGAGAAGTGTGGCAGTGTGGGGACCTTTCTGCCTGGCCGTTCTGAGCCACCTCTGTGATCCCAGCAAGCACGGAAAACCAGAGCCTACCCTTGCCTTTGGTGATGAGGCCCATGCCTGTGCTGTGAGCCCGGGGCAGAGGGTCAGGGGTCAGCTGGGGGTGGACTTCCCTGAGCACGTGGGCTGGGAGGTCCAGGCCCTGAAGCCCCAGGAGTCCAGAGTCTTGGCCCGAGCCAGCCCTGTGGGTTCCAGCGGCCCCTCAGGTGGATCAAGTCTCTCTCTGCACTTTCTCCGAGGCTTGTGTAGGTGTTTGCACACACTGGTGAGCTGACGTGCCTCCGTGAACCATCTGGCTCCAGGGGCTGACCCTGGAGGCCCATCTACTGGGGGGTTGTGGTGGGTGGGCGGACAGGAAGAGGGCAGGTCTGGGTGTGTTTCCACCTCTCTGCTTGACCTGAGAAAGTTACCATTTCCTGGGCGATCCTGACACTTCCTGCCAAGTCCTCACAAACCCGCCCGAGCCTCACGATCCGGGGCAGCAGGCCCTCGGAGAGACCTTCACGCCGCTGACCCAGGGCGGAGGGGCTCCCCGTATGCGGCCCTCCCCTGCCACCAGCACCCCCAGCTTCGTGGCTTGCTGTGGGGACCCCTCCTGCTCCCCCAGTGGTGAGTGGAGGGGTGCTGACACTTGATGGGTCTAAGGAAAGGGTGGGAAAGAACCAGAGGCGGAGAGCCCTTCACAGGCAGACCCCCGCCGGCCTCAAGGTCAGAACCCAGGGCCTGCAGGCCAGGAGGGAGTTGCCCACCCAGGACAGGGCCAGCCCTGCGCCCGTCCCCAGGCGGGTCTTCCTGCCCCGGCACAGGGACTCAGGGAGAACTGGATCCACCTCCCGAGGCTTGCTCTGCCTTAACCATCCAATGGTGGCCTCTGCGGAGTCCGTGGTGGACCCGCAGCGCTCTGGGGGGCTCTGCTGTCCTCGAGGGCTCGGGGAGGGTGGAGCTCGAAGCTCGCAGACTCCTTGTGTCTCCCCTTCCCTGTCTGTCTTGGGGGGCTACTCAGTGATGTCTCTGCTCCCCACGTTCCTGCAGGGGACTCGTCCCCTGCAGTTTCAGGTTCTGAGGGCCCCCAGGAGCCACGCGGGCCCCGCCCACCAAGGATAGGGGTGCATGCCTCTCTCCTGAGGCGTCAGGCTGCCTGCACGCTCAATGCTTGGTGCCCAACATCGAGCTCATCACCTCCTGACTCTCCTGTGATCCCACGGGCTCCGTTCCCTTAGTCAGCCCCCCAGAGTCGCCTGCAACCCCAGGCCGCCCCCTGCCCACCCAGCCTCATGTCCTTCCCACGGCCCATCTGGCTCCAGCCCTCTGGCCACACCTCTGCTGGGCAGTAGTCCCGCCCTGGGTTCCCCGCTGACCACAGGCAGATTGATTGTCCGAGGCTCTGCTTTGATGATATCGCTTTATAGACACATAAAAAGAAGCAGTTAGGCAGTCAGTCTTGTTAAATCTTAAGCATCTTTACAGAATTTTTAGTGTAGCCCATCAAAATGGTCACTGGTCCTGAAGGTCCCACGTTTACAGCGTCCATGGGAGCACCTGCCTGGGGACAGAGGGACTCGAGGTGGGGCCAGCTCTGTGGGCAACGTCCTCTCCCAGGGCTGAACCGAGGCCGCAGGCTGGGCCTGCCTCTGGCCACTTCTGGGTCCACACACAGCCTGGCTCATTCACTCAGGAGGGACAAGCAGTTATTCCCCCTGGACGCCACCCTCCCTGAAAAGCCTCACCTACCAGGTTAGAGATGCAGGCCGTGGGGTGCTAGTCTCCTGCCAGCTGCTGGGTGGGGGGCCCAGGGGTCCTCGGGAGGTGCTGGGGTGGGCGAGGTGCACAGGCTTCAGCCGCAGGCGTTAACCAACTGTGATGAAGCAGACGTACCCCTCAGCGATGGGCTGACCGGAGACCCAGCCGCGACTGGATCTGACTTGCTGGGCTGGGCTATGAGAGCTTGTTTTCTTAAAGCCCTGTTGATTCTGGGCTTTATCATACACAGTGATAATGGAAAAGCCAGCCCTTCCGGAGGAATGCAGGCCCTGGGAAAGAAAACCAATTTGGTGGCTTCTGGAGTCGGCCTCCCTGAGTTTAGAGCCTATCTCTGACCCTTACTCGCTGTGTGACCTCGACCAAGACCCTTACCCCCTCCAGGCCTCAGTTTCTTCATCTGTAAAGTGGGTGTAAGTCAGCGTTGTTGATTTGAAGGAGTGACTCAGGGCCTGAGAAGCGTCTTGGCACCATGAGTGGGGTGTGAGGAGGGGTGCAGGGGTGGGGCTGTGGGCAGGGGCGCTGCAGGGCGTGGTCCGGGCGTGGGTTCTGACCACCCTTCCTCTGGTGGGCCCAGCCCACCCACTGTGGCTCTCCTCCACTGGCTCCTGGGGACGAGATCCGTGTGGATGCCAGGGACTTTGGGTGGGCTGACTGGGCTCTGGACGGGTGGCTGCTGCTCACTGATAGGCTGTGGGGGAGGCCCTGGGTCCCCACGTGCCTGCAACCTGGAGACTGAGCCTGGAAGAACAGGTGAGCCGTTTCCAGGACACGACTGTCTGGGCTGGGGTGCGTCCGGTGGCCCATGGTGTCACCAACTCACGAGAGCCCTCCGTGTTCCTGGGAGCCCCGTGCAGACGAGCGCTCCCGCCTTCAGTGACCCCGCGGGCACGGGTCAGGGGGCCACTCTGCTCTCACAGCAAAGCTTGCCAGCAGCCCCGTGGCCTGGCTGGACCACGTCCCTGACTCACCCGGGACTTTGGCCGCCGCCACGGCTGCCTCTTCAACTGGCCCCAGAGACCCTGAGCGAACAGAAGGCCTCCGCCCCCTCCCTCCAGCTCAGGTAAGGCCTGTGGCACAGCCACGCTGCGATCCCTGCAGAGCGAGGGGCCACCCTCGGGCCCGAAGGCCGTCTCCCCGCTCCAGAGAGAGCTGGAGACCCTTCTCTCCCGGGCTCGTGACCCGGGGCCTGGTGGGGCCCAGACCTGTCTGGGCTGCAGGCGGATCAGTGATGGTGGCTGAGGAGCCTCCGTTTATTGTCTTCGGGGATGTTCGTCATGATCCTGGCCTCCTTCTGAGACCGCCTGACTGATTCGTGAGGCAGAGGCCAGCCGCCTCCTTGGCCGGCCGCAGGGCCCCGGGGACCCGCGTCCTCCAAGGGGGGGTCTCCCCTTCCCCGCCCCCTTTACGGCAGCCGCCCCCGCTGGGGTCAGAAGGTCAGGTCCTTCCCATCTCCTCCCCCATCAGGGCAGCCCCGCGAGACGCAGGCTTCCAGCCTCCAGCTGGCACTTTCCCCTCCCTCGGCCTCCGGGGCTGGGCCCTCGATGTGGCGAAGGCGTCTGAAGTGCTGGGTGGAGGGACCCGCTGCGGGTGAGCAGGCAGATGTCCAGGCCCACAGGCGCTGCCCCGCGAATCTCCGGCGGTTGTCACTTGACGCGGTGCGTCAAGTGGTGTGCCCACCGCATGGATTCTAAGGAACTGTCAGCGAGGCCTGGTTGACGGTGATGGGTCGTCCTACTCACACGTGTGTTCCCTCTGTCCTCCCACAGCCAGGCAGGAGGCGCTGGTGACACTGAGTGCCCCGGGGTGGCTGGCCGCCTGAGGACGCCCCACCTGCCACCCGGGACAGGCGCTCAGCCTCCCGGGTCACACGCGCCGCAGACCGGGGTGGCTGGGCCCTGGCCATGAGCCGGGAGGGTGCTTGCCGCCCAAAGCCCGGGCCAGACGCACGGAAACGGGGTGACTCGGGGAGACACAGGTCTGCTGTGGGGCTGCCTAACCAAGGGCCCCAGGGGGAGGTGTGGAGTTTGCAGTGCAAGCCGCTGAGCGCAGTCAGCCTGCGGGTACAGAAACGGTCCCTCCACACTGACCTCTAACGTGCCCCCTGTTTCATGGGGCCACGGCACTCAGGTCTGTCCACCACGTGTTAGAAGATTGCGTTCATCTGCGCTCTCCAGGGAAGCAGAACCAAGAGGGAGAGATTTCTTTTAAGGGATCAGCTCACAGGATTGCAGGGCCTGTGAGTCCCAAGTCCACAGGGCAGGCTGGAACCCAGGGAAAAGCACAACCCTTCCTCTGTGCAGGCCTTGGCTCACTGGGTCAGCCCCTCCTGTGTCATGGATGATAACCTCTTGCTTCTTTGTGGTCCACTGATGGTAAAGGTTGATCACACCTACCCAACAGCCCCTGGCATCTGGATTAGCATCTTATTGACCGATGGACATCACAGTTGACACAAAGATTAATCATCACAAAGAAAACATTGAGGAACCGACCCAAACTCAGTCAGAGGAGGGAAAACACCTTCGTGAGACTGTGTTCTGTGGGAATTCCCTAAAGGAAGCACAGATCCTGTTCACCCACCTAACGCACATTTCGCTGACTCTAACACACTGAAGATTGTATCGTATTTTTACTTTATGTACTGTGTATTAAAAAAAAAAGTCTGCCAATATGCATTCTTATGCCGTAATTCTTATTTGTTCAAAGAGCTGCTTAGGCTGGTGGCTCAAATGGTGAAGAATCTGCCTGCAATGCTGGAGACCCAGGTTCCACCCCTGGGTCAGTAAGATCCTCTGGAGAAGAGAATGGCAGCCCGCTCCCATATTCTTGCCTTGGGTTTCAAAGAATTGCACACAACTGAGTGGCTTTGAGAGAGAGCTTTATTTTGGCGATTTGAAAAGAAATTAATGTACGCATTGTAATTGGAGGATAGTTGCTTTACAATATCATGATGGTTTTGACATGCACCATTGCGAATCGACCATTGGCAGACACTCATCCCCTCCAGCCTGAAATCCCGCCTCCCTCCCCATCCCACCCCTCCGGGCTGTCTCAGAGTGCCAGCTTTGGGCGCAATGATTTTTTATCATATTGCTCTGTCACACTTGCAAAAAAAAAACTGTCAGTTTGGTGCGTTGGCTGAATGTTCTCAGAACTTCCCACTGGACCCTCCTCTCCCGGTTCAGGGCCAGGGCATTCAGGGTTTCTGCAGGGTCCCGTCTGCACCGTCACAAGCTCTGCTGACGGAGCACTTTCAGAGGAAACTATCAGGACCAGAGGCCTGGGGCCCCGGGGCGGGTCTGCAGTCACGCAGAGCTGACCCACCCCGGCTGCTGCTTTGGAAGATCTCCTCACACGCCTGGTCCTCTGCCCCCATGCATGTTGACTCCCGTCGGTCAGGGAGCCTGCCTGCACCATCCTCTTGGTGTCTGGCTAGGCTAGGCCGCACGCGGGTCTGGAGGCTGGAGCCCTGGGCGTCTGGGTCTGCGCGGCAAGGAGCCGGGGTGGTGACGCCCAGCGGAAGGCCTTGGGTGCGGGGGGTGGGCTATGGCCGAGGGCTACCGTCCTCGGCCGAGTGTAACCCGGGAGTGGGGTCCCAGCCCATACTGCTGTTTCCCGCAGAGTCCCATCATCACCCCTGCCCCCCAGGAGGGCCCGCTTTCCTGACCAGAACAAACCCTGTGGAAATGCATGAGCAGATTTTGGAGAGTGCGTCTCTGCTTTTCCTTCTCTGGAGATGGGAGGCCTCTGACGAGGAGGTGAGCCCCTTCCCTTACGAGGGAGTTCTTGATGTCAGTAGGTTAGAAAGAGAACCAGCGCCTCAACCAACACAAAATCATTAATGCTTTACTCCTTCAATAAACACTGAAACATCCTTATCGATCTTAAATGTGCTTCTGGACAAATACATCTTCCAAAAAGTGGCCTTGCACAAGTTTGCTCAGACTGTATCATCAGATAGATGTTTATCCTCCGCTCACCTGCTGCGTCTCACAAGGTTGCCTTCTCCAAACTGCGCCAACCACAAGGAACTCTCCAAGGAGTGTTGGCTCGACCTCTTAAAGGAGGTGAGCCTGCCGCCATCGAGTGTGTGTGTGTGTGTGCACGCACGTGCACACGTGGTGAACGTGCCCTGCTCGCTTCTGCAATGCAGTTCTTACTGACGACAAAATCGTACAAGTGTGCTGTTCCCTGGCTGGGTGCGGAGGAATTGATGCTTCTGAACTGTGGTGTTGGAGAAGACTCTTGAGAGTCCCTTGGACTGCAAGGAGATCCAACCAGTCCATCCTAAAGGAAATCAGTCCTGAATATTCATTGGAAGGACTGATGCTGAAGCTGAAACTCCAATACTTTGGCCACCTGATGCTAACAGCTGACTCATTGGAAAAGACCCTGATGCTGGAAAAGATTGAGGGCAGGAGGAGAGGGGGGCGACAGAGGACAAGATGGTTGGATGGCATCACCGACTGAATGGACATGAGTTTGAGCAAGCTCTGGGGGTTGGCGATGGGCAGGGAGGCCTGGTGTACTGCGATCCATGGGGTTGCAAAGATTTGGACACTATTGAGCGACTGAACGACTTCCTCCTCCAGAAAAGAATGAGATTCATGGGGCTGGAGAGCTATGTTTCCCCCACAAAAGAGAAGGCGATTAAAACTCACTTCTGCTGTGAGGTAGTGAAGGAGAAAACACCCGTCAACGTCAGGACACAGCTCTGCCTTTTCGGTCACATCTGGGACCAGGGGCCCTCTCTGCAGCCGGCTCACTCACCCAGCGTGAGTTTTCTATTAGGAATAAACCTGATGAGTTGAGCCAGTTTCCGGGGTGCATCAAGTCCCTTTTCTCATTGCCAAGGTTAGAAGCCTCCTGGAGACGCCGGCTCCTGGAGGGCTCAGGACTGACCCCCGGCCCACCTGTCCTGCCCTGGGACCCCAGGGGGTGCCCCCTTCCCCTGTCCCCTCCCACCCGCCCCCCATATTAGTCGACCTGCAGCCCGAAGCTCTGTCTCCCAGGAACCCGTGTTTGACCGCGATATGGGCCTCCAGCGCTGTGCAGAGTGAGCAGCCTGGAGCAGGAAGTGAAGGCCTGCGGTGAGTGGAGGCTGGTAGGACATTTGGTCTGCAAAGAATGTCTTTTCAAGATGAAGATTTTAAAATGCAAGAACCTGAGGTCTGTAGTGCCTCTCTCCCCGCGGTTCCTCACCACCAAGGCCGGCGGCCAGCAAACCACACCCCCCACCCCCCACCCCCTGGTCAAATCCAGCCTGTTGCCTGAATGAAACTTTATCAGAAGAGAGTTTGGCTCACCCTGGGGCTGCGCCTGAGCTGCCCCGACTGGAGCTGGGCTGGGGCTGCGGCCTCAGGGCCCCTCACAGCTCTCCACCCTCGGCAGGAGGGGCTCGCCCTGCCCCTAGCTCCTTCTGCTGCAGCGAACCTGCCTGGTTCTTGGCCCGTCCTCTGCTGTGGCCTTGAGTCTCTCTAGCCGACACCAAGGGCTAAGAATAAAGTGACAGTGTGATGTGCCGGGGGCCACGGCGGGCCCAGCAGCTGTGCTGGGAGGTGGCTCTGGCCGTCACCGACGCCGCGGGATGGTGACGATGCGGGGCGTCTCAGAGATGCAGGGACCATTTCTATTACCTCAGGAACTGGCGTCGGACAAGTATCGGGCTGCACCCTTTAAACAGCTGGTCCTGTTTAAAGTCTCAGAAAAACTCCCGTTTGCACATCCTTTTTGTCCCCATCTTACAGATGCTGAGAAGACTGAGAGAACAAGCGACGTGCTTGCAGCAGTCAGGACTCACAGGCGTAACCCACAGCTCAGATGACTTGCAGCTATGCCCCCCGGAACAGAGCCCGGGGCCTGCATGGAGCGGGCCTTGCTCACACTCGCTCTGTGACTCACGCTGGGGAGGGCACACTGGCTCACACTGCCCTCCACCCCAGGGGCGAGGGGAAGAGGACCCACGTCTCCGCACAAGATTCACACAAAACCTGCTGGCCTCCGGGACCGTGACCGCTGCCCAGGGCTGGCCATGGAGTCCTCTGCAGGCCGTCACCCGAGCCGGGCAGGGCCCTGCTGCTGAGCACACGGACGCCCATGACGCTGGCGCTGTGACTGCCGCGTCCCCCCACAGGTCGCACCCGGCCACCACCGCCCGGCCCTCAGCGCTGTGTGACCAGCACCGCCCGGCCCTTCCCGAGGGCTCGGCGAACCACGGACAGAAAGCCTGCTTGTCTCTCCAGCCGCCTCAGACTCCACCGCACAGAAGAGGAGACGAAACCACAGGGAAAACAATCCCCTCGTCATCCGGGAGAGGGGAGGGAGCCGATGGCTGCTCTGCCGTGAGGGCCACGCTGCTGGGCAGGGATGCAGGAGGCCTCCAGGAGGCTCCTGGGCCCGGCCCTGCGTCTGTCTGCAGCCGGGGAGGGTCCCGGCCTCGTGGACCCGGCCCTGGAGAGGCGGTCCTGCTGCGTGCAGGGCTCCAACGCCGTGCGTGGGTGCTGGGGCCAGGAGCTGGGCTTCCCAGCCTCAGGCAGGAGGAGGCTGGACTCTGCAGTTGGTTCCCTCCACCCCGACCGGCGTCTGGAGTCTTTGCTCCTGAGCGATTCGGAGAGAAAATCACTGCAGCAACATCCTTCATGTCTGGGCATAGCTTTTAAGTCGGAATATTTGTGTGTCTTACTTACTGGACCTTGAAGCTTGACCCGTTGCCTTAGCTCATAAATTAGCGGGGTGTGTGTGTGTGTGTGTGTGTGTGTGTGTGAAGTCGCTCAGTCGTGTCCGACTCTTCGCGACCCCATGGACTATAGCCTACCAGGCTCCTGCGTCCTTGGGATTTTCCAGGCAAGAGTACTGGAGTGGGTTGCCATTTCCTTCTCCAGGGGATCTTCCCGACCCAGGGATTGAACCTGGGTCTCCCACATTGTAGGCAGATGCTTTACTGCCTGAGGAAAGCTTGTAAATTAGTGGTAAGCTTGGTGATAACCCCTTTTCTGACCTCAGCGAGGCCCAGACTGCACCGTTGCTAGGACTCAACACCACAGGGCTGATTTAGGCTGGGTCGTGGTGTGTCTTCTGCCAGGGCTGCTGCACAGCCCCATCTGCAGTCTCACTGCTGGGGGGTGGCCCTGCTCCTGGGGTCTCAGCTTTGGGAAATGCCCGTCTAGCTTCCGTGTCAGAGACAGCGAACCAACCCCACCACCCCCATCAGCAGGCACTGGCTGGCTCTGCCGCGGCCCAGCACTCCTGCAGGACTGCGGAGACAGCGCTAGGAGAGGGGCCTTGTCTTCATCCCCACCCTTCCCCAGCTTCGTGCCCGCTGCCCTGCCAGGCCCCCAGCTGCGGCCTGTCCCCGGGCGGGGGTCTTTGCCTCCAGCCCACGTCTGACCACAGGGCTCGCTAGTCAGCCGCAGGCCCTTGCAGCCGGGTGAAGCCCGGGAGGGTCTGAGGACCGTGCAGACACCCCTTCCGGCGTTAAGAAGTGGGGTCAGCCACCGCCCCCCACGGCCTTGCGGCACAGGCATTGCCCCCTCCCCCGTCACCGGTGGCAGGCGCTCTCCTGCGAAAGAGGCAGCAAGTTCTCCCGCCTCGAGGGGCTGCTCAAGAACTAAGCCACGTCTGGTGGGAGGGTCTTGGGGACACAAGACGATGCCATTACTGTTTTCTCCTCTGGGAAACTGACTTGTGTCTAAGGGGAGCTTTCAAGGTCAGACCTGAAGGAGCAACGCCATCAGGAAATTGCAGGCCGGCTGGTCACAGGTCACAAGTCACAAGGTCAAAGGTCACAGGGCAAGGTTACAGGTCACAGAGGACAGCCCAGCCTCATCCCTATCACCCTCCCCATCTCCTCCTCCCCGTACCCCTCCCTCACCCAGGCGCTGTCCTCCCCGCACTGATGCTGAAGCGGCCTGGTGAGCCAGGAAGTCAGGAGGGGCCATGCCCCTGCTGCAGGGACCGGGAGGCCTTCTCGCAGAAACCGGAGTGAAGCGCCCGAGAAGTCCCGAGGTCTTACAGGGCTGGCAGCAGGGGCTGAGCTCTGGACGCCAGATGGGCAGCAGGGACTGGAGTTGTGTGCTGGGGTCGGCTGGGCCTCCCCTCCGAGGACACGGAAGGCCGTGGTCCTGGACGTGGGACAGGAGGACCCAGGAGTCGTGTGGGCCGTGGGGGAGCCCCCTGCGGGCTCTGCTTCCCGGGACATCCCGGGGGGTGGGCACTGGCCTTCCCCATGTCTGGCCCGGGGGTCCCCACAGTACCCTGGCTTCAGGGCCCGAGGCTGGGACATGGGCTGCAAGCCAGGACTCCAGCATCCCCTGACAGCCTCTTCTGGAGCATCCTGGCACCTCAGACCTCTGCTGCTGAAGCGACTAGGCTAAAACCAGCTCTGAACCAGGCTGTCCCCGCACAGAAGCCTTCACGACCATCCCACTGCCCAGAGACGGAGGCTGTGTTCTCAGAGGGGCCTCTGCCCCCCTCCAGGGGATCTTCTGACCCAGGGATCGAGCCTGCACCTCGTGTGTGTGGCTCCAGCTTTGCAGGCCCTGCTGAGCCGCCTCTGAGCCTCCCAGGAGGGAGTCTTGGACCAGGGCCTCTCACCCGCTCTGGTCAGCGCCCAGGCCCCTGCAGGCGTGGCCTAGCTGCCGACCGTGGGTCTGCCCTCTGCACCCTGCATGGCTCGCGGCCGGGAGCGCGTCTGTCCCCAGCCAGCCGGGCCCCTGACTGTGGCTCTGGACTTGGCGTGAAGCCCGCAGGGTTGGAGGAGGGCGTGATGGGACCACCCTCCTCACTACCCTTTGGCCCAGAGACACGTGGAGGTGAGGCGATGGAGAGAAGTCAGGGTGCGTGTACCCCCCACCCTCTGGGAGGTTTCTCCAGTGGCAGCTCCAGGACCCTGGGCGGTCAGCATGGTGCTGACAGAGAAGGGCGTCCAGAGAAAAAAAGGGCCGCAGCAGCAGGCTGGCCCCCTGGCCACATGTGGGGGATGGTGGGCCTCCCTCCGGAGGAGCCTGGCCTTCCTGGTGGAAGGGGCTGGGGGTGAGGGTGGAGAGTGGTCCCCACTGTCTAGGGCAGGTCTGAGTACACAGAGCTGAGGCGCTTTCTGTGTAAGAGACCTTCTTCCCAGGAGCCTGTGGTCCCCCAGCCGCAGGGTCGGGGGTGACAGCCAGTCTCCAGGTCGGTTCACTGGAGGAGGAGGCAGGGGCCCAGAACTGTCACACAACACGTCCCAGGCAAGCAGTCAGTGCCGGGATCAGATGGAGCTGGGGCGGGCTGTCCGGCAGGACAGCTGCCCGTGGCTGGACGCTGGAGTCACAGCCGGCCCGAGTGTGCCCACAGCAGAACCTGGCTCTGCTCGCTGAGGCTGAAGGCACTGTGCTTCTCAGGTGGCCTGGCTGGGAGGTGAGGAGGCGGCGGGCATCCGGGGATGAGGGGGCACAGAGAGGGTCCTGGAGCCACGCCCCCCGATGTCCTCAGCTCTGACCCACCTCTGAGTGGTCTCGGGCGCTGCGTGCTCAGCTCTGACCCACCTCTGGCTGGTCTTGGTGGGCCCCGTCCTCAGCTCTGACCCACCTCTGGCTGGTCTCGGGTTCTCAGGCCGGGCTGAGCCTCAGCTTCCCCGCTGTGAACCGTGGGTTGTGCACTAGCTGATTTCTCAGGGTCTCCCTGCTCCTGACACCCCGAGTCCTGGAAGCCTTCAGGGAGGAGAGATCTCCAGGATTCATCGGCTTTAGTCTTTGTTCTTCCCTGGTGGGGAGGCCGGAGGCGGTAAGTGATGGAGCTGAGAGGCTGCGGAGGGAGTCAGGTAAATTGGCCTCTGGGATCCCAGAGACCCGGGAGACGTGCCTTTGAGGCTACTGTGGACCTGTCCTCTCAGGAGAAGTGCAAGGGCCCTGCGCGTCTAAGGGACTGTGTGTGTGCACCTGCTCAGTTGTGTTGACTCTGTGCAACCCCGTGGGCTGTAGCCCGCCAGGCTTCTCTGTCCACAGGATCGCCAGGTCAGAACACTGGAGCGGGGAGACATGCCCCCCTCCAGGGGATCTTCTGACCCAGGGATCGAGCCTGCACCTCGTGTGGCTCCAGCTTTGCAGGCCCTGCTGAGCCACTGGGGAAGGCCCTAAGGGACACGCCTGGTGACAAGCCGCTGGAGGGGCAGGAGCTGTCCAGCAGAGGAAGCTCCTGAAAACCGGGCGAGGCATCACTCCAGGGAGCCCGGTCCTCAGGGCAGGGGCTGTGCTGGAGGTGGGGAGGGGCCCGAGGAGGTCACAGCCGGGAGGGAGGGTTGGGGCCGCACTGTGACCTCTCACTGTGACCTCCGCTGCTCCTGGCGCCTGGGTTCAGAGGTTGGAGGGGAGCGGGGCTGTGAGCGCTCCCCCAGAGGGGCGCAGGCTGAAGTGGCTTGGGTCACGTGAGGACAGCTTGGTGCCGCCTTGGTGGAGTTTCAGCCAAAGGGGTGGCGCTGCAGAAGGGCGTCTGCAAGCTTTGTGAGGTGGGGGAAGGAGCACTGAAGAGGGACCTCTAGAAGAGGGAGGGAGAAAGAACACC
>NW_024070201.1:80417120-80427071 GCF_014754425.2 Oryx dammah
ATGGATACACGTTGTTCGTGTGTGGGGGGGAGGGAGGGGAGGGGGGAGGGGAGGGGAAGATGGAGGGGGGAGGGGAGGGGAAAATGGAGAGGGGAGGGGGGAGGGGGAGGCAGGAGGAGGGGGATGAGGAGGAGAAGGGAAGGAGGGAGGGGCAAGGGATGAGGCCCTGGTGGAGCAGGTGCTCCCCAGAGGGCCCTGCCCCCTTCTCGGGAGGCGGTACCCCCATCCTGACCAGGGGTCCAGGGCCCGGGAGCCTGAGCCCCCAAAGCTGTGGGCAAAGGATTGCACCTGCCCTTCCCATCCCAGGACCACCCCCCGTTTGTTGGGCCACTCCTCCCTGGTGGAAACTTCGAGGCCCCAGGATGAAGGCTGCACAAGGGTGCCCTTGCTGTGCCGGGCCCGCGGCTCCTGGGACCCCTGACTGCACCGTCCATTCCGTTCTCCTCCCCTCTGTGGGCACCTCCTCGGAGCCCCGGTTCCAAGAAGTCTTTGTCACCTAAGCTCCCAGGCAGCAGCATCATCATTTAAAGCTTAACTACTGAGATTTCCGCTCCCTAGTTTAGACTTGACTTTTCTCTTTCGTTACCCGCTGCAAACACGCCTGCTTCTGCTCACACCTGTGAGGCTCCTTCTTGCAGCCTTAAGCTGGTCTAAGAGGAGGGCTTTGCGCTGCGTGCAGTTTTGTTAATGCCCCCCACAGCGAAACACGCGAGGTTGCTTCCATGCCTGAGTTTCCTTTCTGCACAAAGCTCTCCTTATTCCCCTCCCACCTAGAACCGAGGGAGGCGGTGGGGCGGCAAATGGGCTCTGAGAAAGATAGCTTTCAGTTAAGACAAAGGCTCCTCACAGCACTGATGGCTACTGGAATTGTTTCCTTTTGTAATTTACTGCTGGGGCTTCACATAGGAGTTTAGCCCACACTTTCCAGTCTTCAGCATCAAATAACAGTTGGGGCCCACTCCACAGGGATGAAGTGCGAGAATCATAACCTTTCAGAGCGAGGCGGATTTAGATTGTCCTCTGTGAGACCTTTCCAAGTATCAAGAATTGACTCCCATGGGTGCATTTTATTGGGGAAGGGTCCCTGATGGTCCCCAAGGGAGAAGGAAGGTTAATCTAAAATGGGCCAAAAATAGTACAGGCTGCAGGACTGGTGACCTGGCCACATGACGCCCAAATCCCCGATGTGCTGACTCGTCCGATCTTCGGCTGATAAGGTGCCCCTTCCTTCCCCCCACCTGCTCCAAGGACCTGAGCTGTTTCCTTCTCTCTGAATGAGAAGGAAACATCCATTATGAAAATCAATTGCTGGTCATTTGAACCTGTATGGAATTAAAAGCTAAATTAAGCAGGGTCATAAACTCTGACCTACAGGTACAAGAAGCTGGGCTCTGGAAGCGTCTGCCCAGACCAGGAGTGGACATGGGGAGCACAGCCGTGGGGGCGTCCCGCTTCTCCCATCCCATCCAGGCGGGCTCAGGCGCTGGCCCAGGGGTGCGGGCGGGGGGCACCATGCTCCTGGGAGGGGCTCCCGCACCCCTGAGGTCCGGTGGGCCCACCTGCGCATGTCTCTGGGGCCCACGCCTGCCTGGGGAGCAGGCCCAGCAGCGAGGCTCCCAGCCCCCCCCACCCCCCAGGCCACCACCACCTGCTGTGGACCGGGCTCTGCACCCGCTCCCGTCAGGGTCTGAGCCTCCTTCCCTCCACCTGCGTGTCTGGAGCTCAGAGAGTCCGGAGTGGAGGCTCCCACGTGGACTCCCTGAGAGTTGGAGGGAGCTGATGACAGCATCAGAGCGAGTGTTTTCAACGATAGATTCTGGCCCCATTTCAGATTCCAGGAGCTGACAGGACGGGGCTGAGAGAAGACCACCCTCTCTCGAGAGGGGAACCCAGGAGCAAGCAAGGCCAAAGTGATGAAAGAAGGGACCGGGAGGCACCACAGCATCTGACTAGTCAGAGAAAGGGATGGGAACCACCACTATCGGACCAGAGGAAATGAGGCGCTTTCTGAGGAAGTGATACCGATGCTGGTCAGAGCTCCGCATGCAGCCAGCACATTAGGGGAGGTGTGAGACCCCAGATGGGCTGAGAAGGAGGGCCGGCTCCTGCAAATAGGAAATTGCTTAGCTCACCCCAAAGGGCAGGAGGAGAAGAGGGAGGCAGAGGACGAGATGGTCAGATGGCATCACCGACTCAATGAACATGAGTTTGAGCACGCTCTGGGAGTTGGTGATGGACAAGGAGGCCTGGCGTGCTGCAGTCCGTGGGGTCTCAAAGAGTGGAACGCGACTGACTGAAGAACACCCCAAAGGGCAGAAGCTGAAAGTTGGTATGGTTGTATCTAAATGTTCTTAAATGTTTATGCTCTTTTAAATAATTCTTTAAATTATAAATCTGGCATTAATGTGGTTTTCTGGTAATTGCATCTAGTTAACTGCCTGGATTCGGTTTTGGAGTAAATAACATAAATCCAAAAAGGATCCTGAAACATCTTGCTGACTAAATCTGTTTTCATAAGGCACGCGTGTTCTCTTGAAGAGCTTGCTAGGGCCCTGGTCATCGCAGCTGGTGGGGCCCGGTGCGCATGCTGTGGTGTTTGCATTCAGACACGAACGTTACTTCTTGAGCCAGCAATCTTATGAGGTAGGTGTTGCTCTTACCTTCATTTTGCTGGTGAAGAGCTTCATGCTCAGAGTGGTTCAGCAACTTGCCCGAGGCCACACAGCCTGAGGGCACAGACCCCTTCCACACTGACCCCGACCCCACCCAGTAAAGTGCTGGTGGACGTGCAGCTGGGTCCCCTGGATTCAGCCAGCCGGACTGGACCCTGCTCACACAGCAGGTGACTCCACCCTGGGCCTCTTCCTCAGCCAGAGGGTAACCGCAGGGCGACAGCATCTTTGATCGAAAAGGGTGACAATTTATCTCTCGCTTCACCACACTATCAGCAGACAGTCGGGCTCTTAGGAATCAGTCCCGCACTGACTGCCTCCCCTCCAGGGTGCAGACAGGAGGGCCGCTGCAGGCTGGCCACCCCGTGTCTCCGGAGGGCCGTGCGCTTTATTTGGAGACTCAGCCAGCCCCCCACCCCACCTCCTGCTGGTGAGCGTGGCCGGTGCCTGGGTGGGAGCAGGTGACCCGGTCCCACCTCCTCTGCCTCCTCTGCCTGGCGCCCCTCGGGGGACCACGTGGTCACACTGGCGCTCTGAGCCTGTCAGGGCCCAGCAGCAGCCAGGACACGGCTGGCTTGTGCCGCTTCGTGAGGAGGGCCCACCTGGCCCATGCCTGCCTGTACCAGCAGGAAAGGGGCACAGGGGCTCTGGCAGCTCCCGGGATTCGGAACTAGAGTTGAGAGGAGGGATTCTGGCAAAGACTGGGTGGAAGGCGCGGGAACGGCAGGTGGACGGCGTCTGACCTGGGCTGGGGCGGTGCTGGCGACAGCCCCACCTCCGCCCTTCTGCGTGCGCAGAGCTCCAGCCCAAGCCTCAGGATGCCCAGGACGAAGGCTGGTCAGCATGACTGTGAGCCTGTCACTTGTGAGACGGAAGCTGCCCCCAGCCATCATTTCGCTAATGACACAGACCATTTCAGTCGATCCTTGAGACAATCCTGTGAAGGGTGTTGTTCCCATTTCACAGATGAGGAAACTGAGTCCCAGGGTTGAATGGGTTCTGTGAGGTCATGGAGCTGGTAGGTGTCAGAGCCTGGGGTAGAATCTGGATCTTCTGGCCCCAAATTCTGGGAGCTCCCAGACATCCAGGAGAGAGGCCCCATTCCAGAGCCTGTACTGGGGCTTGGGGTAAACACGCCTCTCACTCAGACCTAGGGAAGCCGCTAGCCACGCCCGCCTTCCCCAGAGACCCCATGTCCTCTTCAGGCTCACGTGGCCGTTTGTGAGCTCCCCAGTCTTTGCTGACCATGCACCTGGTAGTCTTGTCAACAGCAATGAGCCGGCCCATCAGGACACGCGGAGAGCTGGGGGAGACGGGCCAGCAGCCCCCCGGCGTCGAGAGCCCCAGCCGGCCTCCTTCCTGCCCACAGCAGGATGGACTCACTTCCCTTCCGGGGCCGACCGTGGGCTCTGGGGGCCACTCAGGCACAGGCGTGGTGACGCTGGAAGCGTCTCCAAGTTCAGCTGCTGCGCCCCTGGCCTGGGTTTGCGTGGCCTGTGTCACTTTGCACAGAAAAGGTGGGGAATGGCTCAACTGCACCACAAGGAAACCGGGATTCCAGTCATTTAACCCCGTGAGAGTCACCCCGGCTATTTGTGGGTGCTTTAGGACGAGAGAGAGGAAGAATGTGTGAGGCCGTCCAGCGGATGGCCTGGGCAGGCAGAGGCTGAGGGGGGACCAGGCTCCGAACCGTGGCCGGGGCAGTGCAGGGGCGCCCAGGAGGGGCGGACAGGATGAGGTGGTGGGGGTGCCCACTCCGGCTCAGAGCCTGCGTCCGTGAGCACCGTTTGCGGCTGGCCACCCTCTCAGTGTGGGCAGAGCCTCACCGCAGGCCCAGGACTGGCATCCAGGAACTCCGTCTGCTGGACATATGGGCTCAGCCAAGGAGGAAGAGGCCAAGACAGAGGCTGAGAGGCCTGCCCAGCGGGGCCTGCCAGAAGGTGGCCTCACCGGCCCTCTGCCTTTGGTTGGGGGTGGCTTGATCACCTGGGCCCCGTTCACAGCTCAGCGGGCCAGTGTCCCGGGCGGCACGAGGCCACGGGCCACACTCCCAGCTGCGTGGGGCCCCCGCCTCTGTGGCTGAGTGCCCTGGGGAAGTTGGCCTGAGGGGCCCTGACTTCAGACCCCACTCAGGGCCCAGCCCGCAGGGTGGATTCCAGGGGGAGGGCCCACATCGCTGCCTTGGCCTGTGCTCAGAGCCCCAGACTCCATCTGGGAGCGAGTCTCCAGGCCAGGGGCCCCGAGGAGCTCTGCACCCCAGGGCCCCGAAGGCCGAGGCTGGGCTCCCCCTGGCCGCAGCGCTAGGGCTGCTGCCCTGGCTCACGGGCTCAAGAACACGGCTGGCGCTCGGCTCCCCACAGACCCTCTGCAGCCCACCCCGGAGCCAGGGAGGGGCCCTCAGGGAACAGCGCCCCTGCCCTCCGCACCCCTCGGATGGGCTCCATCCTCCGCTGGTCCCCGGGCCCTGCCCTGTCCCACGGCTCTGCCGGCCCTGGGGTCTCGGACTGGCTGTGGCTTCCCCGGCCCCCTCCTCACTCCTGGTGCTGACCCACATCCTTCCAGCTGCTCTTGAACCCCAAGGCCAGCTCCCGGGCTTCCTCCCCGGACAAGGAGGTCCCTGTCCCCCTGGCCCGTCCCACCAAGACTCACCTCAAAGGAAGCAACTTTGGGGAAAACTGAAGTTGCTTTAGACAAAAAGTGCGGGAGTGCGTAGGACCTTACGGAAACATGGCGAGATTTGCAAGGGCCCCTTCCCCTCAATTATTAACAATGCACTTGCTCTTTAGGAAAGTGCCCACGAAAAAAGTGAAGCACAGGAAAGTGGCTGTTCACTAGAAACTGCTCAGTTAATCTGTGTGTAATGTTTTATTCACAGCATTAAATGAAGGGGGGAGTTGGACACTTGCTGTCCACGCCCCCCACCGCCCAGGGCACCTCCTCCCTGTAGGGAGACCCCGGAGGCTGTGGCAGGGCCAACAGAGGGGCCTCAGCGGGGTCCTGGGTGCCCCAAGGAGGCAGGGGGGAGAGGCCTGGGGCTCCTCTGCCCTCGGAGTGGCCCCGGGCTCTGCTCACGGTCTCCATGTCCTCATCTCGGGGAGGGAGCTTCAGCACCCAGGGCAGGGCTGGGCCCCACCAGCTTGGGGCAGGCAGTCAGGAGGCAGGGCTGTGTCCCTGGGGCCCCGCTGCACAGGCAGCCCAGTGTGTTTGTGCAGACCCCCTGACCTGCACCTGGGCCCGAGGGCCCACCTCTGTAAATGAACCAGTGCACGAGCCCGTGAAGGACCAGGAAGGGGCCCCAGCGGGCCTCGGCCTCCCCGCCTCCGGGGCCTGGCTGCGAGTCTGGACCCGCAGGCCTAGAAGCCCAGCCCCTGCCTCCGTGGTCCTGCAGGTCTCCTCCTCTGGGCCCCCCCCCCCGGAAGCCAGGCCCCCCCCCCCCCCCAGTGGGGACCCCCCCCCCCAGTCAGGGACCCCGCCCACTCTCTGGTGTCAGCTGGACCCCGCCGTGAGATCCGCTGAGAACATGCAGCCTAGCTCCACTCTGTAGGTGTCTAGCTCAGCGTCGGGCCCTTTCCATCTCCCACAAGCGAAGCCTTCTTCCTTCAGCTTCTCTGTCTTCGGAAATACCTGTGGTCCTAAACCCAGGTTTGTGGTGTGGATCTGGTCAAATTTCAAGGGTCGAGACCCCTCCCCTCCTCGTAGGAAAGAGGTGTGCATGTCAGCGCTGTAACACACTCATGTGTGTGTGTGGGAGTGAGGAGGGTTGAGGCGTGCACATCAGGGCTGTAACACACTCGTGTGCATGTGTGGGTATGAACACGGGTGAGGCGTGTATGTCAGAGCTGTAACACACTCATGTGTGTGTGTGGGAGTGAGGAGGGGTGAGGCGTGCACGTCAAGGCTGTAACACACTTGTGTGCGTGTGTGGGTGTGAGCAGGGGCGAGGCGTGCATATCAGTGCTGTAACACACTTGTGTGCATGTGCGGGATGTGAGGAGGGGTGAAGCGTGCACATCAGGGCTGTAACACACTCATGTGCATGTGTGGGGTGTGAGGAGGGGTGAGGCGTGCACATCAGGGCTGTAACACACTCGTGCACGTGTGGGGTGTGAGGAGGGGTGAGGTGTGCACGTCAGTGCTCTAACACACTCATGTGCATGTGTGGGGTGTGAGAAGGGGCGAGCACAGCCTGCATCACCTGTTTGTGGTCCCCGGGCCTGGGCACTCCCGAGTGGCGGGAGCCTTGCACCTTCCTTTCAAAGCAGACTCTGGGAACAGGCCTCCTCTCCAGGCCTCCGTGAGAGCCGCTTCCTGCTGGCTCAGACGGTAGACAGTCTGCCTGCAATGCGGGAGACCTGGGTTTTGTTCTTGGGTGGGGAAGATGGGAATGGCTGCCCACCCCAGTGTCTTTGCCTGGAGAATCCTATGGGCAGAGGAGCCTGGAGGCTGCAGTCCATGGATTCACAGAGTCGGACTTGGCTGAGCGACTGACTCAACACAAAGCCTCAGTATCTGTCTCCCTGAGTCTCCGACAGCTGGCTCCAGTGTCTCCTGGGAGCTCCGAGGAAAGACTGCTCCCCACTGAGGGCTGGAGGGGACCATCTCAGGCACCTGCCCCCGCCCGGGCTTGGCGCTCTGGGGGCTCATCTGCCTGGAGCCTCCAGTGCCTCGTGGGTGGTCTCAGCAGCCACTGCCTGGCCTGGTCCTCAGGGAGAGGCGGGCAGGTGTTGGCCCCGAGGTTCCACGTCGAGGTCTCAGTTGCCTGTCCTGTGACTGAGGGGCAGAGCTTGGGCCTCTGAGAAGCCAGCCTGTGAATGGGGAGGAAAACCAGCCCAGCATACGGCGCCTCTCCTGGCTTCTGGCTCCAAACCAGCCTGGCCGCCCACTCCCCTTTTGTCCTGGGAGCCCGGTGCCCAGAGGCGCGGGGACCAGGGGCTCAGAGTCACACAAGGCGGTGGGCTCTCCCTTCAGAGGGAGCCTGAGTGCCGCCCGCCCCGGGCCTGGGTGGGGAGGGGCCCACGCCAAAACCCTGCACCCCCTTTAATCCCTACCCTGCCCCACCCCACCCCTCCCCTAAACTGGAGAGGAAAGCACAGCACAGGCTAGGAAGAAGCACCAGGTGCCCTGGGGGGCCCCAGATCAGACGGACTGGGGCCATGATGGCCAGGGACCCCACCAAGACCAGAGCTTGCACAGACCAGGTCGGCCTGAGCCCACAGCTGTGCCTGGCAGAGCCCCCCCTGACCGCTGCTCCTCAATTCCGCCATGGGTGGAGGAAAGGGTGGTAACGCTGGGCCTGAGTGGGGACCCAGGGGCAGAGCAGGCTGGCACACGCTTACCCTCCAGGCTCAGAAGCAAGAGGGGAGCTGGGTTTGGAGCACGGGGCATTGTAGCCAGCCTGGTGGGAGCCGGGGCCCCGGGCAGGCTGGCTGGCAGCACCTGCCCCAGGAAAGCCCCTGGTTCACACCCCGCCCACCCCCCCCCACATTGCTGGGTCCCTTCTGGCTCCTGTGGGCTCACGCTGCCTCCAGGAAGCCCCCCTGGTCTCCCCCGCGTCGCTCGGTCCCCTCAGGCTCCTGTGGGCTCAAGCTGCACAGCACTGATCCCGGCTCTCCCTAGCAGCCCTTTGAGGCCAGAATAAGCAGGGAGGGGGCAGAGAGGGCGAGGCTCTGGTGGACTCCTTCCCTGCCTCTGCCGGCCCAAACTGCTGCCTGCGGGCTGTTGGTGGACTTCCGCCTTGGGCCTGCTAGCCCCGAACCTACAGGAACAGCAAACGGGCCCCGGGCTCGGGACGAGAGCAGGGGCCAGAGGTCTCTGCAGGTGGAGACCTGGCTGGCCCTCATGAGCACAGCCTCACAGGCGGACGTGTCTCCAGGGCGGCTCCCCTGCCGTCTGAGGCCCCTGCAGACGCCACAGCCAGGGGACCCGCTGCAAGCCCACGGGCCACTGTGCCAGTCTGGGCCTTTGCAACAGGGCCGCCCAGCCTGTCCCCACTCATGCTGATGTTCAGGCCGCTGACTGCACAGCAGAGAAAACGGACTCTTGGAAGGGATGTGACTCAGCCCAGCTCACGGAGCTTGGGGTGAACCGCCAGCCTTGACCCCGTCTGCGGACCTGCTTTCCAGGCCTTGGATCTGGCTTTCCAGGCCTTGGACCTGGCTGTCCTGGTGGAGTCGCAGGGCTGCCGATGAGGGTGTGATGTGCCCTCCAGTCCCCCAGACCCCTAGCCCGCCCGGAGTCAGGGCTTCTGCGCCCTGCAAGAGCCCCTCAGCCCAGCGGGGGCCGCTGGGTCCCAGAGGACTCGGGGAGGAGGCCCCCTGAAGCTGGTAGCCCTGCAAAGCCAGGCGAGGGCTGGGGGTTGACGCCTTGCCTCCCCGACCCAGAGACGGGGCTGAGGTTGGCCTGGCCAGGCCATGGTCCTCATGGAACGACCACGCCCTGAGAAGCTCACCACTAACTGCTTCTGCTATTTCTGGACTCTGCCCGCATCCATCCTCCTGCTGGAGACAGAAATAGCCTGGTGCTCCGAGAGTAATTATTGCAGACACTTGAGCGCAGGCTGATGCTCAGCAGTGGGTCCTGTCTCTGACTCAGCACCTGCTTCAGCCCTGGGAACCAGGGGGTGCCTGAGCCCTGATGGGGGCCCACGGGAGCCCGGAGCCGGGGTCAGCCTCTTCTCTGGGGAGCAGGACTCGATCAGGGAGACCCCCCAGTTCCCTGGGCCTCAGCTGTACCTTGCCCTCTGTCACTGCACCCTCAGGTCACAGGGAAGGAGCAGGTGGGAGAGACGATGGAGACAGCTTCCGGGACGAGATTCCCCGACCATGGGGCCCGGCTGTGCCGCTATTCCTCTCTGTCTCCACCACTCATGGAGATAGATGGAAGTGCTGAAGTCATAAGCATGCGGCTGGTGTTTTGCGGGCCCTCTGACATTTGGAATGAGGGGAGGACCATGACGGGGCCTGTTCAGACCAGGCCCGGGTTCCCAGGGGGCAGTGCAGGGCCCGCAGCTAAAGCAGGGCAGGCTTGGGGCCTCTCCCGGGACAGTCCCACCTTCGGGAGATCCCGTCGGGCACGGGACTTATTCTGGTCCTTTCCTCAGTTGGCTCTGATGAATCTTGAAGCCAAGGTCAGGGTCGGGTGAGCCCAGGGAGCAGGGTCCCCTCCGGGGTCTGTCCTTCTAAGGGCATGCCAGCCTTCTCCATCCTGCCCCCATCCGGGTCACAGGCCCCTTCTTGGGAGAGCACAAAAGTCCTCACATGGGTGGCACTGTGCGTGCAGC
>NW_024070201.1:80427081-80432894 GCF_014754425.2 Oryx dammah
CGGGACAGTGAGATCCAGACCTTACACGTGCCCTCTGCAGACACAGCCGGGACAGTGCCATCCAGACCTTACACGTGCCCTCTGCAGGGCAGACGCGGCTGGGACAGTGAGATCCAGAGCTCACACGTGCCCACTGCAGACACAACCGGGACAGTGCCATCCAGACCTCATACGTGCCCTCTGCAGGGCAGACGCAGCTGGGACAGCCAGATCCAGAGCTCACACGTGCCCACTGCAGACACAGCCGGGACAGTGCCATCCAGACCTCATACGTGCCCTCTGCAGGGCAGATGCGGCCAGGGCAGCGAGATCCAGACCTTACATGTGCCCACTGCAGACACAGCCGAGACAGTGCCATCCAAACCTTACATGTGCCCTCTGCAGGGCAGCCGTGGCCGGGGCAGCGAGATCCAGAGCTCACACGCGCCCTCATAGAGCAGCCGTGACTCCCTGCAGGGCGCGCACAGTCTCACGATCTCTTCACCCAGGAGCCTGAGGCACAGAGACGCCCATCCGCTGGCCCAAGGACACACAGTCCAGAGGGCGGAGTGGGAGCCGCAGCAGCACCCCACAACCTACAGGCTCCCTGCACCAAGGGCTGGCGGGAAGGAGCTCGTTGGAATCGGCCTGATGGGCTCAGGCCAGCGTCACCGTCTCGGCCTGTGCATCCTTTCCTTACACCTCAGTTTTCTCATCTGTGTAATGGAGCCAGTAGGACCCAGGTCGAAGTGTGGTCATGAAGGCAAGACACTGAGCTGCTTCCTGACCCCTGTCGTGCCTGCTACCAGGGCCCACGTGGGGTATTTTTCCAGTGCCCCTGGGTGCACTAAATTGTTGTCTAGATCTGTCTGCTTTCTAAGGCCTAAGGACAAAATTTAGACCTGACCACCCTCGAGATTTGGAGCCTGGATTTATTGTTTCATGCTCAGCAGCCCTGACGGAGCGCCCACACTTGCGACTGAGATTTCAGAGTTTGCTGCGTGGGGTGTGGGGGCAGGTGGGGGTCGTCTGCACCTGTCAGAGAGCAGGGGGCCCCCCGAGCTGGAAACCGCCTTGCATGCTCGGCTTGCCTCATTATGACCTTTTTAAGTTCATGATAAAGTGGGTTATGAGCCTGGAGCAAAGTGGCCGGCAGGGTGGGGGGGCAGGTGACGGAGCAGCAAGGGGGATGGAGGGGCGCCTGGGGTACCTCGGCGGTGCCGCCGCCTGGGCAGCCTGCTTCCTTTCGTTGCCCAGCTCACAGCCTGGCGCTGGGGGTCCAGTGAGACCCACTCTCACTCGAGGGGCGGAGTACAGCCCCTGGCCCCATGTTGGGGAGCCCGCTTCTGGGGGAGGCAGGGCGCCCCCCAGTCTCACGTCTGTGGACCTCCGGGCCAGGAACCTGCTCGGACCTGAGACCTCCCGCCTCAGGCATCCAGGCTAGGCCCCTGCTTGGACCCGAGAGCCTGGGGGCAGCTGTCCTGCTCTAGGCCCATGGCACCGCTCACGCCAGCCCCCCGGAGCTGCTGGCCGAGGACGGCCCATCCTGTCGAGGAGGGGCTGGCCGCTGGCCGTCTGGTGCTGCCCCGGGACGGTCCCAGCAGCGCTACCAGTACGGAGGTGGAGGGGCCCCCGCCCCCAGGCCTGCCACGAGGACTACAGGAGTGTGGGTGAGCCCTGTCACATGTGGCCTCAGGAACTGTGCCTTCTCCCTGAGGACCTCGCCTCCCAACAGCAGTGGCAGGCCAGGGACTGAGCCTCCTGCCAAGACTCCGGGTTAATTAGGAGGACTGAGGTGGGCGGGCAGCCGGAGACGCAGGCCAGCCACTGCGCAGCAAGGGTTTGCAGGGCGCCCCTCACACACCCACGTGCATTTCCACGGGGGCGGCGAGGGGCCTGGGCAGTCACGGCCATCGGCTCAGCCCTCCCTTCTCACAGGCTGTGTGGCTTAGAGTAAGCATCACAGCCTCTCTGGGCCCCTTCCTCTGCTGAGAAGTGGGCGGCGGGATTAGCTCCTCTTAGGCGGTGGGGTTAACGAGACGTGCAGGAGCAGCTGGTGCAGCCCACCGGCCTGCTCACCCAGCCCGCCGTCCCAGCCAGTGACAAGCCCTCGCGTGTTTCACTCTTGCACTCTCATGCTCATTTAAAAATGTATGTTTTCACTGATTTTTATGACTTTTGTACATTTACTTTTTGTCCTGTTAAGGTAGCTGTTCTGCACAGTCTCTCCGTCTGTCACTTACGTGTACATGGATGTGTGCACCCTGGGCTATATGTGTATGTCAGAAACGCGGGGCTGGAGGAAGCACAAGCTGGAATCAAGATTGCCAGGAGAAACATCAATAAGCTCAGATATGCAGATGACACCACCCTTATGGCAGAAAGTGAAGAACTAAAGAGCCTCTTGATGAAAGTGAAAGAGGAGAGTGAAAAAGTTGGCTTAAAGCTCAACATTCAGAAAACTAAGATCATGGCATCCAGTCCCATCACTTCATGGGAAATAGATGGGGAAACAGTGGAAACAGTGGCTGACTTTATTTTTGGGGGCTCCAAAATCACTGCAGATGGTGACTGCAGCCATGAAATTAAAAGACACTTGCTCCTTGGAAGGAAAGTTATGACCAACCTAGACAACATATTGAAAAGCAGAGACATTACTTTGCCAGCAAAGGTCCGTCTAGTCAAGGCTATGGTTTTTCCAGTGGTCATGTATGGATGTGAGAGTTGGACTGTGAAGAAAGCTGAGCGCCAAAGAATTGATGCTTTTGAACTGTGGTGTTGCAGAAGACTCTTGAGAGTCCCATGGACTGCAAGGAGATCCAACCAGTCCATCCTGAAGGAAATCAGTCCTGAATATTTATTGGAAGAACTAATGCTGACACTGAAACTCCAACACTTTGGCCACCTGATGCAAAAAACTGAAACTTTTCATTGGAAAAAACCTGATGTTTGGAAAGACTGAAGGCGGGAGGAGAAGAGGATGACAGAGGATGAGATGGTTGGATGGCATCACCAACTCGATGGACATGAGTTTGAGTAAGCTCCAGCGATTGGTGATGGAGAGGGAAGCCCGGCTTGCTGCAGGCCATGGGGTCGCAAGGAGTCAGACACTGCTGAGCAACTGCAGTGAACTGAACTGAACGGAACTGAAGATCAGGAGTAAGACAAGCTTGCCCCCTCTCCACTTTTACTCAACACATTGCTGTGAGTTGTAGCCTGGACACTTGGGCAATCCGTTCAGTTCAGCCGCTCAGTTGTGTCTGACTCTTTGCGACCTCATGATTTCCTTCAGGATTGATCAGTGGTGCCTGATCCCTTTAAAGTGCTGATGAATTTTACTTGCTAATATTTGTTCAGAATTTTTGCATCTGTGTTCGTCATAAATTTTTGGCCTGGAATTTTATTTTCGTGTGGTGTTCTTGTCTGGTTTCTGTGTGAGGGAAATACTGCTGCTGCTGCTTCAGTCGTGTCCGACTCTGTGGTCTCATGAAATGAGTTTGGAAATGTTCATTCCCGCCACTTCGATTTTTGGATGAGTTTGAGGAGAACCTGCACCAGTTTTCTAACGTTTCCTAGGATTCTCTGGTAAATGCATCGGGTCCTGGCCTTTCCTTTGTTGGGAAGTTTTGGATTATTTACTCAATTTCCTTACTCGTTATTGGGCTGTTCAGATATTTTTGCTTCTTCATGGCTCAGACCTGGTCGATTGTGTTTCAAGGAATGTGTCTGTGTAGTTCAGCTCATGCAGGTTGTTGGCCTCTGAATATCCGTGGTCCCTGAAGAGCCTTTGTGCTTCCACCACAGTGCCTCCTCCGTCACTTACCATATCATTGCTTTGAGTCCTCACCTAGATCATACGTTTAATGAAAGGCCAGAAAACCATCTGTGACCCGTGCTTCCAGAATTTAGGGCCACTTTGAAGCTGAAGCTCTGTCCCTCGAAACTGGAGTTCCAGAGATCTCTAGTCCTGAGTGAGAGGCTCTATCCTGGAGGGCTGGAGGAACCCAGGGCCAGGTGAGCCGCAAGGGAGATGGTTGCCTGTCTGCCTGGCTCCCAGCACAACTGGGAGCTGGATCTCTGGGCCGATTCAGCAGGACCAGGAAGCGGGAGAAGGGCTGAGGATTCTGGAGTCAAAAAAGCTGCGTTCCAACTGCATCTGCGTCCTTTTCCCAAACGAGACTTAGGATGCGTCCACAGGCAACCGACCTCACAGTCCTCCTCCATCCAGGGCAGGGCCGGGCAGACGGCAGCTCTCAAGAAGCTGCCCGTGCCCCTCCCCCTCCACCCCTCCCTCTCCCCCTGCCCCTCCCCTCTCCATCCCCCTCCCCGCGGGCCCCTGCACCTTTTCTGGCCTTCCATCCTCCCCAGCCACCCCGGTAAAGGTCAGGCTTCGCATCCTGATCTGTCCCTGCGCCTGCCTGCGGATTCTCTTTCGCGTGAAATCCTTCAAGGTTACCTGCGGCTGACGGGCCTGGCACTGCTGGGAAGCGTCTCCACAGCAGCGGTCCGGCTCCCCCCGCCCCCCAGGCTGGAGGCGGGGCCCCGGAATCCCAGCTCGGCGGTGCTGGCCTCCGGGGAGCAGGCCAGGCTCCCTGCCCCGGGGCTCCTGTGACCAGTGCTCATCCATCTCGAGTCAGGAGAAAATCAAAGAACTCGATTTCTCTGTGGCTGATGTGGGGATGACCGCACTGGGCTTGTCTGCGGGCTGGGAGGCTGGAAGAGGCGTGACCAGCTCCCCGGGGGAGGACGTGGAGCCCGCGTGCCGGCAAGGGGACCTGCCTCCCTGGGGAGGCCCTGCGCTCCCCTCAGGAAAGGGGCTGAAGCCACAGGAGTCGGGTGGCGTCAGCAAGGGCGTCTCTGTGCTGGGCGGGATCCAAGCCGGTGCTTCAGAGGAGGGGGTGGGTGGGGTGGGGTCCGCAGGGAGTCAGGACAGTGAGCCCTCCCCCGGGCTGTGGGGGACAGCCCGGTGGGCCTCCCTCTCCTCCCTCATGTCACACGGGCGAGGGGCGCTCTCAGACGCTGCCCAGGGCCCTCCCGCCCCAAGGTCACCAGCCAGGCCTAGATCCCCGTCCACGCGGCCGCCTCAGGCCCCGCCCCCTGCAGGCAGACCCCGGCCACACCTGCCTGAGTGCAGCAGAGAAGGGCTGCCCTGGGCACACAGCAGGCCTCTGGGTCCTGGCTTCTTCCTGGGCCGCAGGCCCATGCCCGATCACGTGGGGGAGACGCCAGGGCCTGGCGGGGGTGCTGTCTAGGACCAGCTCTGTGCCCAGGGCCCTACCCTGCGGTGCCGGCCTGCAGGGCGCTGCTGCCCGCCCCGCTGGCCAGTCTCTGCCGCAGGCCCGGCTCCTCCGGCGTGCTTCCCCGGGAGGAAGGCTTGCAGCCACAGACCCCCACGTCCGTTCCGCCCTGGAGTTCTGTGACTGCCGCCCGCCCGGTCCACCGCCCTGTCCTGGGGGCAGAAGCCTCCTTCCAGCCTCCAGGGCCCGCGCTTCCTCGCAGAGTCGGCAGAGCCCAGCAGAGAGTCTCTTCGCTGAGAGCGGAGATCCATCCATCAGCCCAGTGAAGGCTCTGAAGAGTGGTTACAGCTCCCATTCTTCAAGATGATGGAGAGGGCGCCTCTGCAGGTGAGATAAGGGGAGCTCCCCCAGGCGGCCTCACACGTCCATTACCTGCGCGTCCAGGACAGGGCAGCATCCATCTCAGAGCCTGGGCCCCCGGCAGGACAACACCCTCCCGAGACTCAAGGGCCCCTGAACCACTCCGCTGGAGACAGTGGAGGAGGAGCCGAGGGAGGGAGTGCAGATGGGGGGAGGGGAGGGGAGGGGAGGAGGGGG
>NW_024070201.1:80433294-80471839 GCF_014754425.2 Oryx dammah
GGGGGAGAGGGAAGGGCGGAGGGGAGGGGAGGGGAGCGGGGAGGGAGGGGGAGGGGAGGAAGGAGCGGGGAGGGAGGGGGAGGGGAGGGGAAGGGCAGAAGGGGGAGAGGGAAGGGCGGAGGGGAGGGGAGGGGAGCGGGGAGGGGCTTCGGGGAGGGGCCTGGGCATCTCTCCCTCCTCTTGGGTTCCTTCCTCCTCAGATCCTGGCGCTCTTGGGGGACGGCGAGCCCCGACTCCGGAAGGAGCGGCCTCCCCCTGCTCCCCAGGGCCTCCGTGCAGCAGCGTCTCGATGCGCCCTCCACGCCCACCCATGGGGTGAAGACGGGCCCACCGCCAGGACTGGCGATTCGGGGGCCTGACCCACAGGGCGTCCAGCGGGTGGGAGGCCCCGGCAGGGCCCCCGCACACGGAAAGGAGCACTGGGGCGGAGCATCGGGGCTGAGCGGCTGCTGCCTCCTTCCTTAAGTCCCCAGCAGGTTCTGACGCTGTGCTGACTGTTCTGCGGAAGTCTGCCTGACTCAGTGCTCACAGAAGCTGTGAACACCCACGGCTCCATCTTTACAAGCGAGGGAGCTGAGGCCCACAGGGGGTCAGCGGGAGGGAGCTCCCTGCGGTGCGCACGATCGGGGCCGCCTGGCTGGGGAGAGCGCTCCGTGTCCTCCTGGCTCCGGGAGGGCGGGCAGGCGGAGGGCAGAGGGCTGGCAGGCGGAGGCAGCCCGCACGACGAAGTTCGGGATTCTGCAGCCGCAGAGATCAGCTGGGTGCAGTGGAGCCGTCTGTGTTGGAATCTATTATGGTCCCGACATAAATTAATTATAACCCTTCTGCTGGAAGCAGCTTCATGTATAATTAACGTTTGCTGGAGGCAAGGGGGGCGGCCGGAGAAGCTGCTGCTTCCAGGGGGCCCGACGGGGCGGGGGACCCTCTGTGCCGGGGTCAGGCCGGCTTGACCCTGACGCCAGTGGCCCTGACGCCCGCCAGCTCCTTCCAGGGTCTTCTGGGGGAGGACCTGGGCAGGGGGTCAGGCGGGCATCCCGAGAGGCACACCGTCCATTTCTCAGCGTCGTCAGCCTTGAGACCCAGAGTAACAGGACGCTTCTGCCGCTCTGACCCTGACTAAACAGTGTCCTCCGCGGCCAGGGGCCTGCAGCCCTGACGGGACCCAAGGGAGGCAGCGGGCGGTCTCGGAGAAACCATGGGAAGGCAGGGCTGGGGCAGTGACTGTTCGTCCCCGCGGGCAGGAGGCTGGCACCTCGTGTCCTCCTCTAAAGGTCCAGAGGCTGCTCCTGGACGGACGGTGGTGCAGAGACTACCCCCTGAGACCGCAGGGTAGGGTCGAGTCAGAAGTGCAGAATGCAGGGCGGCATGGCGGCAGGGGGCCCGCCCTCCGGAGGAGCTGGAGGCGGGGACCTTGGCTGAGCCAGCGCTTCTTGAGGGCTCTGGTCTGGACGCCCCTGCGGCTCCCGATGGCTGACGCAGTCCAGGCAGCCCTCCCGTCGGTCCCCTTTCCAGCCTGGAACCCCCACCTGGGTTCCGCTGCTTCAGGGAGGCCGCTGTCACGCCTGCCCCTCCCAGCGGCGCCTTCTTTGCCGTTGGGGGCCGCGTGCAAACAAAAATAAAGCAAGTACAAGTCTAACCTTCTGGCCAATCGCAGTTTAGCTACCCTGCAATTAAACAAATCCGCAAACCCGCAACACATATTTACATCTCATTAGCAGAAGCCAAATGCAACAACGGCGTTAAAATTAAGAAATTAGGCACAATTATCCTGTCGGCGGCAGTGGGGGAGGTTGTCAAGGCTCGTTTACTCATTAGTTCGCGCAGTTCAGGGCTGGGCGCCTCACTGTGTGCCCATCCTCCACCCTCCTCTCCCTTAAAGACACCGCCGGGTCTGCCATGCGCCCTGGAGAGGGGGCTGGGCCGGCTCCGCCCTGGACTCCGTGTCCGGGCGGCAGGGTCAGGAAGGCTGGCACCGGCCTGGTCTCTGTGTCCCGCAGGGGCCCTGGATCCCTTAGATATGGTCTGAGATACAGCTCCGGCAGGCTGCTCCCCGTGGGGATGGGGACCTGAGGAGGCGGTGTCAGCAGTCACCCCAGGGCGAAGCCCTGGCCGCCTTGTTAGGGGACAGCCCTCCTCCTGGGCTGGCTTCGCAGGGGGATCAACCTGGTGGGGTGGCCAGCTCAGGATGTGGGGGAGGGGGACGGTCCGTGGGGGAGGGGGAGGTCCGTGGGGGAGGGGGAAGGTCAGTGGGGGAGGGGAGGTGACTGGGGGGAGGGGAAGGTCATTGGGGGAGGGGAGGTGACTGGGGGGGGAGGTCCGTGTTGCCTGTCGGGTTGATGGCTGTGGGGAGCCGAGGCAGCGGCCAGTGCGGGGCTCCGGCGGGCTCCTCAGAATCAGGGCCCAGGGATGTGCCGGTGATGTGTTTCCAATTCAGGGGAATGTGTGGAAAGGAGGGTAGGAGGAGTGGGGTGGGGAGGGGTCTGGTCCTGGCCCAGGGAGGGGGCGGCTAGGCGCCTGCAGGTGGTCTAAGTGCAGACACTCCCCCCTGCCCACTCTCCCCACGCCCAGGTTGAGCCGGCCCTGCTGTGACAGGGGAGACCGGGCTCCTGGACTCCAGCCTGGTGGAAGGCAGCCTTGAGCCGCCTGTCCCCTCCCCAGTCCAGCCTTGTCCTGGCCCTCCCCGGGGGAGGGAAGCCCCAGACAGCCCTCCACCGGCATGAATGGAGTAATTTCTCTCTGAGATGTTTCAAAGAGCTTCCAGAGTTCTCAGCCAATGAGGACCAGGCAGCCTCTCCCTTCCCCGCCGGCCCAAGGGTAGCTCACAGCCAGGAGCCTCTGCTGGGTACAGCCTGCAGCGCCTGGGGCAGCCGACCCCTCGGGGAAGGCCGGGGCTTGGCAGGGGGTGTCGGGGGAGGACAGGACAGGTCGACGGAGCCTTCTCGGGGCTCCCAGGAGCTCAGAGTTTCTGATGGACTTTGTTTCTGCTTCTGTTCTCAACTTGGAACCAGACGGGGCAGAATCAAGCAGATGGACACTTCCCCCTGGCAGGCATCACGGGCAGGTGCTGAGCAGGTGTTCAGGAGGGCGGCTGGAGGCTCCTTCTCGGGATGTGCTTCTTTTCCAGGGGCTTGTTACGAGATTTACTTGTTTATTCACACTCTTGCTGTGTGGGCTCTTCGCTGCTCCCTCCCCTGGCTGGGACCAGACCTCTCCTCCTCTCCACACATTTCCCTGAATCAGAACAGGCATCATCCACACACCCTGGGCCCTGATTCTGAGGAGCCCATTGAGCCCCACGCTGGCCGCTGCCTCTGCTCCCCGTGGCAAATATAATGGAACGTGATTTTTAAAGCCTTAGAAGAAAAAAGTGTGAGCCCTTTAAAAACAAAGGCAATTAAAAAAAAAAAAGCCTTCAAGGACTTCCCCGAAGCTCCAGTGGTTAAGAATCCACCTGCCAAGCAGGGGACGCAGGCTCGATCCCTGGTGTGGGAAGATTCCCCCCTCTGAGGGCACTGAGCCGTGCGCCACGAGCCGCATTCTGGCACCCACCCGAGCCTGGCAGTGCAGTGACCGCATGTCAGCGCTGGGGAGCCAGCCTGGGGCTCTGGCCCCACTCCCCTGGGTGTGGCTCCCAAGCTTTTGACTCCTCTCTCTGCTCACTAGCCTTGTGTTTGGCTCCATCCCCTAGGACTTCACATCTGTCAATTAAATATTAATAATTAATACTTAGTATTTGATTAATACTCAAACATTACATTTTCACTTATTCATAGGCTCCAATTATACATCTCCAGAGAAGCAATGGCACCCCACTCCAGTACTCTTGACTGGAGAATCCCATGGACAGAGGATACAGTTTATGGGCTCGCCAAAGAGTTGAACACGACTGAGTGATTAACATAACATAACATTATTAACCAAATTGCCAACCTTATTAATCAAATTGCCAACATCTGTTGAATCATTGAAAAAGCAAGAGAGTTCCAGAAAAACATGTACTTCTGCTTTATTGACTATACCAAAGCCTTTGACTGTGTGGATCACAACAAACTGTGGAAAATTCTTAAAGAGATGGGAATACCAGACCACCTGACCTGCCTCTTGAGAAATCTGTATGCAGATCAGGAAGCAAATTGTCACCCTGCTTATTTAACTTACATGCAGAGTACATCATGAGAAACGCTGGGCTGGAGGAAGCACAAGCTGGAATCATGATTGCCGGGAGAAATATCAATAACCTCAGATATTCAGATGACACCACCATTATGGCAGAAAGCAAAGAAGAACTAATGAGCCTCTTGATGAAAGTGAAAGAGGAGACTGAAAAAGTTGGCTTAAAATTCAACATTCAGGAAACAAAGATTATGGCATCCCGTCCCATCACTTCATGGCAAATAGATGGGGAAACAGTGGAAACAGTGACAGACTTTATTTTGGGGGGCTCCAAAATCACTGCAGATGGTGACTGCAGCCATGAAATTAAAAGACGCTTACTCCTTGGAAGAAAAGCTATGACCAACCTAGACAGCATATTCAAAAGCAGAGACATTACTTTGCCGACTAAGGTCCATCTAGTCAAACGGTAGTTTTTCCAGAGGTCATGTGAGAGTTGGACTGTGAAGAAGGCTGAGCGCCGAAGAATTGATGCGTTTGAACTGTGGTGTTGGAGAAGACTCTTGAGAGTCCCTTGGACTGCAAGGAGATCCAACCAGTCCATCCTAAAGGAAATGAGTCCTGAATGTTTAATGGAAGGACTGATGCTGAAGCTGAAACTCCAATACTTTGGCCACTTGATGTGAAGAACTGACTTCTTGAAAAAGACCCTGATGCTGGGAAAGGTTGAAGGCAGAATGAGAAGGGGACCACAGAGGATGAGATGGCTGGATGGCATCGCCGATTCTATGGACGTGAGTCTGAGTGAACTCCGGGAGTTGGTGCTGGACAGGGAGGCCTGGAGTGCTGCAGTCCTTGGGGTCGCAAAGAGCTGGACACGACTAAGCGACCGAACTGAACTGTGAAACGTTTTGCTGCTAAGTCCTGTATCTGAGTTGTTGGTTTGCTTTTCGTCCTATTAGCAGGCTCTTTCCTTGGAGAAGGAAATGGCAACCCACTCCAGTGTTCTAGCCTGGAGAATCCCAGGGATGGGGGAGCCTGGTGGGCTGCCGTCTATGGGGTCGCACAGAGTCAGGCAGGACTGGAGCGACTCAGCAGCAGCAGCAGCAGGCTTTTTATTTTTTTACTTCTTTGCCTGCCTAGTGAGGTCTGCTCTCTTCTGCGTCACGCGTTGTGTGTGAGGAGGTCTAACGACTCCAGCTGATGTCTCACCCCTCACATTGGAGTCTCATCAGGAGAGGAGGGCTTCCGCTCTAGCAGTAAAACGGGCTGGTTTGGGGCAGGGTCCGAGCTCTGGTAAGACTCTGCTCACAGGGCTGGAGCACAGAGACCCCCGTGGGAGGTGGCCCACATCTGTATGGGGGCTTTCTCAGGGCTCCTTCCAAAGCCTGGGGTGCATGGGTGGTGAGACCAGGGAATGGAGCAGGTCATGGGTTTGTGGGTGAAGGGCATTCAGAGGTCGAGGGGCCCTGGGTGGGGCGTTTCAGCTGAGCCAGAGCAGGAATGAGTCCCGCTCCAGGCACCTGGGGGGCATGCGGAGGCGGTGGCTTTGGGGGAGACACCCCTTGGGAAAGGTGACTCTTCCTCAAGGTAACAAAGCCCGAAGTTAATGAGACACTTTGATTCTAACTCTGGGTTTGGAGTCGGGTTCTGCTCATGAGAAGGGCTGGGGTTTCCATGGGGTCCCGTCACAGCACATGGAACCTAGACTGTGGTCAAGGCGGCTCAGCTGCGATCATACTGATTGTTAGAGCAAACCCTCAGTCCTCGGAGGAGCATAGCAGAACCAGGAACGCTACAGTGAGTGAGCATGGCGCCTTGTGTACAATAGAGTACTATCAGAGAAACGGAGGAGCGGAAAACCTGACCCGCGGGCAAGAGGTCAAATCAGTGAAGAAGACCTTTTGGGATGGCCTGGATGCTGGGTTTAGCAGCCAAAACATTCAAAGCGGTCACTGCCAATGTGTTACAGGACTTTACAAAATTAACATTAATGGGTGGACAGGTAGGGATTGCCGGCAAAGCTGTGGACATTATAAGCAGGAATGAAAAAGAAGTTCAGCACTAAAAACAGAGTTACTTAAATGAAAAAATTCACCAAATGCACTAAACAGCAGACTGGAAGTGGAAGAAAGAAAGAAGCGATGAATTAGGAGACAGTTCAGCGAAAACGATGCGATCTGAAGCGCAGAGAAGAGGGGGAAGGAGGGGAAGGAGGGAACAAGCTGCCACCAACCTGTCAGACAATACTGCACAGTGAGTGACTGGACCCTAGAGAGAGCAGACATAGGAATGTGGGTACAAGAGTTCTGTTAGGAAACAATGGCTGAGTAAGCCCCAGATCTGACCAATAGACCGAAGTTTGGCAGTCCCTTAGAAGGACACAAACAAAGAAAGCCACACTTAGGCAAACCCCTGGAAATAAAAAATGGAGATCAAATTCCCAAAGCAGTTTGAGCAAATGGACCACATACAGGCACACCCCAGGCTGAAGCGCAAGGAGGGGACAGCAGGGCTCACGGCTCAGCCGCGGCAGTGGGCGTCCAGGGCGGTCAGAGCCCCAGCTGCAGCCCCCGGCCACGAGGAGCCCCGCCGCCCACGTGCCAAGGAGGAGGCCTCGTCCCTGGGCGGGGCTTGGCTCTCTGAGAACGGCAAGGAGGCGCCATCCGGACCCCTGCTCACTGTGGGCTCCGCGCGCCTCCACAGCCGGTCGCCCTGACCCCCAGATGTCCCGGTGTCTGAGTGTCTCAAACAGCCAGCCTCCGCCTGGGGCTGGAGCAAAGGCAGACAGCTTTGCTGGCTCTTCTTTCCTGCCATTGCCCAGAGCCCCAAATCAGCACAATCGCCCACTGGGAAAACCAGCACGCAATTCTCAGCTCACCTGGCTGCATTCTTTTCTCCCTGGAATCTGTGCCTTAAAGAACACGGTATCTACAAGTCATGACTTCTTCCTTCTCCTAGTTATCCCACTGATCTCACTTTCTGCAGAAGAAGTCTCTCCTGAGACCCACCACCTCTGTGGGTGGGACAAAAGCACGCTGGGGTGGATGGCCCTTTGGGTAGACCTCGGGGCCTGGGCGTGCGTGAGGGAAGTAGACATCTGTGTCAGCTCCATGCTGTAGAGTCTTTCCAGAACCTTCCAGGGCAGCTGCGGGTTGGGAAGAGGTGCTGACTCCTGGAGGTCACGTTCTGTCCACGCCTGGAGAGGAGGTGGTTTCTGGCTGGAGGAGCCGGCCTGGTGTTTGGAGTTCAGGGCTCGGGGCAGTTCGGTGGCTCTGCGTTTGCTGAGGCATAGTTTGGGAACAGGCGTGAGAGCTTACTGACCTGTTTCTCTGGAGAAAACGGAGAAAGCAGAATTAAACACCTCTGGAGGCTATGTGAGGCCCCAACATGACAGTTTAGGACGGTGTCTCTGAAGTGGAGGGCATCACCAACTCAACAGATAACCAGTCTGAGCAAACCCCGGGAGTTGGTGAAGGACAGGGAGGCCTGGCGTGCTGCTGTCCACGGGGTCGCAGAGAGTCGAACACAAACAGCACCTGTGGAGTGCAGTCCCCAGGGAGCACCAAGCCCTGGGCCGTTATAGCACCCACATCTGGTGCCCAGGCTGAGGGCATGGCGGACTCAGCCCCGGAGGAAGATGGAGTGACGGTCTCCTTGTCCTAAATTGGGGTCCGCTCCAGGGCTGAAGGGATTCAGCACCCAGCGTTCAGAGGTGGGGCTTTCCAGGCGGCAGGTGGGGGGCCCTCCCTCACTAGGGAACCGGGCAGCATGCGGAGGTCCCCCACCGGGGAGTCTCCTGCAGGGCAGCGAGGGGGGCTGCCGCCTGAGCCTCGATGCTGAAATAAGGCCTTTCCCCCGCGATTCAGCAGCCCAGTTATTCCTCACCAAAACAGAGTCCAATTTCTCCTGCAGTTTTAGGAACCCGTTTTTAGCCGAGGCTCCAGCTGGGGATGTTTCTGAAAGGATTGTTCTGCAGGTCCTGTCTGGCTGGTGCTCAAAGGCCTGGGTCGTCCCCTCTGGCCGGTGATCAGCAGCCTCTGCTGCCAGGGAGGTGGAGGGAAGCTCTGAGGGCGGGGTGAGCCGGTCCCCCGCCCAGCCAGGCCCCTGCTGCCCTGGAGCTTCCCTGCGCTAAGGGCTTGTCCACCCGCCTAGGTCCGGGGACTCTGGGCACAGGGAGGGTGTGCCTGGGGCTCAGCCAGGTGCTCCCCCCGCCCCGGGCCCCGAGGACAGGAGGGGCAGGAACGCCAGCCCTGCTGGGACAGCAGGGGGTGGTGGGGGGACCGCCTGAGGACAGCTGGTTACCCCAACTCAGTCTGGAAATATTTGAGTGCACTGATGCGATTAACCAGGCAAAGCTTCCCTTTCTGACAAACAAAAGCTGTTTGGGCGAGCGGGCTTGCGGCAGAGGGCTTCGGGGGGCACACAGAGCCAGCTGGGAGCCTGGGTGCTGAGTGTCAGGTTCAGACTTGGAGAGGGTGCCCGCACCTGCCTTCCAGAGCCGTGTCTGCCTCCCCTCTGCCGGTGGGCACGTGGCTGGTGCAGGGAGTGAAGCTGTGATGCGTTGGGACGGCTCCACCTAAGCAGAGGCTGTGGGCGCAGGACCCTGTGCAAAGCCTGTGGTTCACAGCCCCTCAAAGTGCCCGGTACCCCCTCCTCTGGGACCCTCCCGGGCCGGGTCCGCTGGGACAAGGAGGAGACCCCAGGAAGCCGGGCTGCTGGGCGGAGCAGGGAGAGCAGACTTGGGGGGAAGGAGCCGGTCACAGCCCCGCCTTGCTGTAAACAGGGGGCGTCTGGAGACGGTACTCTCCTTCTCCGTCTGCATGTGCCGACTCACCCCGGCCTGCCGTCTCATGGCTGTTTAGCCTGTGTCTTGCTGTCACTTCCCTCCGCCCTTCTTGCCGGTGGTCCTGCTTTGCTCTCGTCTCTGGAGCCTGACCCACACTTCTCGGCCACAGCTCAGCTCTGTTAGCAGCGTCTCCGCGGGGAGCATGACATCTGGTGTGGCTGGGGACCCGTCTCCCTCGCAGCCTAGAGTTCCCCACTCCTGGTGGCCTGGGCCCCAGGGCCTGCCCCAGAGCCCCTGGTCCTAGGACAGTGGTCGGGGTGGGCAGGGGCAGCGGGCAGGTTGGTGGGGGGCCCAGGGGTCATTCCAAGTGACCTCGCGCACACACGCCTAGGCAGGGGGCCACGCCTTGGACCGAATCGGGCTCGCAGGAGGCCTGACAGGGTCTCGCGCCCTTGCGAGTGGACAGGAAATGCCTCCAGACCCGGGCTTCCTCGGACAGGCCAGGCCGTCTCCTGGGTGCAGAGCCGGAGGGCAGAGCAGGTGCTCGGCCAAGGTCCAGGGCTGGCCGGCCCCACACGGGGTGAGGTGTGGCCTCAGCCGCGCTGGCCCTGCTGGTCAGCGTCACGGGGGCGCAGTGCTCAGAGCCTGTCCTGGGTGGGGGGAGGGGAACACGCTGCCTGAACTCAGAGACTGGGAAGTGTGGCCAAAGAGGTCACGCTCCATCTGTGTCAGAATCTGCAGGCTCTAGAACTTTGCACCCCCAGCTTACGGAGGGTGGGCTCAGGTCTCCCTGTCCCCCGGTCAGTGGCTCTCCTGCAGGAACCTGGGCCATGAACGCATCTGGATGATGAGGCTGGGGCTTCTGCTCTGCACGTGTGGTCAGCTCTGCGTCCACGTCTGATGAGCCTGTGATCCTCACTGGCTGCAGCTGCCCAGTGGGAGGACGACGGGTTTGGGAAACAGGGGCCCTCACCAGGTCTGAGGGGTGCTCGCCAGGGTCTGGACCTGTCTCCACTGCGGGCACCCAGCCTGGCCACGTGGACCCTGTTTGTTCTCAAGGCCGGCACCACCATCCCCCAACCGCGAGGAGTCCCATGAGGCCAGGAGGCTCCTGCCAGGTTTGAGGTGAGGGGACAGAGAGCCCTCCCCTCCCACACCGGGGACATCGCCTGTGCCAGACCACAGGCTGTTCCCGTGGGTCCATCATCTCATGAGCAGAAAATGGTGAAGGTCTCATGGAAGCCCTCCACCGTGAACACACAGGACAGGAAGGGCTGGAGACAGCCCTGGGTCGCCTCCAGCCTGTCCCAGTGTCCAGCGAGCGGAGGGGTCATCATCTGAGGTGCATGGACCGAGGCCTCCTGTTTCACACACCCTGTCCTGACTCACACACTGTGTTCAGAGCCTGAATCACGAGAAAGTGATGGTCTAAACGTGCAGCCCCTCCCCTTTAACCAAGGACGAGCACATTCTCCCGACTGCAGCCATGGTCCCAGCACGCTCACTGGTGCACAGGACCCGCCTGGAACCAGCACACATCCTTTGTTGGGGGCTGGTGGGGCACGGCCTGGGGACCAGCGTGTCACAGACCCAGGGTCTCGTCTCCCTGGCCGAGGTGTGTCGTGTCCCTTGAAAGACACGCCTCCTCTGTCACTCCCGGCCCCGAGGAGGTCCAGCCACCCTTCCAGAGAGGCAGTCCGTGACGGGCTTTCCGGGTTCCCACAGGAGCCCTTGCTCTGCCCCCGCATCTTTGTTTCTACTATGGCTGAAATACGGATTATGACGTCCTCTCGCCTCTGAGCGGGAAAAATGAGGGTCGCCGCAGCCAGGAGCCCCAGGGACACGCTGATCTGAGTGCAACATGACAGGGTGCGGGGAAGGGAGATGGTGTGTGAGACGGGCCTGCACGGGAGGCAGACACGCATGCGAGACTGGCAGCCAAAACGTATCTCCTGCAGCGGCATCTCTTCTTCTGGAGGTGTCCTGACTCCCGTTGCCATTTGGCCAGCATCGCTGAACAAGAGACATGCAGTTAACACCTGGGCCTTCCCGAGTGGCTCAGCCTGCAGTGCAGGAGAGGCAGGTTCAATCCCTGGGTCGGGAAGATCCTCTGGAGAAGGAAACGGCACCCCACTCCGGTGTCCTTGCCTGGAGAATCCCATGGACAGAGGAGCCTGGTGGGCTGCAGTCCGTGAAGAGCTGGACACAACTGAGCGAGTAGACAACAGTTAGAGAGCTGGGTCTGAAATCAGAAGTGAAAGTGCACAGGCACGACTCCGACCCCCACTCTCCTACTGTCCTCTGCGCTCCCAGGGCTGGGTGTGGTCTCTGGGTTGCCGGTCCAGGGGTCCAGGCCCTGCCTCATCCGCGGCCCAGTTACAACCTTGGGAAGCGTTGGGCCAAGCGCCTGCTTCTGCAAAGTTCTGGTCCAGGGTGGGGAGTCCAGGCAGAGAGGCTAGCACTGACCCCATAAGAGCGGGCGGGAGCTCTTCTGGAAAGGCTGCTAAGATGCGAACGTCCTCAGTAACCGCCCCAGGATCGTCCCCCTGTAGTCCGCTAACCCACCAGCCAGAACTCTGATTCGCTTAGCGTTTCAGGATCCAGGAATGGGAGCGAGGAGGACTGAGCGGGGCTGGATGGGGCGTTGTCCCGGGGCCCAGGTGGGAAGGGAAGGGCCCCAGGACGTCAGAGGAGATCCTGCCCCAGACCCGTGTCTGCACTTCAGCCGCCTGCCACGCAAGTCCATCACCTGAGCCTCAGACGGCCTCGGCCTGGACGGTCAGCCTCAGGTCCACTTTTAAAGCCTTTTGGGAAGAGTTCAGATTTCCCAGATACGCTCCACAATCTAATAGCCTCTCCCGTCTGAAAACTGGCGCGTCTGCCTGTCTGTTGTTGTTCAGCTGCTCAGTCGTGTCCCATGAATCGCAGCACGCCAGGCCTCCCTGTCCATCACCGACTCCCGGAGTTCACTCAGACTCACGTCCATCGAGTCCGTGATGCCATCCAGCCGTCTCATCCTCTGTCGTCCTCTTCTCCTCCTGCCCCCAGTCCCTCCCAGCATCAGAGTCTTTCCCAATGAGTCAGTTCTTTGCATCAGGTGGCCAAAGTATTGGATCTTCAGCTTCAGCATCAGTCTTTCCAATGAATATCAGGGTTCATTTCCTTTAGGATGGACTGGTTGGATCTCCTTGCAGTCCAAGGGACTCTCAAGAGTCTTCTCCAACACCACAGTTCAAACGCATCAGTTCTTCGGCGCTCAGCCTTCATTATGGTCATCTATCTATTATGACCCAAATATCCCTAGAAGTGACTTTGCTGTGCAGCTCTGGAAACCTTGCTTAACCTCCCAGTGCTCCCGAAAGGTCTCAGAGTCAAGGCTGTGCTCTGTCGAAGCTGCGACTGTCTGCCTGTTGTGCCGCAGCTGCAGGGTCTGCCAGCTCAGCGCAGAGACTCCCCGCAGCCACGGCAGAGGCGGCCCTGGCAGCAGAGCGCCTGGCGCAGCCGGACGCGGTGGGGCAGCCTTTGCTTTCGGCAGGCGGCAGCGGGCTCAGGGCTCCCGGGAGCAGGGCTGCAGTGTGCCGTCAGTTGTCCAGCAGAGCTCAGGGAGCCGCCAGCCCCACTGCATGCCTGCACTTGCCGGCTGAGTCCACGCACCCTCCAGACCCAGGCCCAGGAGCCGTGCCCGCCTGTCGGCCCTTGTGCTCCGGCTGCCGGCAGGGGACAGGCCGGTGCCACCCCTCCCTCTCCTCTCCTGGGCTGGCCTTGCCTCCCTCTACGGAGCCGGGGCTCCTGTTGGGGGTCGCTGTCCGTGCCAGATGAGAGACACCTGAATATCCATCAGCAGCAGAACAATTTGTAATGCTTCCACACAACGGAATAGCGCACAGTGAGGAAGAGAGGCTGCCGCTCTGCCCTGCAACACAGACGCTGAGCCAAGCAGACACTGCGCAGAGAAGCCAGACTCAGGGTGTCTCCCGCTCCACGCCCAGCGGCCACCAGGGGCGCATGGCCCCCGAGGCCAGGGCAGCCGTCCTTCGGAGGGGGCAGTGCCCGCAAGAGACTGAGCGGAGTGCTTTGATGCAGATATGCTTTCTGTTAGTGTAAAAGTTTATGTAAAAACCCATCTACGTCTCTGTGAACATTCTTTACTCACGCGTCATATCATGGATAAGGTTTATGCCTGAACACACGAGCTAGAAGAGGATTATTAAGGATGCTTTGGGTTGGTTTTTTTCCATGCACAGCTGCAGGTATTCATTCACCCCGATTCTTCCTTTTCCTCTGGCTGCTGCTCAGTATAGACTAGCAATCCAGCCAAACAACTCTGTTAGTGTTTGACCACCAGTCCCATCAGAGCTGAAGGCTGCATCAAGAAAGCTCTGAGATGAAAACTTGAGATGTTAATTGATCCCTCAGGGACAGCTAGCTCCCTTCCTTTTGTAGCTGCTTTGAAACCTTGATTGGCTCCAACAAAGAGGCATCCATGGATGTCAGCTGGGGCCAGATCTAATTGTTTGAATCATAAAAGATCTTAGTGAATGTGCCCCAAATGGGACTGGCCTGCGTTTTGTGGACTCGCTGAGGCTTCCTTCTCTATAAGGTTTGTACACTCCCTTCACTCTGTGGGATGTCTGCTCACGTCTGTTTTGGAGATGCTGCTGTGCCAAACAGCAGAAGCTCCCAGCGACTGGGCAGCAGGCCGGCCACACGGCCCGGGTGACCTGCCCACGGCCGAGGGCTGGAGGCGGGGCTCACTCCAGGGCTGGCACCCTGCTCAGGCAGCGTCAGATGGGACATGGGCTCCAGAGCTGGGTTCCTGCCACAGGTGATCTCCCAAGGCCCCGTAACTATGATGCCTAAAGGCCAGTTAATTCTATATTCTGCTCTCAGGAGAGAGAAGCGGTTACACAGTCAACGGTCACCAACACCCGCAACACCTTTTGTCCGCCGAGTCTTCGCCGGATAGGATTAGCCGGGAGCCTGGGGTCTCCACTGAGGAGTCCCCGGCAGGGCCCCGAAAGGGGCTGAAGTGGGCTTGTGGCCACCCTGTCCCCACGCCAGGCTGCAGAACGGGGAGGGGAGACTGTTGGGTTTGGAAGTGCATCCAGCCCTCAGGCACCTTTCCTGCTCCACCAGCAGCAGAGTCGGGGCCCCAGGTCAGGAGGGCCACCATCCCGCCTTCCGTGACTGCACAAACCCTCGGGCACCTGCTCTGGGCCTGCTTCCACAGCGTGGACTCAGAAGCCAGATACGAGACCCGACGGGGTGACGACGGTGAACACGCCCCACACCCCTGAAGGGCCCGTGAGGACCCTACTGTTGGGGGAAACTAGGAGCCGCGGCATCTCCTCTGGGTGGGGGCTGAGGCTGTGGGGTGGCTTCGGAGCTGATGGCAGCGTGGGAGGTGGAGGGCAGCTCTTGGGACGGCCGAGAGGACACGCTCAGCAGGTGGACCAGAGGAGTTCCTGAGCCTCAGGGCCTCCGCGGGGCTCCTCCTCCGCAAGGGCGTCTCTGGAGAGTGGCCTGGAGCCTCCAGAGCAAAGTCTGTGAGGGCCGGGCCAGAGAAGAGCCTGCACCAGAGGCGAGAGAGGACTCGGCCTGTGGCACGGCCGTGGGCTCCCTGAGGGTGACCCGTCCGGCCCTGCAGGGCACTCCTCCAGGTTCCTGCCCGTGAGGCGGCTCACTTCTTGGTCCCAGCCCTCAAGAGACAGACACTTCTGTCTTCTAAAGGTCCGGGATCCTCCACTGAAACCTCCCCCCGCCCCGCCCCCCACCCGAAGGCTCAGCTGGAAGGCCACGCCCTGCAGCTCTGGCTCTGGACGCAGACCTCCAGGCCTGAGGCCCGTGGACGCCCTCAGCCCCGGGAACTCCACCTGCGGGTGGCCGGTCCCCTCACGGTGTCTAAGCCCAGGGAGGCCCCTCCCACCCTCAGCTCAGCCCCCAGCAGCCGTGCTCCCCGTCCAGGGAGGTGGATGCCTTCTTCCCAAGGCCCCTGTTAATTAGGCTGTGTGTTCTGGGTGGTGCTGAGCAGTGGTTTATGAACCAGTTTCCCTTTAAGCTTCTCCAGACCCCTCGATGCACTCAGTATTTGCTGTTGTTCACTCGCTCAGTCGTGTCTGACTCTCTGCGACCCCGTGGACTGCAGCACGCCAGGCCTCCCTGTCCATCACCAACTCCTGGAGCTTACTCTGACTCATGTCCATCGAGTCGGTGATGCCATCCAACCATCTCATCCAACCATCTCATCCTCTGTCGTCCCCTTCTCCTTCCGCCTTCAATCTTTCCCAGCATCAGGGTCAGTATCAGCACCAGCAAATGTCTTGCCTTGTGCTCAGGGGAGGGGTCCTTCTCCAGAGCCAGGAGTCAGAGGGCGCCGACTCCACAGGTCACTACCCAGACCCACAGGAGTAGCTGCAAGTACTGGACACTCATGACCTCCAGCCTCGCCCCTCTGAGCCTTGGGACCAGGGTTGGGGGTGTCAGCCCCCCAGTTGGGGCCCTTGCTCTTTCCTCCTCCCTGGCCTCTAGGGACTGCATGGCCAGGCCCCTAGAGCCTCGAAGGCAGAGGCCGCTGAGCCGGGAAGCAGCCCAGCCCCCGCCCCCCCCCTCCGCCCCCTGCCTCTCTGTGAGTCAGAGCCTCAGGATGTTAGGCTAAAAATTCATCCTTCACCATCAAGAAGCAGTCTCACAGAAATCCATGAGTTCTTGGCTGTGTCAGTTTGATATATTGGCCTAGAAACACGAAATCTGAGCCAGCTTAATCCCTCTGTTCAAGAATATGCGGGCTTTGATGCCAGAGCATCTCACCAGCTGTCTGCAGTCTCTAAGGATGGATACGGACTCAGATGGCACCCCAGGTTCAGAAGACAGGCCCATGGCGGGCAGGGAGGGTGCTGATACCCCAGGTCAGGAGACGGGCCCACCGGGGGGTGGGGTGATACCCGAGGTGAGGAGATGGGCCCACGGGAGGGGTGATAGCCCAGGTCAGGAGACGGGCCCACGGGGAGCGGGTGATACCTCAGGTGAGGAGATGGGCCCACGGCGGGGGCGGGGGCGGGGGTGGGGGTGGGGGCGGGGGCTGGCCCACAGTCAGCTGCTGTCCCAGCAGAGGCACCCTCAGGTGGAACAGTGACAGGTGGATGGCCCAGGCCAAGGGGGGTCAGACTGGAGCAACGGGAAAGTTTTGGTTTATATTTGAAGATGTGGGGAGACTTTGGAGAGTCATAGGATCAGATTTTTGTTTATAAAATGATCAAAACTGAACTCCTGTCTTTAATTAGTTACAATGAGGTCGCCACAGAATCAGCAGGCTTCATGGTGCTTCTGGGTCAAGCGACGGACTGTGATGCTCACACCTGGGGGCAGGGTCATGTCCACAGACACCGCAGAGCCCCCAGGATGGGCTGGCCACGGTGACTGGCTGCTGCTTGGGGGAGGGGTCCCCACCCGATGCCTCTTTGAAAGATGCAGGCCCCCGGGTCCCCAGCGGATGACCGCGGTAGACCCGGTCCCTCGCCCTCTTTCGGGCTGCACGTGGTTAGCCTGCGTTTCCTGGTGTCCGGCGGCTCCGGACAGCTGGGAAGCCCGCTCCTGCTTTGGGTCTGAAGCAGGCTAGCTGGGAGGCCCTCTCCTGCCCTCTGGCCCTGCCCCGCTGCTGGGCAGGCCTGCTTGGAGACGCCGGGCCCTGGGCCCAGCCTTGCAGGGTCTCGCCCTGTCTCCAGCTGTGTGGGCCCTGCTTGGGGTCAGGACGTCTCCTTGGTGGCCTGTGCCAACAGCCTCCTGCTCCGCCCTCCAGGGTCAGGGAACCCTGCTCCCCCTGGGGCTGTGTCTGCCGAGTGCCCTCCCTGATGGCCCATCCCCACCCTCCTGCCTCAGGGCATCCTCCTCCTCTGACTGTCTGGAGCGCGGAGATGGGCAGGTGTAAAAAGCCAGCACCCACTCCTGCTTTAACTTCATCACCAATTAAGTAAAACTCCTTGGCGTCCTCAAAGGAAAAATTGTATTATACATTCTTAAAAGCATATTTAGAAACATCAGCACAATCGTTATAATGCATTATTCAGCTAGTTAGATGTGCTTTAAAAAAAACTATGAAATATATCTTCATTGTAAGGCATCTGTTGTTTCTTGCAAACGATTAGCTGTCACTGAATCATCAATTTTTTATTTTATTGTGTGTCTCAGGCTATTTGTTCTAATTAAGGGCCAGGCATGAAGCAAAGCAAACTAGCCTCATTCTGTGGAAACTGGGTTTTCAGCCCTGCCATATATGCTGGACGAGCAGCCCCCAGGAGGGACTCGTCTCAGGGGGCGGGCAGAGACGGGGGGGGTCTGAGGCCTCGAAGGGCGAGTCCAGCCCGAGATGCCCTCCTGCCTGGAGCAGCTCTGACCCTCAGAGGACGGTGTGCAGAGGGTCCCTGGCAGCCCGCTGTCCCACGTAGGCTCCGGGGGGATGCAGGGTCATGGTGCAGGGCCCTTGGACACTGGGTGGAGGGAGGCTGGGGCTGTGGGAGACCAGGGCGGGGAGAGGCAGGCACTCCTCCCCAAGGCCTGATCTCAGGGACGGACCCGCCCGATCCTGTGCCCTCCCCCCTTGAGGGTTTGTCCACGTTCCAAAGAGCAAATTGAAACAGAGAGGTGAGAAAATTCCAAAACAAAGGAAGACAATCAAGCAAGACAAAATGATAATAGTTAAGCCATTAAATAAAGTCAAGGACTTTTACTTTGTTCCCAAGGGCTGCGTTGGGGTAATGTTGTGAGCTGCAGACACTCACACCCCCTGCAGCAGGAAGGAAACGGGCACTGCCCACAGCAGACCTGGAGGGGCTGGAACTCGCCGACCGACACTGAAGATCCTCAAGACATCACCCTGTTACCTCACCACCAACCCACCAGAAGTCCACAACCGTCCCCCTCAACCCGGCTTCCAACACCCTGGTCCGAAAGCCATGGGCAGATCGGGTCTTTCGAGCAGAAGCTGCCCGTTCCCCTCAGTGGGCCCACGCTGGGCGCCCTGCATCAGGACCACGCCCCCTGCCCCCCGCCCCCCCTCCCCCCGGGCAGGAGACAGGCTTTGCCGTGTACACGTGAGGGGACCCGCTGCGGTAACGAGGAGGGCGTGGTGCTGAGAGACAGTGAGGAAGACGGGTGGGCTTCGGGATGCGAGTGGTGACGGCCCCTGATTCACGTGTATGCAGTGATAAATAGGAAAATATGGTCTCGGCACGGAGGCAGCCAAGCGTCCATCAACAGGTGGGCAGAAGAAAAAGGAGTGGCATATATGTGACGAAATATTACTCAGCCACGAAAAAGAATGGAATAATGCCATTTGCAGCAGCACAGACGGATGGAGAGATTATCGCACCGAGTGAAGCAAGGCAGAGAGAGGGCGACCACGTGATGCTGAGTGTCTGTGGGGTCACAGCCGTACAGACGGACTCATTACAAGACAGAAACAGACTCGCAGACCCAAAAACTGAGCTCATGGCACCAAAAGGCAAAGGAGGGGGATGAACTGGGAGCTCGGAATTGACAGGCACACACTCCCAGGGGTCACGTACGGACGTGAGAGCTGGACTGGGAAGGAAGCTGAGAGCCGAAGAATTGATGCTTCTGAACTGCGGTGTTGGAGAACACTCTTGAGAGTCCCTGGGACTGCAAGGAGATCCAACCAGTCCATCCCAAAGGAGACCAGTCTTGGGTGGTCATTGGAAGGACTGATGCTGAAGCTGAAACTCCAGTACTTTGGCCACCTCATGCAAAGAGTTGACTTATTGGAAAAGACCCTGATGCTGGAAGGGATTGGGGGCAGGAGGAGAAGGGGACGACCAAGGATGAGATGGCTGGATGGCATCGCCGACTCAATGGACATGAGTCTGAGTGAACTCGGGGAGTTGGTGATGGACAGGGAGGCCTGGCGTGCTGCGATGGACACGACTGAGCGACTGACCTGAACTGAACGCCACATAGAGTAGCTAAGCAGCAAAGATCTGCTGTGCAGCACGGGGAGCTGTGTGCATGCAGCATCTTGCCGCGTCCTGTAACGGCAGAGCATGAACGGGGCATATGGCCGATATGTGTGTATGTCTGAACCATGTGCTATAAGCCTGAAACCAGCACAGCACTGTGAATCCCCTTTATTCTAAAAAGAAACAAAAAGATAAAAAGAAGATTCCCACACACACCAAGCACGGTCTTGGCCGATGTTTGCCGACGTTTGCGCGTCATATGAGGCCCTGCAGGAAGCACACAGCAGGCAGACGGCAGACACGTGCCAGGGACTCTGCAGCTGCTCCTCCCCACCGCTGCTCTCCCAAGTTGGGGCGCACGCTCTCCCCATGGGAGGCCAAATGAGGTGCAGGATCTGGCGGTGTGACCGGTGGGAGCATTGGAGAGGAGCCTGGGGCTCGGGGATGGTGACGGTGAGCGGCAGGCACACCGGGGCTCACCCGGGACAGGGAGAAGGGGCACCGGGTGCCTGCGCTTCCCAGCGGCACGGCCGGGTGGCTTCTGGCCGCGCTGCGCCTCCCAGACTTGGTGCCAGTGCGCCCAGGCCCCCAGAACTGCGTTGCTCCCCACCCTGGGTGGGATGCGCCCCCAGGCGTGTCCCAGATGCTGACAGCAACTGGGAGCAGCCTCTGTTTACAGATCTGCTGGAGGAAGAGGCTTAAGGGGGAAATAACAAAGTTTTAATTTCAGCAAGATAATATTTGAGTTAGATAATAAAACTGCCCCTTAAATAAGGGCTGAAGAGGTCCCAGGAAAATCAACCCTGAATATTCATTGGAAGGACTGATGCTGAAGCTGAAACTCCAATACACCTGATGCGAAGAATTGACTCATTGGAAAAGACCCTGATGTTGGGAGAGACTGAGGGCCGGAGGAGAAGGGGACGACAGAGGATGAGATGGTTGGATGGCATCACCGACTCAATGGACATGAGTTTGAATAAGCTCCGGGAGTTGGTGATGGACAGGGAGGCCTGGCGTGCTGCAGTCCATGGGGTCCCAAAGAGTCGGACAAGACTGAGCGAGTGAACAAGAACAGATCTGGGGGCAGGGCGTGAGCCTCCTCCTTTGGAGAACACCCACGGGAGCTGAGAAGGACTTTCCCCTGAGCTGGGGCAGGCCGGCCAGCCACCCACTGTCCGTGGGTGTGAGAGCCACGGAACAGGGGAGCCGGAAGCATGGGTGACAGGGCAGCTCCCAGACACCCTGGCTCCTCCAGGTGCAAAAGGCCCACACGCTGCCTGGCAGTGGGCTCAGCCAGGGAGGAAAGTGCAGGCTGACACTGGGCTGTGCCCAAGAGGACCCTGCCCTGTCGCTGTGTGGGGACAGAAGGCTCCCCCACGGGCCCCCTCCTGCTGCCTCGTCGGCCCCTAGGGGCTGAGGCTTGGGATGGAACTCGTGAGTGACTTTCCCGAGGCTGTGACAGATAGGCGAGGCCTGGGGAGCAGGGCAATGGCACCCACTCCAGTCCTCTTGCCTGGAAAATCCCATGGACGGAGGAGCCTGGTGGGCTGCAGTCCATGGGGTCGCTGGGAGTCGGACACGACTGAGCGACTTCCCTTTCACTTTTCACTTTCATGCATCGGAGAGGGAAATGGCAACCCACTCCAGTGTTCTTGCCTGGAGAATCCCAGGGACGGAGGAGCCTGGTGGGCTGCCATCTATGGGGTCGCACAGAGTCGGACCGACTGACGTGACTTAGCTGGGGAGCAGGGGGCTCCGGCTGGTCTTGCTCCTCTTGGTGTTGAGGGAGGAGCTGTAGGTCACCCCTTGGGTGAAGGGGGAGACCGGAGCCCAGGGGATGTCTCTTCCCCACGCCCTGCATCCGAGGGCCAGCCCTGACCTGCAGGAGGATGGCTGGAGGAGGCGCTGGGTGGAGGCTGGTCGTTGGGCGGGAACAGGCCGTGGGCAGTCGTGAGGAGTCCACACTTCTTTCCAGAGAGGCTCAGGCGACTGATGGGCATGCAGTTCACTGAAGCAATTCCAGGAGAGCGTGGAAGATGAATTGAAGGAGATATTGGAGGTGACATTCGTAAATTAAAGGGACAGGAGTTACCGCAAGGGTCTGTGAGATGTCTTATCATCCCGAGACTCTGCCTGCGTGATTTGTATCTGAAATGACACAGGAGATGCGCACTTGGGTGTCCTAGGTTCAGACTTGCTTCAAACAACGCTGGGTGTGAACAAGGAGAGGTCTGTGCTGTTAAAGCAGCCTCAGGGCCCCTGGCACAGCGGTGTGCAGTGCTTGGCTCATTGACGCACGCCCTGCCCGCCCTGCCAGGCCGTGCCCGGAGGGGAACCCGCTGCTGGGCGTGGGGGACTGCACAGGGCGCTGAGCTCCACTCCGGCAACCCCCAGTCTTGTTTACCTGCATCTGCAAGAAGCGCAGGCCCCATTCAGAGCAGGCTCGGCCTGAACTTGAATTTGCAAAGTCAGCCTCCGTTGTTCACACTCATGGACAAAGGACTGCCTCTCTTCTGAAAAGCAAACCCTCTCTTGGGTTCAAGTCACAGTTTTTCCAAGGGTGAGATGCGGAGTAGAAGGCGGGCAGAGGAGATGTCTCTTTCGGTTTAAAGCTGTGGGGCAGAAAGCCATTTTCACCCAGGCTGGTGGAGGCCGAGTGGGTGTCAAGTTAACAGGGCAGATGAGAAGGCCGAGGACACCAGGTTCTGGGAGGCTGTGAGCTCACAGCTGCAGGCTTCGCTGGAAACACCTGGGAAGTGGGTGGGGACCGAGGCTCCTGGGTGTCAGCGGTCCCACGGGGGCTCAGCAGACACCCCGGAAGCGTTTTAGTCTGAGAAGGGGTGCACACGATTCTCACTTCTGTCTGAAAAGGGAACTAAATTCTGGTTTTCACAGTTCAGAAGGTGAGAAGTAAGCTTTCGGAGCCTAGAACTTTGTTTTCTTTCTGGTGAGTGGGAAGAGGTGTTCTGCCCCGTGCTGTTAACCTCTGTGGGGTCACCTGTGCCTCCCCCCAACCATGCTCTGCCCCCACAGGGCCTCACGGGGCCCCCTCCCCCCACAGGGCTCTTTAATGTCAGTAATCCAACCTGTCTGTCCCTTCTCTCATGGATCATGGTTTTGGTGCTGTATCTGATCTTTCATTACCAAATCTGAGGTCAGGTAGGTTTCCACTCTGTTTTCCTCTGGAAGTTTCACAGATTTGCATTTTACGTTGGGTTCTATGACATGTTCTGAGTTGGCTTTGTGTAGGCCCTAAGATCTTCACTTTCCATTAGAATGCGTGCCGTGGCGCAAGGCGCTTAGCAGAGGCAGACCGTCCACCTCTCTAAGCGCTGGGCTCCGCAGACGCGCTCTTTCGCCCACGTGTGTCCGGTCTGTCTGGGACCGTGTCGGGAAGACTAGCTTTTCTCCCTTGAGTTGTCCGTGTGCCTTAGTCACAAGTCAGGATAATAATCACCCTTTATCAGTATCCTGTGGGGCAAACGCCATCTCAGTGGGAGCGTCCAGAGGACCCCACCCTGTAACATCTGACTTCACAGAATTGCTGCCAGGGTTAGGAGAAATAAACGCAGTGTTCAGCATGGTTGCTGGGCAGTGTCCTTCTTCACTCCCTTTCCTTACAACATCACGGTCTATATCTTTTGGGGGCCCCCTTGTGCACCACCTTCTACCTAAAATGTGATTCCCCTGATGAACCTGAATCAAAACATGTGCTCCCCTCTGCCAACAAAGGTCCACCTAGTGAAAGCTGGGGCTTTTCCAGTGGTCACGCATGGATGAGAGTTGGGCCATAGAGAAAGCTGAGCACCGACAAACGGATGCTTTAGAACTGTGGTCGGAGAAGACTCTTGAGAGTCCCTTGAACTGCAAGGAGATCCAACCAGTCCATCCTAAAGGAAATCAACCCTGAATATTCACTGGAAGGACTGATGCTGAAGCTGAAGCTCCAATACTTTGACCACCTGATTTGAAGAGCTGACTCATTGGAAAAGACCCTGATGCTGGGAAAGATTGGGGGAAGGAGAAGGGGGCGGCAGGATGAGATGGCATCACCGACTCGATGGACATGAGTTTGAGCAAGCTCCGGGAGTTGGAGCTGGACGGGGAGGCCTGGTGAGCTGCAGTCCATGGGGTCGCAAAGAGCTGTACACAACTGAGCAGCTGCACTGAGCTGAACTGAGGCCAGGCCAGAAAGGGGAGCACGCCCAGTGGTTTGGATGAAACCTGCTTCCTCATCTTCCCACACACGGTTGCAGGTGGAGGTGGATCACGTGTCTCCAGGAACGTCCGTTCTCTCGCTGCAGAGACTCTGCTTCCTTTTGGTCCTGTCTCCTCATCCCCCTTTGAGTTTATCCATGACTCCAGCCATTGCTCTTCCAGAAACCGTGCTTACAGACATTAGACAAGGCACCGATCTGCATAGAGATCGTCCAGGCCTCTGCAAAGCCGAGAAATGCATATTGTTAAACATTTAAAGTGACCTCAACTGTGACCTGAAAACACTTTCACAACAGGTGAAACACTGGGCGCAGCAGAAGCTGCCGCAAGCCTGGAGCGTGGTCGGCGACGCGGTCTGCCCATCTTCTGCAGAGGAGGGGCTCTTCTCGAGTTTGGGAGGATTTCCTGCCTGAGACAGAGATCAGATTTAGGGAGAGGTCGAGGGGAGGGAAGAGCCAAGTCAGAGGAGGAAGAGGTGGGGAAACAGGACAGGAAGTCCGCTCTCAGATCTCTGAGAGACTTGCTGTCAGACAAGGAGGAAAGGCTGCTGTGAGGAGGATGGGGGACGGGGTCTTATCACGCGGCAAGAGGTCCTAAAATAATGGACTCACACTTGGACACGGGAGAAGAGGGCGACCAAAATAAAGCCCTGATTCCTCTCCTTCTCCGGTCAGTTTATCTGTCCACCTCCTGCCACGCAAGTCCCGGCCTCTCTGCTCCGTGTCTGTCTCACCGGCCCCAGCGTCCAGCCCCCCTCGACCAGTGTGGAGAATCCGTCCACCTGATCCCATCTCCAGGCTCTTTGTGAGCATTTTGCTCAGGAAAATCTCTGCCAACAAACCCTGCTCTTAGCTTCACTCTCGATGCTCTTTGTGGCAAATAGCCAGGGCCATCTGGGCCCTTATGAGGAAGAAAAATGAACGACCTCCGAGAGGGGCGGGGCCGTCAGCATCACGTACAGTCTCCGCATTGTGGGCTGACAAGCAAGCACAGGGCCTGGTCCCGAGAATGACTCTTGAAAAGGAGACGAAGGAAGGAGTTCTCTTGGGAACCAGTCACCGGGAGCATCGGATGAATAAGCAGGCGTGTGCCGAGTGGAGATTCTCACGCCCCCAGCACACTTCGTGTCTTAGTCACCATCTGTCAGAGGGCCTGGCGCTTTCAGGGTTAAATGCTCTCATGCTGGTGGTGGCTTTGGGGTTAGCCCGTGTGTGCTGGAGAGACCGAGAGCACCAGCCCAAGACCCGCACCACAGGGCTGCCGGCCCGGCTCCCACGGGCAGCCCTTCCGCCCCAGGGGGACCGTGTCCCTCGTCTGCACAGGGAGCCAGGGCGCTGTGGTTCCCGGAACAGTTTCTCTGAGTGGAAGTAATGCAGCATGACAGGAACCACACCGTCTCAGGAGACAACTGACCTGGGTTCCAGCCCCGGTTTGGTCATAAATTTCCAAGTATTTTCCCTCTGTGCCTTGGAATAAAACGGAAACAATTAAATCCAATTTATCCCATGTAGTTTTGTGATGCACTAGAAAATAGTTGGGGAGGTTCCAAGACAAAGTTTTCGATTGGATTAATACTAATAACGTCACACAGACCATGGCCAGATTTGCAAAATGTATGTGACCTCATTTGAGCCTCATAAAAACCATCGTCAAGTGGACAGAATGAAAGTTACCTTAGAATGAAAGTTGCACATGCTCCCAGATTTCTCCAGCTCTCAAATTACGACAGTGATCCTGGGAGCGATTCGCGTTGTAGAAAGCTCTTTTTCACATGCATCCTTTCTTCGGAGCATCCTACACCTCCCATTCACTAGAGAGTCACTTAGGTTCTTTGGAAAGACGGCCCTGTACAGGTCACTGCCCACTCGGCCCTGACCCTGAACAGTCCTCTCTCCGGCGTGAGTTTTCTCAGCCCCAGGAACCAATCCCAAATATCGTCACCCAGACCCATGAATCCGGGTTCTGCTCCAGCAGGCAGGGGATCAGGGACAGCGGCTGAGCCCTGTGCCCCGTCCACGCCCCAACCCATGTCGCTGGCAGCGACAGGGAGGGCGTTTCCTTGGGACAGATGCTGCGGAGCCCGAGACCGCAGTCAGCGGCACTGAGGAGGGACGCCCCTGGAACCGGCGCTCTCCGTAGCCTCCCTCCACCCCCTTCCACGGCTTGTCCTTCGCTTCCTCTTCTGAGGTTTTCCAGAGTGAGGCTCACAGAGCCTGATCCATGAAAACTGTTGAAGGCCAAGAGGGCTGTTTCAGACCCAGAACTGGGTTCCTGGGCCGTGCCGGAGCACTGGCCTAGGGCAGCGTGAGGACACGGCTGAAGGGCCCCAGTCGGCTCACGGACGTGCAGCCGCTCCTGTTCACCTTCTGTCTCCTGGGCCCAAAACAGGGTTGGGAGGCCCACGCAGCAGCCCTGCTGCCCCTGTTCCACACCGTTAAGGGTTTGAAAAGAGTCAGTAATGAGAATGTTTTGGATAAATGAGTCCTCTATGAAACATATTACCCACAAATCAAATGAAAACTAAAATGGGCAAGGAGTTTCCCCATTCCTCATAAATGTATCTACAAGAAATGGAACTCCTCAGAAGCAGCAGAGGACAGAGGGTCCCTGATGTCACCGCAAAGTTCCGAGAGGAAGAAATTTGTCACAGATTCCGGGACCATTAAATGCAAAGAGCACACCTCAAACAAAAGCTTTGATTACAGGTCTCAGAGAAAGGTGTTCATCCTGGAAGGAGTTGCTTATTGTAAAACAAGGCTCTGAGGCAGCTCTATCCCAATAAACCAAATGAAATTAATTGAGGGACTTCCCTGGTGGTCCAGTGCAGGGGTTCGGGTTTGGTCCCTGGTCTGGGAGCTAAGATGCCATATGCCTCTCGGCCAAAAACAAAACATAAAGAGATCTGGGGCTTCTCTGTCCAGTGCGCTTCTACTGGGGATGCCTGGGCGTCTCTTTTATTACAAAGTCACGATGCTGCCTGGGACAGAAACCCAGTTCAACACTACCGCCTTCCATCCCAGTCTGAGGCTCTCCTCGGCTCCTGTGTGTTTCCTCCCCCTTCTCTCCAGCTGCCCTCTGTGCCCCGCCCGGCCTGGGCGCCCCTCGGGCCCCCTCTCCCTCCATCCTCACCCTCGAGCGTCCCTCCTCGGCCGACGGCAGCCGATCACGGCGCTTCTGCTGATGTTTTTCTCCTGCCGTGACTCTGTGTCACCGTCTTTTGAGGAGGGCTGCTGCTGCTGCTGCTGCTAAGTCACTTCAGTCGTGTCCGACTCTGTGCGACCCCACAGACAGCTACTGGGGTTTGAAATACTTCAAGGGGAAGGGAAGGTTAGAAATGAAATTCAAGAAGTGGATTCCTTCGAGATCTTCTGGGATTCTCTGTGCTGGCAAACTCATTATTTTGTGAGATGACTGCCAATTGTGACTGGCCGGGGGGAAGGGGTGATTCAGACCACGCCCGCGGCCGTCAGCAGAGACTATCTCAGGCTGAACCGTAAAATGAACCCGTGGGGCTGGTGATCATCCGGCTTGCCAGTTCATCCTGCTCAGAAGAGACTTAGGGCCAGTGTTCGGTAATGCTCCCCGTGAACACATGCCGTTTATTTATTAAGCTCGTAACTTATCTTAACTGCTAGTTAGATAAACTTGGGAGATTTCACATGCCTATAAAACCACTGCGAAAGTGTGACATGGAGTATTTCCATCACCCCAGAAAGCTTGCTTGGGCTGCTTACATCAAGAAACCAATCTGGATTTTACACCAAAGCCAAAGATTGTATTCGATGGAGCTTCTCGGATAGCTCAGCTGGTAAAGAATCTGCCTGCAACGCAGGAGACCCTGGTTTGATTCTGGGTCTGGAAGATCTGCTGGAGAAGGGATAAGCTGCCCACTCCGGTATTCTTGGGCTTCCCTCGTGGCTCAGCTGGTAAAGAATCTGCCTGCAATGCGGGAGACCCTGGTTTGATTCCTGGGTCGGGAAGGTCCCCTGGAGAAGGGAATGGCTACCCACTCCAGTATTCTGGCCCAGAGAATTCCATGGACTGAGCGACTTTCACTCACTCACTTATTTGATTGTCCTTCAACTTCACGTCAGTGAGATCACACAGAACGTGTGCTTTGAGTCTGGTCTACTCCACTCAGAATAATGTTTGTTCCATTTATGGATGGGTTGCATTTGAAGTCTAAGCAGCATTGCATCTGGAATATTCCATAATTTGGTATTCATTCTTCAGTTGATGGATATTTGGGTTGTTTTCAGTTTCTAGCTGTTGTAAAAAAGCTAGTTAAATATTCTTGTACAATTGATTTTGTGAAGACATATTCCAAACTTCCTTTGCTAAATAACCAGCAGTGCAATTGTTTGGTCAGATGTGTATTTGACATTATTTTAAGAAAACTATCAAAGACTTTGCCAAAGTGAGTGTTTCATTTGATACTCCCTCAGCTATGCCTGAGTTAATTCATACCTTTGACAGTGTTTGGTATGAGAATCATCAGAAGTTTTTCATTTTGGTGATTCTGGAGGGTTGAGGACGGTGTCTCACTGGGGTTTTAAATTGCATCACCCTGATAAATAATGATGTTGAGCATGATTTCATATGCTTATTGGTGTTCAAATGTCTTTTTTCATGAAATGCCTATTTGCATTTTTCAGTGGGTTTTTCATGTACTAATTGTTGGATTGTACACGACTCTCCCTTTTTATATCTGCATATCTACATCTGCACCTATTTCTAAATCTGTGTAAAATCTTCTAAATTGTCACATGTCTATTCACTTTTAATAATGTTTTTTGATAAGTAGATAAACTTAATAAAATGAAAAATGATGAAAGACTGTCAGGGCAACAAAGGTGCAGCATTTGAGGATTTTTCTCAACATTTCAAAAACAAATGCAGTGTAGTCTGCTGTTTATACGAGCTGAGATTATAATAGCCTAGCTGATGGATAGAATATGCAAGGAAAAGAAGTTAAAATTATTAGGACAAGAGGTAGCTTTGAAATCTGAGTTGATGATTGTGAAGAGAGCATGGGGGCAGTGGGGCAGAGAGGCGCAGAGGGCCAACTCATCCCCCGAGGATGACGGTGGTGGTGGCGGTGACGGTGGTGACGGTGGTGACGGTGGTGACGGTGGTGACGGTGGTGATGATGGTGGTGATGGTGGTGGTGATGGTGACGGTGACGGTGATGGTGATGTCGGTGATGGTGACGGTGACGGTGACGGTGATGGTGACGGTGGTGATGGTGGTGATGATGGTGGTGATGGCGATGGCGATAATGGTGGTGATGGTGGTGATAATGGTGATGTGGTGATGTCGGTGATGGTGACGGTGACGGTGACGGTGATGTCGGTGATGGTGACGGTGACGGTGATGGTGATGGTGATGGTGATGGTGGTGATGGTGATGGTGATGGTGGTGGTGATGGTGATGGTGATGGTGATGTCGGTGATGGTGACGGTGATGGTGACGGTGGTGATGGTGGTGGTGATGGTGATGGTGATGGTGATGGTGGTGGTGATGGTGATGGTGATGGTGATGCTGGTGATGGTGGTGGTGATGGTGACGGTGACGGTGATGGTGATGTCGGTGATGGTGACGGTGACGGTGACGGTGGTGACGGTGGTGGTGACGGTGATGGCGGTGATGATGATGAAAGTAGTAATCCCTGAGAGTCCAGCTGGTTGTCTGGGTTCAGGATGGTTTAAGTCTGTTGGTTGTTCACCCTCGTGATTTCGGGACCAACTGGGAGCTGCAGCCACTGCCCAGCGCTACAGGGGAGGATTGGACCTCATATCACCAACCCAGGAAAAGATCAAAAGTCAAAATTCCAAGTACAGACTCTACTAAGTTGTATCGGTTTTGCACCATTGTAAAGTAGAAAAAGTGAAAGTCAGGGACCTCCTGTACTAAGGGCCACAGTCTCACGTCAGCTCACAGAAGTGAGCAGTAGGAGGCTCGCACATTTCTCCTGGAGAGTCCCCAGCAATCATTTTCACGTCTCTGTTTTGCAAAATACAGTAATAAAGCACCCAGGGTTTTGTGGCAAAGGAAACTTTTGGATGTGTTAATTATGCAATAATAAATGAGACCCATTTTTGAATCCCATTAAGTATTCTGCAGCAGGGCAGTTTTAATAAAACCAGAAATGCAATCCGTATATTTGGGAAGTGAGAGAAAAGTCAATAAAAGAGGGCTGGAGGAGGATCCAAAGGCTGAATTAATTAGACTGTGATTTTAAACCACATTCTGGAAGCCAAAGGCTTTACAGAATAATTATCTCATGAATCTGGTTTAATGTGAAAAACACAATCACTACTAGAAGTTGACTGATACTGTTTTAACTTCATAGCTCAATTTGGTGTTTAATTACTCAACAGTGTTTTGTAGTTTTTAGAGCATGACTTTACACACATTTCATTGAATTTTCCCTATGATTTTAATGATGCTGCTATAAAAGTATAAACTTCCATAATTTAAATATAAATTTTAATTTAACATAAATTAAAAATAAATTTTTCACAATTTCAAAATATGTTATTTGCTAGCTTTTGCTTAAGACTTGGTGGCTTTTAATTAAGATTATGACTAATACATAGATAGCATATTCAAAAGCAGAGACATTACTTTGCCGACTAAGGTCCGTCTAGTCAAGGCTATGGTTTTTCCTGTGGTCATGTATGCATGTGAGAGTTGGACTGTGAAGAAGGCTGAGCGCCGAAGAATTGATGCTTTTGAACTGTGGTGTTGGAGAAGACTCTTGAGAGTCCCTTGCACTGCAAGGAGATCCAACCAGTCCATTCTGAAGGAGATCAGCCCTGGGATTTCTTTGGAAGGAATGATGCTAAAGCTGAAGCTCCAGTACTTTGGCCACCTCATGCGAAGAGTTGACTCATTGGAAAAGACTTTGATGCTGGGAGGGATTGGGGGCAGGAGGAGAGGGGGATGACCGAGGATGAGATGGCTGGATGGCATCACTGACTCGATGGACATGGGTCTGAGTGAACTCCGGGAGTTGGTGATGGACAGGGAGGCCTGGCGTGCTGGGATTCCTGGGGTCGCAGAGAGTGGGACACGACTGAGAGACTGAACTGAACTGGACTGAATACATAATTGGGGCTTCCCTCTTAGTTCAGTTGGTACAGAATCCGCCTGCAGTGCAGGAGACCCCAGTTCGATTCCTGGGTCGGGAAGATCCCCCTGGAGAAGCTACCCACTCCAGTACTCTGGCCTAGAGATTTCCATGGGTTGTATAGTCCATGGGGTCACAAACAGTCAGATACAACTGGGTGACTTTCACTTTCAATACATAATTAAATGTAGAATCCCTGCTCTTAAGTGCACTGGACGGTCAGCAGAAGGACACACCACTGGTTTTACGGGAGCATCATAGCCCGCTGGCGTTGCTGGTGGTCCAGATGCTAAAATCTCGCAGGTGGTGAAACCAGGGGTGTAAACCCTGGGGGGCAGAGGGCTTTATTTCCAAGCAGGACGAATGGAGGAAATGGCAGCTCTTTGCCTCTGGAGATAGCAGGCCTACTTCTGGGTGCTGCTGTTGACCTGGAGAGCAGCTGGGTAACACCGTGGAAAACCAGCAGCAGATTCAAGCCTTCCCAGAACCCTCCACCCAGGAAAATGCTTCCTTTTGTTGATCCCACGCTGGGGTTCAAATCACTGGCCATAAGGAACCAGGACCTTCAAAATGACAGGCCAGCTTTCCGTTACTCTCAGAGGACTTTTGAGTTGAAAGTATCCAATCCTTTGATAATTAGAAGCTTGCTTTCAAACAATCAATAAAAAGTGTCATAAAGCTCAAATCAATTCAGCAAGTGAATTGGCGTCACATAATTTAATAACTAATGTTCAAGAGATAGTTCTCTTTTAACCTTGAGAGAATTTTAAGGCAATTAAACATCAATGGAAAAATTATATTTGTAAAATGCAACAGTAAGCCGAATCCATCTGCATCTAATTGAACTGATTTCCTGAGTTGTCGTGAAACTTACATATTAAGGGCAATTAACACAGAACACAAGGGAGACTGAGTAGGAAGGCAGGGGTGGGGCAGGGGGAGAGGGAGGCGCTGCTGTGGCCCCTTCAGTGGGACGCCTGCCTCCCTCTCCCCACATGCATGTCCACACGTGCACACATGCACACCCACACACAGATGCATACGCGCAGGCAGGCACATATACACGCGTGTGCACGAATGTGCGGGCGTGGACATGCGTGCAGACACGCGTGTGCACACACGTGTGTGCACATGTGCAGACACACGCACACGCGTTCACACAGAGGCGCTGCTGACCCTCTGAGGCTCCCTCACTGGACATGCAGGTGCCCTGTGCCTGGCTGGTGTCCACTGACATCTGGTCCTTCCTTTCCTCATGGAAGACACGCCACCTCCTCACATTCTGTGCCCCCCTTGGAGGCCTTGGAGGCCTTGTCACCCACCCAAGACCCTCAAACGGTAACCTCTGAGAGGAGGCAGGTAACACTGTGCAGTTTTCCCCTGGAACTCGTCGTCCTCGAGAACCACAAGCAAGAGAGTCTGGACCGCTCTCTGGTCTCGGCTGTCGTCCTGCCAGCATCCTTGCGCGAGCACCCTCGGCTCATCCTTCATCCTCATTCACTCTCTCACCTTCGTCCCCACTCTAACTGTCCAGGACATCGGATGCTAAACTAAAAGCTTCTGGACAGCAAAGGAAACCATCAGTAAATTGAAAAGGGAGCCCATCAAAATGTAGAGGGTATCTGTAAATGAATGAAATACACAGCAAGGGGTTGGTATCCAAACATTTAAAGAACTCAGATAGGTCAACACCAAAACAACAGTGAAAATTAAAAATAGTGGCAGAAGAGCTAACTGGACATTTTTCTGGAGAAAACTTACAGACAGCCAACAGGCACATGAAAAGATGATCAGCGTCGCTAACAACCAGGGAGCTGCGCACCAACGCCACGGTGAGACGCCACCCCATGCCCGTCAGGGTAACCGCCCCAGAAGAGTACAAGCAGCCGAAGTCAGGCAGGACCTGGAGCCAAGGGAGGGCTCGGACGCTGCTGGTGGAAACGCGACTTGGCGCAGTCACGACGGAAGACAGCACGGAGGCCCTTCAGAGATTAAAAGTAGAACTGCCGTGCGATCCAGCTATTCCACTCCTGGGTAAATATGTCTGAAGAAAACACAAACAGCAGTTTGAAAAGACATACACTTTCGTGTCCACTGAAGCGTTATTTACAATAATCATGTTGTGGAAATGACCTAAGTTTCCAACAATGGTTGACTGGACTCAGGAGTGTAGCAAGTACAGATACAGCACAATATTATTCACTCATAAAAAATGGATGTGATCTGACCACTTGTGACAACGTGGATAAGTTGAGGGGTAAGTGAAGTAGGTCAGACAGAGAACGGTAAATACCGTCTCAACTCACTTGCGCCTAGAACCGAAAGGCACAGCACAGTGCCCAGGCCCGTGGACACAGAGAAGGCGGGCGGCTCCCAGCAGAGGGGGCGTTCCGGGCGCTTTCCATCGGTTGGGTTCCCTCCAGTGGGACTGACTGCCGTGTTTCTCCGCTTCCCTGGTGATCTGCTGTTGTTGCTGAAAAGTGGACGCTTCGCTCTCACACTGTGGTCAGTCTGGAGGTCAGCTCCCGCCTTGGTCTTCCTTCCTTCCCTTCTTTGAAGGTCGGAGGCTGCATCTTCGCCCAGAATCATCCAGAACTGAAAGTGCGAGGTTCCCTCAGGTCTTTCCTGAGCCTGAGCGTCTCCTTGTGGTGAGTTTCTAAATTCTCCCTTATCTGGAGTTATTTTTCAATGTTCTGATCTTTAGATGCCAGGCTCCCAAAATGGGGAAAAGAAGAATAACAACTACAACAAAAAAACGTCTATAGCTTTGAAGAATTGGGGTCCCTTGTCATAGAGGAGATCGCGGGCTGATGGTGCCTGAAGATGTCGGGGCCCCCGTCACCCCCAGCCCTGCAGGAGGGGTGCGCCAGCCGCCAGCCCCTGCTGGGGAGTGACCGGGCCGGGCCCTGAGGGAGCAGCCAGGCCCAGGTAGGGGACGGTCCCTCCGGGACAGGAGGGTCAGAGCAGGCCTTTGGAGCTCAGTCAGGTGGGTGCCCAAGGCCTCCTTCGTCCCCAGAAGGGGCGCCCCTGACGGCACTCGTGACCTCGCGAACTCACAGGCGCATTTCTGACCAACTGCTGTGGAGTGACAGGGGCACCAGGGGGCACAGGACCCCAGCAGGGTCCCCACCTTGTACCATCCGGCCGCGCCCCAAAGCCAGAGGCCGCAGCCAAGGCCCTGTCAGCGCCTGTCCCTGGGCCCCGGGACAATGGGGCCGTGGCTGGCCCTGAGGAGGCCTCAGAGGGCCAGCCCGGCCAGGCAGCAGGACCACCAGCCCCATGGGGAGGGCTCGGGCAGGGGCTGTGCCCAGGGGACGGGGCTCCCCGTCTGTGCAGGCTGCAGGGGAGAGGCCACTCGTGGTGGGCGGGGGGGACTCCAGGAGTGCTCACGGACAGACAGGCGGTCAGGGTGCCAGCAGACCAGGACGGGGAGGGCCGCTCCCCTGAACCCCGATGGGCCAGTGGGTGCTGTGCCTGGGGCCCCCCAGGACCAGCTGGAGCTGATCTCCTGATCTTTCATTGTCGAGGGGGCCACAAATGAGAGGCCTGAGGCCTGAACGTGAGGACCCTCTAAAGGGACCAATGTGCAGGTGACAGGCTGGGGGGCAGCCAGCCGTCTACAGGGTCAGGGCCTGGGGCTCGTGGGGCTGGGGTGTCTCTGGAAGCAGGGGCATGGGCAAGGCCTGGCGCAGAACAGCAGCTTGGGAGGGTGGTCACGCTGCCCCCAGCATCACACAGGCGGGCTGGGGGAGCAGACCGCTGAGGCTGAGGTCACTGGGTGCAGGGCGTTCAGCCATCATCAAGGTCACCGTTCCCCTCCGCGAGCACCACGGCCTTGTCGGAGCAAAGCACTTCCCTCTCTCACAAAACCTCCTGGCCCCGAGTGACCCAGAGACCCGGAGTGCGTCGGCCCACAAGCAGAAGTGAACTGGTTCCGTCTGCGTCACGGGTTGACAGGCACAAGAACGCGTCTAGGATTCAGGCAACGTCTTCCCAAGGCCTCTTGGGCGGTTTCACGTCCTGCAGACACAGACAGCGGCCCAGCCCCGACCTGGGGGCAGGTGCGTCTTCCTCTGCAGTGCCAGCCGAATGCCCTCTCGGGATGCAGGGCAGGACTGAATCCCTGGGGAGGCGGGGTACTTCCTACAAGTCACCTGCATTCTTGTGCTTTGCGTCTGTATTTTACAACGAGGCCCTCGCCGCTGAAACACTGGCCCTCTGCTTCCTCCGCTGTCAGGCCAGGCAACTGGGGCCTCCCCTGGGAGACACGGGTCACCCCAGGATGGCTGCTCTCCGCCCCAGACCTCTTCATCTTATTTTGCTAAGCACGGTGAGCTTCTGTCATTGATGGGAATAACTGACTTGTTTTTAATCTGTATCAAGGCCCAGGTTAAGAACTGGACGATGCAGCACATTTATTGCTTCACTCTGCTGTTTACTCTAGTGTGAAATTGTTTTCCAGGGGGAGACTAATCCCGCCGAGACAGTCTGCCCTTGCCGGCAGTTTGCTGGCTGCACCGACCTGCCGTCACGGTGCTGGCGAGGCTTTGTCGCACGTCAGCACTGTGCCGTCCTCTGTCACTCAGCCCAGCCCGGCGTCCTTCGCTCATTTTCTGAGGGAGGCTCTGGGGAGTGACTGATGCCTTGTCTTCTCAGAAAGGAAGCATGAGGAGCCTGCTGGCCAGACAAGGAGGGTCCCCGGGCGGTTCGGGGGCTGCACCATGGTGGGCAGTGCCCCACTGTCCTGTCTGATCTGGAAAGCATGGCGTGCCCACCAGGGGACCCCCAAGGCCGCTGGTTGGTAGTGGACGGTCGTGGGTGCTGCCCCTGGGCCGGGGGGTGGGTGAGCCTTGTCCCCGCCGTGCCTGCCCCCGACCCAGGAAGGTTCCTGGAGGGACGGACCGGCCCCTGGGGAGCAGAAAGGCTGAAGGGGCCGCCCTGGTGGAGACGCGCCGGCTGGGAGGACGTGCTTCACAGTGCTGGGGGCTTCCCACCCTGAGGCCCCTGGTGCTGAGCGTGGGCCACTCTGAGCACTCAGCAGCACCCACACTTCTGCCCCCAGGAGTCCTGGGTGCAGGAACCCCAGACCCCCAGGCTCTGATGACCGAAACCACCTCCAGACACCCCCAGCGTCCCTGAGGAGACGCCCAGTCCTGGGGAACCAAGCTTGGGTGAGAGGAGAGGACCCTGTGTGTCCCCCAGCCTGGAGGCGCTTCCAGGCTGCTCCATGCCTGGAAGGGAGGGGTGGCTCCATCCCCCCCGCCACCCTGGAAAGATCGCTCCACCAAGTCGGTCTTCCCGAGGGGGTGATGGTTCTGATGGAGCTGTGAGCTGTGGAGGGAGGGGGAGGGCTCCTCTGTGGCGTCTGGGGAGGATGGGGCAGGTCTGCCCCAGGAAAGCAGGAGAGCTGGACCCCTGAGGGTGTGTGGAGCCCGCTCCCGGTCCCGCCGACCCTCACCAGCATCGCTGCCCTGGGCTCTGCCCCCAGGCCCTTCCTGTGCAGGCCGTCCTCCCCATCATGGATCCCGTCCCCCTGTCACAGGGCCCGTCCTCCCCATCATGGGGGCTCGTCCTCCTCATCATGGGGGTCCGTCCTCCCCGCTGTCACTGGGGCCCGTCCTCCTCCCCATCACGGGGCCTGTCCCCCCGTCACGGGGCCCGCCTCTCTCCCTGGGGGCCCGCATCCTGCCGTTTCTGCTGGAGCCTGACCGGGAGCCCAGGGCTCCTCTGGGCAAGGCACGTTGACTGGTTCTGCATCCGTCCAGGGGTGAGGCATCTTCAGACGGGGGTGCGGGTCCCCAGCCCCTGTAAGCTCACCTGTCCCCGCACCCTCCTCACCGTCCTCAGGACAGGACGCGTCCTCACAGCTGAGAGGCTGGGCCCTTCTCCCCCTGCTGTCCCCTGGGGTCTAACTGAGGCAGGAGTGGGCGCCCTCTGCGCTCCCCGCGCCCGTCCTGCCCCTGTGGCCTCTCCATGCCTCGTCTCCCATGCCCAGTCCGGAGCGAGACCCGCCAAGCTCTGGGCCCCCATGTGCATGGCCAAGCCTTTCCTACCGTGTGGCTGAGGGTTTGGAGGGAAGGGTGTGGGGTCGACGCTTCACGAGACTGCTGGCTCCCCGCCTGGGGTGCTCCCGGCGCGAGTGTGGGTCTGGGGCCTGCGGTCAGGGCAGGGCTGAGGGCGCCGTTCTCAGGGCCTGGTGGAACCCAGAGGCAGGTGGGGTGGGGTGACATGCATCTGAAGAGCCTAAGAAGGCTGACGGCTCTTCCCAAATGGAAGGGCTTCCGTCACTCTTAGCTTATCTCCCATTTCTTCCTCTCTCACCCAAGGATCCATGGGGTGGAGGACCTCCTTGCCCAGGCCTAGGGGCTCCTGCATCCACACTCACGGGGGTCCCCCCGGCTGGTATGTGACATCCAGGGTCTAGGAGACGCTCACACTGTGGGCCAAGCCCTCCCAACAGGACAGGGTCACAGGGGACCTGTGGGGCTGGGGGTGAGGTCAGTGACGGGGGTGAGGGCCCAGGGGGCAGGAAGGGACCAATAGGGGCCAGGGGCTTGGGGGGGACGCCAGGGCCAGGGGGGCAGGCTGGGGGCACTTGCTTACAGTGCCCACGGGTACACGTCTGCACATGGGTGCCCCCCAGACACTGCCCACCCGCCCACTGTGCACACCCGCCCACTGCCCACCTGCCCACTGTGCACACCCGCCCACTGCCCACCCGCCCACCGTGCACACCCGCTCACCGTGCACACCCGCCCACTGTGCACACCCACCCACCATGCACACCCGCCCACTGTGCACACCCGCCCACTGCCCACCCGCCCACCGTGCACACCTGCACGTTAGCACACACGCATTAGTGCACACACTCTAGTACACATCTGAGACTGATGTCTACGAAGGAGACCTGCTCCTCTCCCTGGAGGCAGTTCCCATCCTTCCAGCATCTCAGCCCTCACATTCCATTTTTCACTCTCTAGTTTTTCCTCTCATATTTTTGACATTTCCTGGCTGACACCAACACTTGGCTGGCTGGATCCTGCTCCCCTGTGCCCTTAAATGGTCCAACTGGGAAGGCACAAGGGGCCCACTGCCCCCCTGGGGTTAAAAGAGGGAGGGGCTGGGGGGACGCCTGCCAGTGCTCAGGAGCCGGCTGTTTGGTTGCTGGTTATGGTTCTTTGGAAACTCGAATAACAAATAAGCTCTTCTCTAAATTACATGAAAGCTACGTGAGGCCGCTTGGGTAGGTGCCGCGTGTGGCTGGTAAGGACTGGGTTCCACTCATCACCAGCCCCAGGGCGCTTCCTGTGAAGCTGGTTCACAGGGACGGTCAGCGTGTCCTGTCCTGTCTGAAACTGTGGGCTCTGTGTGTGCGATGTGCGTGCAGATGTGGGGGTGTTGGTGTGGTGTGCACATTGGATGTGACGTGAGTCTGTATGCTGTGGGTCGGGTACGTGTGTGTGTGCACGTGTGTGCTGTGTGTGGGCACGTGTGTGCTGTCTGTGTGTGGAGGGGCGTGGGTGGGGAGCAGGGCCAGAAGACGGGGGGGACCACTCCAAACGTAGGTCTGCGTGGGGCTCTGGGGGCCCCGGCCTCCTCCGTGCCCTGGTCGGCGGGTGGTGGGCCGTAGGTGGTGGTTACGGGCCCCTCCCTGGCGGCTCTCTCCCCACCCGCAGCCTCTGATTCCATAAAGACCACCAGCCCCTTCCTGCCTCCTTGCTGACCTGTTCACACCAGGCACTGGACAGCTCACAGCATCCTTCCTCCTCTGTAAAGCGCCTGACACCAGGCCTGGTGACGCAGCGGTAAGTAGCTCAGAGACAGCCTCCAGGAGGGGGTGGGCCACGGGAGCGGACATGAGCTGGGAGCCCACGGTGTGCCCTGCTCGTGATGCAGCCTATCACCCAGAGGACAACACGCTTCCATGGCAGCAGCTCTGAGATGGCCCAGCTGACCAAGTGGTTTCCATGGAAACCTGTCGTGCCTGGCAGCGCTGCCGGCTTCGCGTAGGGAAGGACGAGGAACACAGCCCACACCACGCGTGTTCTGACCCACCTCCCCCTCAGCTCCCGTCACGCGTGCTCCTGTGCCATCTGCGGGCCAGACCCTGGGGCCCAGAGCCTGTCCCCCACTTGTCTCCGTGTGGGACCCTCGACCCCTACCCTGGGCGGCGCCTGTCAGGAACCATGACACACCGTCCGTATCCGCGTCTCTCGCGAGCATCACAGGTGTGGAGCCTCTCTGAAGGTGCTGGGGCCTTTCTGAAGGTCCTGGAGCCTCTCTAAAGGTGCTGAGGCCTCTCTGAAGGTTCTGAGGCCTCTC
>NW_024070201.1:80471849-80487105 GCF_014754425.2 Oryx dammah
TAAAGGTGCTGAGGCCTCTCTGAAGGTGCTGGGGCCTCTCTGAAGGTGCTGGGGCCTCTCTGAAGGTGCTGGAGCCTCTCTGAATATCCTGGGGCCTCTCTAAAGGCCAGGACGCAGGAAGCGGGCAGCGGCTTAGCCATCGTCTCCAGTTAACGAGGGCACACAGCCTGCTCAGTCCTGGGGTAGCAGGGAGCCCATCTGGGCCAGGGATGCTCAGAGCTGGCCCATCGACCCGGGGGCAGGTCTTGACCCTGACCCCTGACCCCAGCCCTGGGCCCTCTCCACAGCTCTTGCCGGGATGGACAGTCTACTCCAGCGGCTGAATTCTGGCGGCTTGAGTCTATCTCGAGAGCTTCCAGGGCTGAAATTGTTTTCTAGAAGCTTCTCTGGAGCCTCAAGCTCAGGCAGGGCTTGGACTCCCAGCAGCCAGCCTGTTCTTCCACCCCGTCCCTAGGGAGGGCATCTCTGAGCGGCTCAGGGGCTTCGGGACCTGGGACCTACGGAACCAGGAGGGGCGTGAAGGCCCCTGGTGGTGATGAGAATGGGTGCCGGGTCTTGTCAAGCTCCAGGCCCATCCTTATGGAGCCCCGCAACCCACAGTGTGGACAGCGTTGGTGGAGGTGGGGCAGCCGTGTGGCCTGTGAGTGAGGACAGAGTTGGCCTGCCAGGAGTGCCATTCACGAGACCCTGTCGGCCGTGGGGAAAACAGAGGGCGGTGCCCAGGGCGTCAGGAGCTGGGGCTGGAGGGGAGGAGGGAGGCGTGAGGGGCCCTCCCGAGGGGCAGGTGGAGGGGCCACTGCTCCAGGGAGGGCACCGGGCGCAGCCCCAGCCCCACCACAGCCCAGAGGCCCCCAGCTGCCCGCTGCCATCCTGATGCCCAGGGTGGGGCTGGGGCACGGACGGAGGCGAGATGTCATAGGCAGCCTTCCTGCTCACAGCTCAGCCTCTTCAAACTGCCCCGAGTCTTGAGGAGCTGGCCCACGGCCCCCATGACGTTCAGGGGTGGTGGCCACCTCCTCCAAGAAGCCTTCCCTGCTAGCTGCCCACCCATCCGGGCCGTCCCAGGACTTGGGGCTTTAGGGGCTGGAACAGAAACTGCCTGGGGAACCGGGACACGCCCTCCTGGACGCCCAGCTCTGTGAGACGTCAGTGCTGTCCCCGCTGTTACCTCCTCAAAGCGCCCCGTCACTCTGCCCCTTCCTCTCGTAGCCGCCAGCACACGCACACCCCACGCCCCGCAAATGAGACGCCTCCTGTCAGTGGCAGCTCCCCATGGAGCCGTCGCCTGGCACCTGGGCATGTTCAAGGCACATTTACTCCACAAACGGGCATGGCCAGCTCCCCATCCCCAGATGCATGTCCTGGGCCTCCTGGGTCACCCCGCCCACTCTCTCCTCCCAAGAGCTTTACCCTGCCACCTCTGACCGAGAAAGCCTGCTTGTTTCTTGACCACAGAGCTCAAACATCAGCATCTCTGCAGCCCCAGGAGGGAGCGTGGGTCCTGAGACCCAGGGGCTATTCCCTGAACAAGTGACTCTGTGCTCAGCCTTGGGAATGTCAGCTCTGAAGTCCAGCCCATGGTCTCTGCACTGCCTTCCAATCCTTATTTTGTGGTCCCGTCTATCAGTGACCCATAACAGGCTCTGTGACCCACAGTTAAATACTGTGCCCTCTCCATGTCCATCTTGTTTATTTCTGTCTAAAGCTCGCTGCACAGAACAGAGCTGCTAAACGTCTGTCACGCAACTGACGGACCTCAGCAAGCTCGGGGCTGGCAGGGGCTTCCCCACAGTGAGCGCCGCACTGCCTCTAGCTGAGCCCCCCCGCCCCCCACCCCCAGCCGGGCCTCTGCGCCAACCCATGCCTCGCCACTGCCGGTCAGCAAGGAGCTCTCGGGGGCAGTGTCTAAGCCCTCGGCTCACTTCACTCACTCGCCCACAGACACTGACCGAGAAGCCGGGATGCTGCAGGCACTGTCCGCCCCCCGGGTCACAGGAGGGGTGAGTAGGGTCCTGTCTTGTGTCCAGTTGCAGACTTGCCTTGATCTGCACCCAGACTCTGTGAGCCTGTTTCTGTATCCGTAGACAAGGGATAACGTCGTTTCTCCCAGCTCTGCAGGTTCCAGGCCCCATGACGCCCCGGCGTGGCGTCTGTGGACACTTCCTTCTGCTCCCCTGCACACGGGGCTCCCTTGGGTCCCTGGCGCCCCTGACTCGCCCATTCTCTGTGCTGATGGGGCTTGGGGGGGCGGGGAGGGTGCCACCTGGGAGCCGGGTGACCAGCCCCCCAGGCCCCGGCAGTCCAGCCTGTCCTCTTGGGGCAGGTTCGCCTGCCGTGACCCCAGGTGCCCTCAGGGCTTGTGGGTGTGCGCTGCGGGCTGACCGCAGGCTCAAGGAGTGGGGCGGGGTCCTAGGCTGCGGCCCCCAGCGGTTTGCCGTCTTTTCCTGGCCAGCGCTCCATCGACGTGCTCCTCCATCCCAGCTGCAGGCGAGCCCTGGGTACTTCACACGACATGCCCTGCCTGGAGCCCAGCCTGCCCGCTCTGGGGAGACCGCACTCTCCCCAGGGGTCTGCACCCTCGCCTCGGGCCGTGGGGTCAGGGCTGGCCTCTCGGCCGCCCGGCCTTCCAGCCACCTCCGGTCCTTTCCGCACCCCTGGCTGCACTGTCTCCTGAAAGGTCACTCGAGTCCCACAGAAGAGCTCTCCCTCACGCCCCCTTGCTCTCTCTTGCTCTCACTGCATGTGATGTGAATGCCTTTGATGCAAGGAAAAGGCTATTCAGTGAAACGAATTGTAAAACGCCTGCAGGGAAGCCCTGAATTTCAGATGACTCACTCGAAACGAGGGCCTAACCTCCTGGCAGCGCCTAGCAGACAGCTTGTGCTCTTCAGGAGCTTTGCAGGTCAGGAAGCCTCGGGGCACTTCTCTGCCACACAGCTTCCCTCCCCTGCTCCGTGTCCAGCCGGGAAGAAAAAGCGGTATGCCTAGTTCTTCCAGACAGAGGGCCGGTGCGTGAAGCCGAGGCGCCCAGGCTGCATGTGTGTGGTTCTCTTCGCTGCAGTTCAGGACCGCCCTGAGATGAGCGGCTGATTCTAGAGCCTCTGGGTGCTGGGGAGGGAAGGGCCGCTGCGGAGCAGAGCGGGAGGCTGGGCTGCTGCGCCAGCACGGGGCAGAGAGGGGCGTGTGCCCGAGGAGTGGGGCTGGCAGGAGGGGCTGCTCAGGAAAGGGGGGCACAGCCTGGGGCCACCACCTCCGAGGCCTCCCACCCGCCGCTGCCGTCGCTCTCCGTCCCCCGGCCCTGCTGGGCGGCCCTGGCGGCCCGTCGCTCTCCATCGCCCCGGCCCTGCCCGGGTGGCCTCGCTGGGTCCCGCGCCTGCCCCTGGCCCCTCTGGCCGTGCGCCCCCGCCACCCCCGCCATACTAGACAGTAGACACACAGAGACCTCCAGAGCCGTCCTGAGTTGCTCTCTGGGACACTGGGCGGTCCTGCCGATCCAGCACCGAGCTGGGTGGACAGCAAGCAGGGCCAGGGGCTAGAGTAGTCTTCACGTCACGGCGATGAACTTGCTGGAAACCCAGAGGGGCAGGCCTTTCACAGGAGCCCGGTGAGGCTGCGGGCACCCGGCCAGGTGCGCTGCTTCTGGTTCTGGTGAAAAAAGCCGATCCATCCTCTGCTTTGTACAGAGCCATCCTCTGCTTTGTACAGATCCATCCTCTGCTTTGTACAGAGCCATCCCACTGCCACACTCAGACACCCGGAGAAGTGACAAGCGGAAGAACTGCCTCACACAAGATCTCTCGTCAGTGTTTCTCCTGTTTGGAAGGAAAAAAATTAGTGGATTTTCCAAGTCTTTTCACTTATTCCTCACACCAGTTACATTTGTCCCCGTGAGCACAGGGTCACCCAAGGACCACTGTGCCAGCGTGGAACAACGTGACCTCAAGGCTGACCTGTGAACACGTCACCGGGCAGAGAAGCCGCCCTCAGCTCAGAGGAATCTTAAAAACAACGTGTGCAACAGGAAGCGGGCAGAGTGAGCTCCCTGCAGCCACAGGGCACCTGCTGACTGTGAAACTGGGGGCCCAGCTCAGGTCAGAGGGCACCCCAGGCCCCCAGAGGGGCCCCGGGCAGTTGGCTTTGGGCGCCTCTTTCCTTCCTCTCTTTGCCAAGCCAGCCAAGACCCTGATGGATCCACTGCCAGTTTCTTGAGGGGGCAGAACGTAGGCTGCCGAGAAGCCGCTTCCCCACCGCAGGAGCCACCGGGGAAGCCGGGCAGCCGGGCGCGGGCTGCGGTCCGTGCTCCTGGCGCTGGCCTCGCTCCCTGCGGGCACTGCTCTGAGCCTGTGGGAGGGCCTGGCCCCTGGAAGGGGAGCATGCAGCGCAGGACCAGAGGCCCTGCCAGGAGGCCGCGTGCAGTCCTCCCCAACAGCTCATCAGCCAGAAGGAGTTTTGTCCTGAAAGGCAGACAGTTTGGTTTCAGCGCTGCACAGCCAGGCTGCATACTACACCCATCGTGCTGGAGCGTGAGCCCAGGCCAGCCAGCAAATCACCCTCCCATCGGACACAAGCAGAAGTTTCCCACGCCACGCAGATGTGGGCACAGCGGCAAGGGACTCGCCGCTCTTCAAGAGCAGGAATGATGATTCTTTAGCTAACCTTAGGTACAAGGCGGCTCTCGAGCCGTTGTACCACGTTCATCACACGGTGTTAGAAGTGGGAGGCGAGAGAAGAGCCAGCTGCCTCCTGCTCCCCAGAATGAATGGTGCCATGATGCTTGACATTTCTTGAAAACGGCGAGAAGTTTTTCCTATTTGATGGTGGAGATGGTGACGCAGACAGAATGTCTGTGTTTGGCACGAACCTGGCTCAATTGATTTGGTAAATTTTGAGGACTGGGTGTACGAAGGAACATTTCAGTGCAGCCCAAACACATCTCCAGCAGCACACTCTATACATTCGCAAGGAGTAGCAGCGTCCCTCTTGTCACTTCCAGGAAATCTAGAGACTTCAGTGGATATTTTCGTATTGTAAAGAACTTACCTCACCATTGGATCCTAAATCCTCAATAACAGACTCTGAGAAGGGAAGTATCACCACTTTCTGTAAGATATACCCAAATAAAACCGTAACCATAAATCCACACACACCTTTTTCTTTTTATTGCCAAATAATATTCCATCGTATGGGTGTAGCATATTTTCTTCCTTTTTATTGGAGGATATTTGCTTTACAATATTGTGCTGGTTTCTGCTGGACGGCAGGGTGAACCAGCCACAGGTATACACACGTCCCCTCCCTCCTGAACCTCCCTCCCACCTCCCACCCCATCCCGCCCCTCCGCGTTGCCACAGAGCGCGGGCTTGAGCTCCCTGCACCGCACAGCAAATGCTCGCCTGCAAGCTGTTTTGCACGAGGTGATGCCTGCGTTTGCACGCTACTCTCTCAGTTCGTCCCACCGTCTCCCCGCTGGGTCTGCAGGGCTGTTCTCACCTGCAGGGCGGCAGTGGAGACGTGGACTTAGAGCACACGTATTTTAAATGCGTTCAGATATGCTTTGGTAGTTTCATTTTTTACAATAAAATATTGTTAAGTATTTTATTGTTAATTTTTCATGTTTCATTATGTCCTTTTTGATATACCTCGTTTTTTTCATTATTTTTTTTTTATGGCAAAATTGTCTTACAGCCAATTAGTTGTGCAGTGAAATGGCTTCAGTGAAAATTCTTACATGAAAACACCTAGAACCCAAAGGCACAGGGATATAACATAAGTGACCCAAGGGTGGCCAGTTGAGGTGTAATAAACCCTCCTTAGGGATCCCTTCTCCTTGGGGGCAGCGGGGTGACTTGCAGTGTGGTGGGTGGGGGCCAAGAGGAAGCAGGAAGAGGTTTGGGGGCTGCAGGGAGGGGACACCCTGGCGCTGGTCTCCACAGTAGTCCCACCTGCCAAGAGGGCAGAGTTACCCCCGAATCTGAGACGGCCCCTCCCCAAACACTCACGCCCAGATGGGGTGAGGACAGAGGGCCGTCTGTTCCTCCGACTGTCCAGGAAGCAAAGCCTTGTCTCCCTGGTGGTCTACTCTAAGCAGGCTTGATGGACAGGTATTCTTGCCAAGTATCCCTGCTCAACAGCTGCCTTCCAGCCTTTGCACTGTCCACCTTCACAGACAGCTGCCTCTGTTTCTCAGTCCACCTCCCCGAGGACAAGTGCCCCGACAATCACACCACCAACCATAGGGGAGCAGGACCCCACATACAGCGTGCTCGGTGATGGGCCAGGCCCCCATTTTGTGGGAACTGTGAAGCGGGGGTGGGGGGCTGAGTCTGGTTTGGGGCTGCCCAGCCCCACGTAACCCAGGCCAGCCATCTCTGGACACTGGGGTCCCTGCCAATATCCTGAGGGAGGGATGGGGCGACCGGGATCTGCTGTCCACAGGCCTCGACTCCACCCTCCAGGTTCTGACCCAAGGCTTCCCCTCCTCAGGCTGTGTGCTTCATCAGGACCAAGGTCACAGAGCATTCTGGGTATAAGTCGGGGCTCAGTCCTCCTCGTGGGGCCTGTGAGCAGCTCTGGCTCAGTGGGTCAAGGGCTAGACCCATGGTTTTCAGCCAGGCCAGTGCTTCCAGGAGAAAACTGATCACCCCTTCCCTAGAGACCTCTCCCCACCTGGATCTCTCTGAATTCTCTAAGGCTTCGAGACTTTGCCAAGATCCTTAGAATTAGAATTGGGGCTTCCCTGATACCTCAGTTGGTAAAGAATCTGCCTGCATTCCCGGTTCGATTCCTGGGTCGGGAAGACCCCCTGGAGAACGGGCTAGCTACCCACTCCAGCATTCTGGCCTGGAGAGTGCCACAGATTGTATAGTCCGTGGGGTCACAAAGAGCTGGACACAACTGGGTGATTTTCACTTAGAATTAAAAACACATTAAATTTTTTTGGGATAAATATGATGCAACGATATATTAGCTTCTTAGTTTCTTCAAATTCACTCCCCAGGGTTCAGGGATAGCTCACGTGCCCCAGAGAAGCCTCGGCCTGAGGGGACACGCCTTTGAGAGGGCGAGGCTGCTGTGGGGACTGAGCATCCGGCTCTACCACCGTAGCTTCTCCCCAGCCCTTGTCCTGTTTGTGACAAAGTGAGCAGTTTCCTAGAGGAAAACTTACTGCCTGGAAGTGAAACAGAAGATACGTACATGGTCCCCCTGAAATTCATTGGTGCCAAAGTAAGTCTTCATTCTTCTAGCAAGAGCATGACTAACGTTTGTTTTGATAAACTGCTGAAGTTACGTGGCTTTATTTTAGGGTCCAAGTGGTTCTGGTGACAATGCGAGGCCGTGACCGTGGCAGTGGGAGCCGTGCCGGCGTTAAAGACAAAGGTCCCTCGAGATGGGGTAAGGCTCCCGGGTCCCGCGGCAGGTGGAGCCCCGAGTGGAGGGCCAGGGGGAAGCAGGCACTTCCACACCTTTGTGCGTCAGCAGGAGGGGCTGGGTGACGGGGATGGCGAGTCTGGGGAGGGGAAGGCAGGCGCGCAGGAGGGAGGAGGCGCCCCGACCCTAAGCCTATTTTCAGTTCTTGCTCGCCCTGCTCAGCAAAGCAGCTCAGCCCTGCCTGGCGCCCAGCATTGCCGGATGGAGGCGGGCAGAGAGCCGCAGGGCTCCTACCCCCAGCCGTGCCCGCCTTTCCACACTGGCATAAGAATGTTGACGACATACTTATTTGGCTGATTTCAAGTCTTATGGTGATTCCAGAGGGCATTTTCCATTCAAAACAACGCAAGTGCACCGACCACACCCTCACTAGCCCTCCTGCTGATGTTCGTACTGCCTCAGGGTTCTTGCAAATCTATAAACGTCTCCTGAGCATTCATTTTGATTTATCCTAAGCAACTCTAATCAGTCCTTTGAAGAACAAAACTTTGGGCGCTTTTTCATCAATGGCTTGGAAGTAAATTTCCCGTTTTCAAGGGAGTAGAATTTTCCCAGCTCAGAACTCATCTTAGAGGGGAAGGGAGTGAGCCTTTTTAAAGATCTGACCCTTAAGACCACGCTGGGATTTGAATTCCACTGTGAGGCTCATGGGGTGAAGTGAGGGGAGCATTCCCCAGCGGGAACCATTTCTAGAAATTCAGAGTCTGCTTCTCACTGCTGACCTCTGTCTCCACTGTGGGGACCCACACCCTGGTCGTGTCTATTACGCCCAGGCTGTGAACAGAGCCGCCCGAGTGCCCTCTTGTGCCGTCTGGGGCAGCGCTGAGGGCTCCGGGGAGGCGGTGCTGGCTCCCAGCCTGGCAGATCCACGTGCAGGGCCCAGACATGGGAGGAGCCCTGCGGTCCTCGTGTTCTCGTGAGCAGCACGCTCACGTGGCCTCTTCTAGCTCTTCACCACTGAAAGCGCCCCCGGAGGCAGGGAGCACCCTGTGGTCTTAGGAATTGCTGGCAGGACGCTGGAGGGATGAGTCCCTGCTGGAGACACAGGTGTGGAAGCGGCAGGGCCAGGATGGAAGAGGTCGGACTGCAGATTCCACACTGCGGCCTGTGCTTTTGCTGCCCTTGTCCTTTTGTTGTATTTATGCGGGGACCAACCCCGAAACTGAGTGGCTGGGACAGGATTTGAAAAAGGGGGAGCATCTCAGTCCTGCCCTTTTCCTCCTCTCTAGCAGGTTGGGGGTGTGGATCACAATAAACTGTGGAAAATTCTGAAAGAGATGGGAATACCAGACCACCTGACCTGCCTCTTGAGAAATCTGTATGCAGCTCAGGAAGCAGCAGTTAGAACTGGACATGGAACAACAGACTGGTTCCAAGTAGGAAAAGGAGTGAGTCAAGGCTGTATATTGTCACCCTGCTTATTTAACTTATATGCACAGTACATCATGAGAAATGCTGGACTGGAAGAAGCACAAGCTGGAATCAAGATTGCCGGGAGAAATATCAATAACCTCAGATATGCAGATGACACCACCCTTATGGCAGAAAGTGAAGAGGAGCTAAAAAGCCTCTTCTTGAAAGTGAAAGAGGAGAGCGAAAAAGTTGGCTTAAAGCTCAACATTCAGAAAACGAAGATCATGGCCTCTGGTCCCACCACTTCATGGCAAATAGATGGGGAAACAGTGGAAACAGTGTCAGACTTTATTTCTGGGGGGGTCCAAAATCACTGCAGATGGTGATTGCAGCCATGAAATTAAAAGACGCTTACTCCTTGGCAGGAAAGTTATGACCAACCTAGACAGCATATTCAAAAGCAGAGACATTACTTTGCCGACTAAGGTCTGTCTAGTCAAGGCTATGGTTTTTCCTGTGGTCATGTATGGATGTGAGAGTTGGACTGTGAAGAAGGTTGAGCACCGAAGAATTGATGCTTTTGAACTGTGGTGTTGGAGAAGACTCTTGAGAGTCCTTTGGACTGCAAGGAGATACAACCAGTCCATCCTAAAGGAGATCAGCCCTGGGATTTCTTTGGAATGAATGATGCTAAAGCTGAAACTCCAGTACTCTGGCCACCTCATGTGAAGAGTTGACTCATTGGAAAAGACTCGGATGCTGGGAGGGATTGGGGGCAGGAGGAGAAGGGGACGACCGAGGATGAGATGGCTGGATGGCATCACTGACTCGATGGACGTGAGTCTGAGTGAACTCTGGGAGTTGGTGATGGACAGGGAGGCCTGGCGTGCTGCGATTCATGGAGTCGCAGAGAGTCGGACACGACTGAGCGACTGAACTGACTGATTGTCTATAGCTACTGAAAGTCTTAGAGACAATGGACAATTCAGTAGCGCCGAAAATCTGTAGCACTCAAATTATTATTGTTATATATTATTTATCACTAGAAACAGCCAAGACTCCTTGGGAAAATGGCTGATTATAGGGCTGCGGCTGAAAATGTACCATTTGAGCCTGGAACACTTTGTTCTCCTAGAAAACAAGAAAGCTGTCACAGAATAATACAATCACATTAGAAAGACTTAGGAGGAAAAGAGACTCCCACAGACTGAAAAATGGGACAATTTAAGTTCATCTGGATTTTCCATAAGATTTTACAGAAAAATCTAAATGAACTTTTAACCATCCCAATACGTAGTACCACCTGTGAAGTGGGATTTCTGAAAAGTCATATCTGGTTTCTGTGAAGAGTCTCTTGTGTCTGGCTATATATCTATATTTAGCTGTATATCTAGTCTCTTGTGTCTAGCTGTTTTGAAATGTGTTTTCAAATCAGAGTACAAGGATGCACCCAACAAAATCTATATTTGGGGAAATTCTATAGTACAGGTTTCCAGGTTTCTTCTACAAAAAGAGAGGAAAGGAAAGAGTTTGGAAAGAGAAAGGTGATGGAAATCTAAGAGTGACTAAATATTTGATTTTAAGGAATTGCTGCTAGTAATTATAGGTGTGGTAGTAGTATTGTGATTCTGTTCATAAAGTAAGTTAGTTGACATTTTTGGAACAACTGGGAAAGCCTGAATGTAAGTAACATGCATATATCAGTCTCAGAAGAGCTAATGGGGCCGGTGAAGTGTGGTCACGCGGGAGGATGGCTTTGCTTTAGGAGCCAGTGCTCCAGCATTTAGGGATGGATCATCCTTTGTAGGCTACCTTCAGATGGCTCAGAAAGCTAATTGTACTCGTGGAGATGTTTTAGGGTTTTGAAGTATAGCTGACTCGCAAGGTTCTGCCAGTCTCTGCGGTACAGCAAAGTGACTTAATTGTATACGCATATGTTCATTGTTTTTATATTCTTTTCCATTGTGCTTTATCCCAGGAAACTGGATATAATTCCCTGTGCTACACAATAGGATCTTATTCTTTATCCATTCTCTATGTAATAGTTTGCGTCTACCAACCTCGAACGCCCAGTCCATCCCTCTCCGTCCCCGGCCTGTCACTGCCAACCTCTCCGCTCTCTGTGTCTTTGAGTCTGCTTTGTAGGTTCGTTTGTGCCATATTGTAGATCCCACGTGTAAGCGATATTGCTTGGTGGTTAGAATAGGAAGGAGTCCAGAATGGCGGCGGCTAAAAGACAAGGAAGGGAAAAGCCCGAGAAATAGAACAAAGTACGGTCCGAGGACCAGAGTGAGGCCCTCAGGGAGAGCAAGCCGCACTCCTGGCGATCGCAGGGCACCCAGGCAGGCCCGGGGAGGAGAGAAAGCGCGCCAGAGGAGCCGAGACTGGGCGGCAGCCCCTCTTCTCTTCGTGTCTTTCGTGTTAGCAGGCCCTCACGCCTCGAGGGTGTACTTTCCTTTCTAAATAAAACCGAGCTCTAACCCGGAGGTGTGGCACTGGTCGGCATCACTTCAAATTTTTGCTGCAGCGAGATGGACCCAAGGAAATCACAGACTCCGCTGACAACATCGGCTGGTCTCTGCCTTTCTCTTTCTGACCGAGTTCACTCACTTCACCGAACAGCCCCTGGACCCGTCCACGCTGCTGCGAATGGCAGGGTTTCACTCTTTTCTAGGACTAGGTGGAACCCACTGTCTGTACGTACATCTTCTTTACTCATCTGTCGTGGACATCTAAGCTGTTTCCGCGTTCTGGCTGTAAACCGTGCTGCTGTGAGCACTGGGGTGCACAAGTCTTTTGAATTATGGTTTTGCTTGGGTGGATGTCCAAGAGAGGGTTTGCTGGATCATATGGTAACTCTATGTTTAGTTTTCTGAGGAACGTCTATACTGTTTTCCATAGCAGCTATACCAACTTACAGAGAATGTTTTAATTTTGAATAATAGTTGAGAGGAAGTATTCATATCTTTTAAAGCTGCATAATGAAATACTTCAAAATAAGGTGATGTGACTTGCTTTAGGATAATTGAGGAATGTGTGAGTGTATATCTGAAACAAGATAAGCTATGAGCTGACAGTTATCGGAGCTGGGTTGGTGGGACATTGGATTTTATTGCAGTATTCTCTCCACTTGTGTATATGTATAGCATTTTCCCTAATAAAGGCTATGAGTGTCTGCTAACATCCCCCACCACAGACACACTCACACACACACACTCACAGGGGCTTGAGGGTCTGATGAGGGGAGAGTGACACGGAAGCCAGTAGTGGGGGGTGCAGCCCAGGTGCCTGCGCGTCGCTCGGATGGGCCTGGGAGAGGCGGCTTCCATCCCAGGGCAGGTGGGACTCCCTCCAGGTGGAGCGCCGCAGCCTGCTCCAGAGCGTTAGGCCCCAGGGAGACCCTGTCAAGGCTGCTCCTGCCTCTGCTCACAGACCCTGTTGTCCGGGCAGAGACGTAGGGGCAGGTTGTCCCCGCCAAGCCTCCCCCCCAGCCTGGGGTGGACATTGTGTGATACTGTGGTGCAGCTCTGGGTAGCACTGATGAGACCCTTCTGGAGCAAGGCCCACAGTCTGGTTCTGTGAAACACAGCAGATTGCAAGAGCAGAAGCCCCCAGTTCTCAGCCGTCTGATAACAAAAGTAGGGCACTTGTTCAGTTCAGTTCAGTCACTCAGTCGTGTCTGACTCTTTGCGACCCCATGAATCGCACCATGCCAGGCCTCCCTATCCATCACCAACTTCTGGAGTTCACCCAAACTCGTACATCGAGTCGGTGCATCCAGCCATCTCATCCTCGGTCGTCCCCTTCTCCTCCTGTCCCCAATCCCTCCCAGCATCAGGGTCTTTTCCAAGGAGTCAGCTCTTCGCATGAGGTGGCCAAAGTACTGGAGTTTCAGCCTCAGCATCAGTCCTTCCAATGAACACCCAGGACTGGTCTCCTTTAGGGTGGACTTGTTGGATCTCCTTGCAGTCCAAGGGACTCACAAGAGTCTTCTCCAGCCATATTTCAAAAGCATCAATTCTTCAGCACTCAGCTTTCTTCACAGTCCATACATGACCACAGGAAAAACCATAGCCTTGACTAGACTGACCTTTGTTGGCAAAGTAATGTCTCTGCTTTTGAATATGCTATCTAGGTTGGTCATAACTTTCCTTCCAAGGAGTAAGCGTCTTTTAATTTCATGGTTGCAGTCACCATCTGCAGTGATTTTGGAGCCCCCCCCCAAAAAAATAAAATAAAGTCAGCCACTGTTTCCACTGTTTCCCCATCTATTTCCCATTAAGTGATGGGACCAGATGCCATGATCTTTGTTTTCTGAATGTTGAGCTTGAAGCCAACTTTTTCGCTCTCCTCTTTCACTTTCATCAAGAGGCTTTTTAGTTCCTCTTCACTTTCTGCCATAAGGGTGGTTGCCGGGAGCCAGCGTGAGCAATTCCACCCGTGACAAGGTCATCCGGCAGAGCTCTGATGGCAAGGCTAATCAGACCTCAGGTTTTCCCCCTGTAATTTCCTGAGCATCCACCCCCCAAAAATAAGAATCTGCCTGCTTTTCCACTCTTCTGATATTCTCTGGAAAAAGTCAATTCAGGGCTTTAGTCTTCTGCATTTGAAAGAGTGTTTCAATCCAAAAACCCCTCTGATGGCTTTCTAGCCTGCCTGCAGCTGCGCAAGTGATTGTTTGAGGCCTCCTGACCAGGAGGCACAGGAAGCTTAAAACCTCCTAGGAATGTAGGGGCTTCCGAGGAGTCAAGTCATTAGAATAGGACTGATTAAAAGTTTCATTTGTTGAGCCAATACTTGCTGCCTAATTTTCGTATCCTTTATTTTTAGATATAGTTGGTATATAGAAAAACAAGTAGTAGACCCGGTATTAGCAACATTAGATCTTTGAGTTAAGCACCTTCTTTGTTATACCCCACTGCGCCTTTGTTCTATAGAGATGTGACTTTAACGCTTTAAGGAGATGCAGATTAAAGAAAAACACTTAGGGGAAACGAAATTAACATTCATTAAGAAAGAGAGCCAAAAAGTGTTAGCAAGCCTCTTGGCCAGAAGATAATGTAAATCACCGGAGACCTTTTGTATACGGAAAGATATGCAGAAAGAGTCTGGGCTGCTAACGCTACATAATTGTGTATTACCCATTGATCTCTACGTATAATCAAAAGTATAAAAGGCCTTGAAGGACAATAGAAGGAGAGCCAGTCGCTGGACTGGTTTCCCCCGTGTCTCTTCTTTATTCTAATTTCAGGCTGAATTCCCATCTGGGGCGCGGAAGCCCGCCAAGTCTACTTACTGGTCCTGGCTGTTAAGACCCGTGTGAAAGGGAGCCTAAGGCGAGGCACCCTTAGATATTCAAGCGAGCGCCGGTGGCCCAACGTAGATGGTGCAAGCTCCTTGTCTGGAACTTTATTGGTTTTCCACGTAACCCAAGTTAATCAGCCTCTTCTCTCCACTTAATTTTCTTACTACACTATTTCTTCCTAATCTAATCTTATATTAATAAACAAGTTTTTCTCACGCCAACGCCATCCCCGCTTCGAATTCCCTGGATCCACCGGGGCTGGACCCCGGCAGGTGGTGTCATCTGCATATCTGAGGTTATTGATATTTCTCCTGGCAATCTTGATTCCAGCTTGTGCTTCTTCCAGCCCAGCGTTTCTCATGATGTACTGTGCATATAAGTTAAATAAGCAGGGTGACAATATACAGCCTTGGCGTACTCCTTTTCCTATTTGGAACCAGTCTGTTGTTCCATGTCCAGTTCTAACTGTTGCTTCCTGACCTGCGTATAGGTTTCTCAAGAGGCAGGTCAGGTGCTCTGGTATTCCCATCTCTTTCAGAATTTTCACAGTTTATTGTGATCCACACAGTCAAAGGCTTTGGCATAGTCAATAAAGCAGAAATAAATGTTTTTCTGGAACTCTCTTTGAAGGAGTCTTTTGGGCCTAGAAAAGAAAACAACAGTCTCAAAGGCCCTTGCTGAATCATCTAACTTCGGGGAAAACAAAACAGAACTTTAGGTCCTGCCCTGATGCTCCAGGCCGGTTGCATCTATCTGGGACTTATTACCCTCTGTCCGGAAACCTTCCACCACCCCCTGCCCAACTACAAATGTCATCTCAACTAAAGTCTACCCAAAACATCCTGCCTGATTAATGTTTCCCGTATCGCTTACACAAACCTCCCTACAAATATGGAGCCTCCCTGATCCGTCTCTGTGCTCAGCTGGTCGTTAGGCCGACTGTCGCCCCTGCTTGCCTGAATAAAGGTAACCTACTTCTGTTGAGGTTGTCTTTCCTCTTTCTGCCTCGCCCGAACTACACCTTACACTCTTGCTCGGTGCATTCATTACACCTTACCCCTCACACTCTTGCACCTTACACCTCACACTCTTACACCTTACCCCTTACACTCTTACACCTTATACCTCACACTCTTACACTCTTACACCTTACCCCTTACACTCTTACAC
>NW_024070201.1:80487115-80503880 GCF_014754425.2 Oryx dammah
ACCTCACACTCTTACACTCTTACACCTTACCCCTTACACTCTTACACCTTACACCTCACACTCTTGCACCTTACCCCTTACACTCTTGCACCTTACACCTCACACTCTTGCACCTTACACCTTATACCTTACACTCTTACTCCTTACATCTCACACTTTTGCACCTTACACCTCACACTTTTGCACCTTACACCTCACACTCTTGCACCTTACACCTCACACTCTTACACCTTACACCTCACACTCTTGCACCTTACACCTTACACTCTTACACTCTTACACCTTACACCTTACACTCTTGCACCTTACACCTCACACTCTTGCTCGGTGCCTTCATCACAGGAAGTCGCCCTGTTTTAAAGGTTGCCTCATGCAGCTCTTCAAAAGTCCACAGAAACCGAGAGAGCAGGACAATGCTCGCTGTGTCCCTGTCGCCAGCTTCAACAGTCGCCAGCTTCAACAGTCGCCAGCTTCAACAGTCGCCAGCGTGTCTTTTCATCCCGTGTAACTGGTACCACCACAGTTCTTTTTCAAGGGCGTTTGAAAGCAGAGCCTCAGTATCGAATCATTTATTCTGTAAATGGATTATCGTTTATCACTGTGTCGCGACGTTTCCCCATAAATTCCACTCCATTCCATTATAGCACCTAAAATTTAATAATAATTCTATTTGCAGCATCTAATACCTGGTCTTTTTCCGATTTCTCTCGCTATCTCAGAAATGTCTTTCTGTGGCTGGTTGAGCAGCCCAGGTCTCAGGTTTTCCCGGTGGTTCTTCCTTGCATCTCTCCGAGAGCCCCTGGCCCCTATTTTTCCTCAGCGCCACTGTTTTCTTGAAAAGCTTAGCTGTTTTCTCTGTAGAAGGTCACAGATTCTGGCTTTGCTTTCTTGCTTAGGCTTCTAGCTTGTCTCTTGGCCTCTCTTATTCTAAACAGATCATTAGGGTGAAATCCTCTGAGTCGGCTCCATTTTTAAGGGCTGGAACACCTTCTTGGTGGTGTGAATCAGCCTGCCTCATGCTTGTTCTGCTGTCAGCGGTGCAAAGATTGATCCCTTAATGCAAGAATGCATCATGCTTCTGATCTGATCCCACCGTTATAAAATTCCTGTTGTTGCAGAAACCAGTTCTCGAGAAACCACGCTCCACAATTCAGAGCTGGAGAAGTCAGGCTTATTACGCCGGTGGGCCCAGAGGAGTTAACACTCTAAGCTCTGAGCCCCAAAACAAAGGGGTTACAGAGTTTTTATAGACAGACTATAGTGGACAACACCAGCTGTTAATAGGCTGGTTTAAACTAAGGGGTTTCGCATGGGAACAGCAGTCCAGATGGAGGGGTGGCCGGAGGGGGGTCGTTGCCTGACCTTTACATGGACAGGCACGATTCAGCAAGTTTGCAGGGGCTGGGAAGTTGCAAAGAGCAGGACAAGGGTGAGTGAGATAAGCTCCAGTTCCTAGTATTGTTTGTCCCCTTTCTGAGACTGCGTGACCTACGTGACCTATGTGATCTAGACACGGCAAGGAGCGAGCTGAGCTACAGAGGCGGAGCGCGCAGGAGGTTATGTGATTGAACGTTTCCTCTCCACCCTCAGCTGTTTCTACCAGTGGCTTTCACGTCCATCAGTGGCCACTGACTAGATCCACCCTTTTATGTCAAGTTTGAGGGTGTTAATTTTCAAAGTTTACCTTCTTTTGGTGTTTCTAAGCTGGTATTCTTCCAAAAAGTTTCCTCACCAAATCTGTCCTGAAATATAAGGTTGTATAGATAAGGCAAAATAAAGTTTGGTTCTTTTTATTTCATTTTTAAATCATGTGTTTCTCAATTCAAAATTTTATTTCAAATTTTTCATTTTATTTCAAATGTATATTTCATTTCAAATTTTAAATGTGTTGATTTCATAACACCTTTTTTTCTACTGATTTTTAAAAATTGATTTCTATTCATTTTTAAAACTTCATTGAGAATTCATGGATTTGTATAGAGTTGACAACAGGAGGTATTTCAGGCTGTTCCAAACAGTATTTGCTTAGTGCCCAAAATCATTCCGTCTTAGACCAGTGGCAGTTTCTTCAGCAACTGACATGTCTTTGTTTTCAAACATTTTATTTTGAAAACTGCATTGTTGTTTATCTTTCTTCTTTTTCTGGTGCAGCAGTTGATCCCAGACTTATCCTGTACATTTCCTGACTCAGACCTGGACTCAGACATTTCTTCCAGGGTTCCTGGCTTCTCCCAGTGGGAAAATGCATTCATAGTCCTGAATCTGGATGTATGGAACATATGACCTCATTTCATCTTTGCAGTGACTCTGAAATAGTTACTATAATTATCTAGTATCTGGTAGTTGATGGAAATTCTGAAGTTCAGAGAGGTCAGCACACTTAGTCATGGCCACAGCATGTTAATTAAGGCCTTGGGAATATTCCAGTTGTTTGTGAAGGGGATGTAACACAAGCAGGTCCTGCTTGAACCCTAGTGATTTTATTTTCCAAGCTTGAGAAACTTCTAGAATAACAGCATTTGTCAACCCGAGTGGGCGTCAGAGCCTTACCTCTGCCCACGCAGCCTTGCCTCCACCCACGCAGCCTTACCTCCCCCGCTGCCCAGGGCCCCCTGCAGGCCCTCAGGGCCCCACTCTGGCCATGAGGCCAGGCTTTTGTGTTTTATTAAAAATTTTGTAGTTTAATCAGGTGCAACTCCCAGGTTAATTTAGGCCAGAGTTCTTATTTAAGTGAAACTGAGGATTTGAGAGGTAAAATGCGTTACACACTAGCCAGATAGGCTGGCTGTTGTGTGAGAGAGGCAGAGGTTTTTGATGTTTTAGTATAATTTTCAGCCACGTGCCTCATCTGCCCGAGAGCTGGGTGAGCTTGGAGGGACAGGCTGTCGGCCTGGGCAGGCAGGGGGGTGGAAGGGACGGGACGAGACTCTTAGCCCAGGATCCCTTCGGTTACATGGGGGCCAGTTCCCCTGTGCTTGTTCTTTTGCAGTTTAATAAATCCGAATAATTCTGTACATTAGTGGATGCCCTCTGCTTACTGCGTGTGTGTGCTGAGCCACTCAGTCATGTTCTACTCTGTGACCCCGTGGACTGCAGCCCGCCAGGCTCCTCTGTCCATGGGATTCTCCAGGCAAGCGTACTGGAGTGGGTCGCCATTCCCTTCTCCATCCCGACCCAGGGATCCAACCTGCGTCTTCTCTGTCTCTCCCGCATTGCAGGCAGATTCTTTACCCGCTGTTTATTCTGCAGGATCTAAAAGGGCTGGGAAAGCAATGAGTCTGTTAAGAACAGCCATGTTTGTCTGTAATAAAAATATCAAATACAAACAGGATTCTAACGTTAAGTAACATATTATGAAAAGCAAGAATTTCGTGTAGCAAAGTGTCAGAATGTTCAGGATTTCAGAATGAAGGGGTTTTGTTTCCCTTTATGGCAGAGACTGAGACAGATCACTCTGAGGATGGGGCTGGGTAGGGATGGGTGGGGAGGAGACTCCAGGGAGTGTCTGAGGAAGTAGGCTGGGAGGAGGGGGAGGAGGCCAGAGGAGGAGCCAGGGGAGGCTGAGTGGGACTGGCTGCCCCCATCTCCGGGCTGACCAGCTCCAGAGGCCACCAGGAGGGTTGGGGCGGCGGCAGGGGTGGACGCGAGGTCGGCAGGCCTTGTATAAATGCCGAGCCGAACTGTATCCATAAATAATGACTTTATTTCCCCCGTTGCTAATTAGAAACAGTAATACACAGGGAAACAGAAGTTACTTAATGTGCAATTATCCCGTCAGCAATTTTCACGTCATAAATATGGATCGCTCCGCGTTATCCTGGTGGCGTCCTCGGAAACAGAGCAACGATGCAAATGTGATTAACAGGCAAGGCCTCTGAAGTGCAAGCTTGTTGTTTGTTTGTTAATGAGGTGATCGTGCAGCCAGGTGTCACGTACTAGCCTCGCTGAGCAGTGGTTTTCTCCCATTTCCTGACTCTTGACTCTCCTGAGAGGTTGGGAAGACAGGCTTCAGTAGACTCCTACAAGACCTGGACAGAGGAGGCGATGGCACCCACTCCAGTGCTCTTGCCTGGAGAATCCCAGGGACGGGGGAGCCTGGGGGGCTGCAGTCCATGGGGTCGCTGAGGGTCGGACACAACTGAGTGACTTCACTTTCGCTTTTCACTTTCATGCATTGGAGAAGGAAATGGCAACCCACTCCAGTGTTCTTGCCTGGAGAGTCCCAGGGACGAGGGAGCCTGGGGGGCTGCCGTCTGTGCGGTCGCACAGAGCCGGACACGACTGAAGCAATCTAGCAGCAGCAGCAGCAGCAGCAGCACAAGACCCGGAACCAGGGCCTGTCTGATAAATCCTGGGTGTTCTGCTGGAGGGCCCTAGGGGCATCTGCCGGACATGGGCACGTTATGGGGGGTGGGTACCCCAGGGGCGCCCCCAAACATGGTTTCCAGACCAGCCCTCTGCCAGGCCTGCCCAGATGCTTCTGATGTGCAGACCTGAAATTATATAAACGTGAACCTTCTTCTCTCATCACCCTGTTCTTACTTCTGCTTTTATCGTCTCAGAAAGTAATACCAGGCAGTCACGCAAGGTCTCCAGCCGGAAGCCGCTGAGCCATAACTGAGTCGTCCCGACAACTCCTGTCCTCACCCCTCGCTTCCCATCATAGGTGGTTCCTGTCACCTGCCTCCAGACCCACCTCTCACCTCCCCACGTCTCTGCCTGCACAGCCGCGGCCAGAACCCTGTCACCCCCACCTGGGCCACCGTGGCCCCTCCCCGACCCCCTGCCCCCAGCATTCTCCACTGAAAATCCAGGCTTGCCTTTAAGAACATCTTTCTCTGCTGTGCGCCTTTTCCTCTCAAGACCCGCCCGAGCCTCCAGCCCCTTCCACGTCGAGCACCAGACCCGCCCTGAGAGGCTGTCCTGCCTCTGCCGCCCCTCCCACGTGCCTCTCCTTTGCTGACCTTCCCTGGGTGTCCTGCGGAGACCTGGGCCAGGCCGCCCCCCAACATCTGACAAAGGGCACGTGGCAGGTCAGCCCCTGAAGGGGCCGCGCCCGGCTGCCCAAGCCTTGCCAGTCTGCTTCCTCCTCTCTCGCGGCCAGGGCTTTCGTATAACCTCCTGCAACCTACGGTCTCACTCGGGGAGCTGGGGCCTCCCCGTACGCTCCGGGCAGGTCTCTAGACCTCTGCACCCTTGCCAGCTCATAGAGACTGAAAGCACCGCACCCCTGCCGCTCCTGGGGGGCTCTGAATGTCGTAATGGTCAGCAACACCTCATTTCTTGGCACATTCTTATGTGTACAAGACTTCGGCTATGCACACAGGGCCCTGTGAGGCCTCTGGTCACCCTTGTCCATCCAGGACATTCATCCATTAAAATTTTAATCATAAGATCAGTCCAAGTCTGATTTCAGGGTCTGCAAGGACTGTCAGAAATTGCCCGTATGTTTGTGGATGTTTGGGCTGCAGAGCGGTGAGCGGGAAGAGGGCGTAGTTTTCGTGCTGGGTGTGACTCTTTGGGTTCAGCAAGTCGGCAGCTGGCACTGACGGCCCGAGGGAAACCACGGTCGCACTTCTCCTGAGGATGGGCCGTTCTGATTTCCAAGTGATCAGAGGCTCTGTGTCCAGAGCCTGGGCCGTGGGCTCCCACCTGAGCAGCTGCAGCGGTGATGGAAGCCCTCCCTCTATCCATGGTAGATGCCTGAGCTGAGCAGGGTCTGTGGGCCCAGACAGTCAAAATGGCAGCAACCACCAAAAGGAAAGTGGAAAAAACTGCTGTTCACCCTGAGCCACACTTTGGTTTCCCTGAAGAGGGTGCGCGTTGCAGTGCAGATGGGGGTCCCAGGGGCCCAGCCCCAGGGCCTCCTCTCTTGGCTCCCGGCAGGTCAGGGACTTGATTAAGTCACTCTCTGCCACTTCAGGCACCCATCCATTACCATTTCTTAAAGTAATGAACCTGCCAGGCAGGAGAATCTCAGAAGGTCTTGGCAGAGGCAACCTCCTGTCATACTTTTTCTCTAACCTTCTCACATCCTTGAAGAACATCAAGGTCTCCTGGTTCCCGTGGCCTCAGATGCACGGTTGTCACGTGAGATGCACGAGCATATGGCGCCTTCACTACCTGACGAGGCTGAGGGCCGTCCCTCGAGGAAGCGAGACCTCAGGAATGGGGGCGAGTGGGGAAAGGAGGGGTGTGGCAGGAGGGAAGAAGGGGACAGAGAAGGGGGACGAGGGAGAGAAAAAAGAAGCCGAACGCGGACACACAGGTGAAGCAAGATCAGGCCACGTGGCTTGCATGCCCCCAGATGCCCGCTGAAGCAGCAAATCCAGTTACAGCGTCTGTGAGGCTCAGAAACTAACAGGCCCTGAGTGCAGGTGAGGGCAGCCTGGTGATGCACCAACAGGCTGCCGATGCACGGTGACGCCCAGACCTGGGAACCGCGTCTCCCCACGCTCCTGGCTTCTGCAGACCAAGGAAAGGCTCTTCCTTCTGGTGCAAAGACTCTCAGACCCTGCTGCTCATCTGTACCTGCAGTTTGAACGGCCACCGTCTCTGTGCAGTGCTGGGTTGGAAAGCGTCCCACTGCCACCCTTCCTGGCGCGAGCACCTTGGTCAGCTCCCAGGTCCAGGCTGCTTGGGTGCAGAACAGCTTCTCCCGGGCTAGGTGGTTGTACTAGACTCCTTCTCCCTAAAGGTCCGCGGCCTATACATACACACACACACACACACACACACACACACACACCTTTATCGTACCTGCTCCTTGTGTCCGGTTCCTCACTGGAGGGGTCTGTGGGCCTCGGTGCCTGGGCCCTATTACCTGTTCCTTGCTGGACGTGCCCTCCTCTGAGGCCTTACTCAGGGACTGAGGTTATGAAACCCCAGAGGCTCAGGCTTTGGGTCAATGGTAATCTCCAGTTGACATGTGGAATAGTGTAATTCTTAGAAGGTTTTCCTAATTTTTTAAAAACCTGAAATAATTATAAGTTCACAGGAAATGGTGAACATACCACAGAGAGATTCCATGTACCCTGAAGCCAGTCTCCCAAAGGTCGTGCTTTATGCAACAGTGCCTGGTGTGGGCTGGAAGGCGTGTGTGGGCTGCCAGCTTATCACGTGTGGATCTGCGTGGCCACCACTGTTCTCACAGACAGACTGTTGCACCATCACAAAGGTCCCTCTCGCATCACCCCAAGTGAAAAAGGAAGTGAAAGTGAGTGCTAGTTACTCTCTCATACCCAACTCTTCGCAGCCCCATGAACTGTAGCCCACTAGGCTCCACTGTCTGTGGGGTTCTCCAGGCTAGAATCCCGGAGTGGGTTGCCATGCCCTCCTCCAGGGGATCTTCCTGACCTAGGGATTCAACCTGGGGCTCTCACACTGCAGGCGATTCTTTACCATCTGAGCCACCTTGTCAACCACTGGTTTGTTCCTACATCTGTGTTTTGCCATTTCAAGAATGTTTTTATCTAGATGGCATCATACAGTCCATAACATTTAGAGACAGGCTTTTATTCCCTCGGAGGAGTGAACTGACAACCAGGCATCACCTCAAACGATTCCCAGGGTGCAGACGTATCACAGTTGGTCAGTCCATTCACTTACTGCCGGGTCGTCTGCTGGTCTCAGTTTTTGGCTCTTGTAGATAAATCTGATATAAACAGCTGTGCAGCTTTTTGTGTGGATGCTTGTTTTCAGTTCTCTGGAGCAAATGCCCAGAGGCAGCAAACGCTATTTTTTAAGTATTATCATTATTTTTTGAACTTGACAAGGTTGATTATTTATTTATTTTTAATTAAAAAAAAAAACAACTTTTCGGCCACACCCCATGGCATGCGGGACCTTATCTCCCTGACCAGGCGTGGAACGCGTACCCCTACCCGGGAAGGGACTCTTCCCCACTGGGCCATCAGGGAGGCCCCAGCGTTTGTCTTTAAGAGAATTTTCACAGCGTGTTCCAGTCACCTGTGCCCCATTGCGTCCCGTTCGAAATGTGTGTGAGGTTTGGCTCCTCCACAGCCCACCTGCGCTCGCCGCTGTCCCTCTGGTAGTAACTGCTGTGACGGGTGTGTGCTGACGCCTCACTGTGGCCTCAGTCTGTGTTTCTCTGACGGCTTCTTGCAGTGAATTTCTATATGTGTGTGTCCATCTTATAGCTTCTTCAGTGAAATGTCTCCTTACATCTTTTGCCCACTGTCTAACTGAATTATTTCTGTTTTTGCTGTTGAGTTTTGAGAGTTCTCTATGTATTCTAGATCTTAGCCCTTTATTATACTTGTGGTTTACAAACGCTTTCTCCCATTCTGTAGCTTAAACTTTATTTTTCTTGATATGGTCTCTGCAGAGCAAAAGTTTTAAATCCGAAAAAGCCCAATCTATTGATTTTATTTCTTTCGCAGATGGTGATTTTGGTGCCATATCCAGTAATTCTTTACCAAACTGTGGGTGCTGAAATTTTTCTGCGATTTCTTCTAACATGTTTATAGTTTTCCCTTTTACAAGTAAGCCTATGATCCATTTTCATTACTTTGTGTATAAAAAGCATATGGTTTATACACACTTTTGTATATAAAGTGTGCAGTGTAGACTGAGGGTCATATTTTGCCCAAAGAAATTCAATTGCTTGAGCATCATTTGTTGAAACAACTACCTTTCCTCACTGAATTGATTTTGCAACTTTATTCCAACTAAATTGGGCGTATTCGTGTGGTTTTATTTCTGGGGTCTCTTTCTCACTGGTCCATGTGAATGTCTCTCTGCCAAGGGGACAGTGTCTTGATCACTTTGGGATTCCTCCCACTTTGTTTTTTTCCTGCAAAAATCAGAGGTGCTTCTTACTTTTTCTCCCAGTTTCACCAAATGTCACTGACATCTAGCACCGTGTCTGTCTGAGGTGTGCGGCAGAGTGCTTCGACTTAACATACAGCATGAAATGACTGTCACAACAAATCAGAGAAAATGCGTCACTTCAGGCAGATACAAAGTTAAAGAAATAGAAAAACTTTGTTGTGATGAGAACTCTTAGGATTTGCTCTCTTGATAATGTTCTTATGTAACACACAGAAGGGTTACTTACATAATCACGGTGTACGTCACATCCCTAGTACTTACTTATCTCATAACTGGGGGTTTGTACCTTCCGACTGCCTCGTGCAACCCCTACCCCCCCAGCCTCTGTTAGCCTCTCCTTGTCTATGCATCTGTTGGTCTTTGAAGCATCCTTCACCTACAACACTATGTCAGTTCCCGTTACAAACATAGTGATTCAGTGTCCCTATACATGTTGAAAGGATCACCATGAGTCTCGTTAGGCCATGTCACCATACAAAGTTACTGACATTCCCCATATTGCATATCTCATAGCTGTGACTCATTTATTTGGCAACTAGAAGCTTGTACCTCTTAATCTCCTGCACCTATTTCTTTCTTCCCACTTTGTTTTTATATTTCCAACATGTTTTTGCTCTTCTATGTAGTATCTTTTCATTTCCATCAAATTTTAGAACAATCTTGTCAGTATCCATGAAATAATTGCTGAGATTTTAGTATAGATGGCGTTAAACTTATACATCAATTTGGAGGAGAATTGATATCTTTACTATGTTGCATCTTCCAACTCAGGAATATAATTCCTGAGCATATAATTCATGTGTACATTTTACTAGATTTGCACATAAGTATTGCAGGTTCTTTGAAATTGTAAATGGTATTTTGCTTTACATAGGGTCCTGTTTCTTCCTTTCTGATCTGTGTAATGTTTGTGTCCTTTCCTTGGCTGAAATGTGGCACAAAAGAGGTAGAAGTGGGCACCCTCAGCATGTCGCAGAAAATGGGGACACGCCCAGTCTCTTTCATTAGGTGTAATGGGAGCTGTTGGCATCCTGTAGACAGTTGTATGAAGCTCAAGAAGTTCTTTTCTACTCTTGACTTTCTGAGAAATTTTTCATGAATTGAATCTGTGTTGAATTCTGCCATGTGTTTGGTATAATTGAGTGGTTTTTAGTCTTTCATCTTGTTCAGGTATCTTTGAACTGTCTTTTGTCTGATTTTGGCATCTGGGTAACATGGGCTTTGTAAAATGAATTACAAGGTTCTCTCTTTTCTATTTTCTGGAAGAGAATGTGTAGAAGTGGCATTAGTTCTTTTTTAGACGTTTGGTAGAATTCATCAGTGAAGTCATTTGAGCCTGAAGATTTCTGTTTGAGGGGAGTTTTAAATTGTGAATTTAATTTCTTAAGCAATTATATGTCTTTTTCCAATGATTTATTTTATATCAGGTAGGTTTGTGCTTTCTGAGGAGTGGATGCATTCCATCTAGGGTTTCAGCATGTGTGACTAGGGTTGCTCATTGCATCCCCTTATCATGCTATGGTTGCATGTTCCATCAGCGGTGTTCCCACAAAAGGTTACCTAATCATCTCTGCTGCTGAACTCTCCAGAGCTCAGCAGCAGGCACTTCAGTGATACAGGGTGTCCCCGCCCCGTCCCTCTCACACAGCATCACAGCCTTTGTGCTGCCCCTGCTCGCAGCCCCAGTGCCTGGGGAAGGAGCCTCCCTGGTCAGGGTCAGGGGGTGGAGACAGCCTCAGTGCCTCCGTGCCTCCAGACCCCAGGCCTGCTCGTGCCCCTGCGGGGGGAGCAGCCCTTGGTCAGAACCAGATAGTGGGCTGCCCCCCGCTGCACACAAGGAGCCAGAACCAGAGCCAGCAACCCCCACGGAGCAGGGACGCCGCTGGCTCTCAGAGCCTTTCTCCTCCGATCAGTCCATGGGGGAAAGGCATAAAAGTAGTGGGGGGCGTGTGAACAAGCCAAGTATTTTTACCTTTCAGTCAGTGTAATTGAGTATAATTTACCGAAAACACAATTTATACTTTTTAAGTGAGTGGAGTCGCTCAGTCGTGTCTGACTCTTTGCGACCCCATGGACTCTAGCCTACCAGGCTCCTCCGTCCATGGGATTTTCCAGGCAAGAGTGCTGGAGTGGGGTGCCATTTCCTTCTCCAGGGGATCTTCCTGATCCAGGAATTGAACCTGGGTCTCCCGCATTGCAGGCAGACACTTTACCGTCTGAGCTACCAGGGAAGCCCATACTTTTTAACGTACAGTGCAATTATTCTGACACATATATGCAACCCTATCTGGCTAAAAATTAATTTCCCCAGAAATGTCTCTGTGTACCTTTGTGGAAAACACCTGATACCCTTCAGATAAATAATCAATTATCTGACTTCTCTCACTATGAATTAGTTCTGCCTATTCCAGTTTCGTGTGAATGAAACCGTCCTTGTGAATTCTGTGGTGTTTGGTTTCTGTCACTCAGAGTAATGTTAGTGAGATGCGTCCGTGTTTGGTCTGTATCAGATAGTAATTCATTTTATGGTTGAAGAGCATGAGATTGTACGGGTCTGCATCTTGTTTGTCCGTTTCTTGCTGGTGGGCACTTGAGCTGAGCACAGTGGCCCTTGTAAGGGAGGCAGGCAGAGTCCGAGATGCGGAGGAGAAGGAGCTGGGAGGCAGAGCAGAGACTGGATCGGCCCTGATGACTGGGGGCCAGGAGGGCCCTGGGGGCTGAAGAGGCCGGGAAGCGGATCCCAGCCCCCACCTGACCCTGCAGAGGAGCGGCCCTCGGACCCCTCCCGGCTCACCGTAGCTGTTGTGCTCACAGCCTCAGCTTCAGTCCAGAGGAACTGAGCAAGCATGTCTTACTCAGAATGATCAGAGGACAAACTTGTACTGTTTTAAGCCACCAAGTCTGCGGGCCCTGTTACAGCAGCCACAGGAAACTGGTACAGCTTCCAGAACCGTCTGTGTGCCAGTGTTTGGGTTGACATGCGCTTCACTTCCTCTGGATGAATACCCATCGTGGAATGACTGGGTCGTATGGCAAGTGTGTGCTACTTACAAGACTGCCAGACTGTCTTCCCAGATGTTTGCACTGCCTTACCTTCCACCAGCAACACATGTGAAATCCAGCGATTTCTCCAAATGTGAGCCAAGCCTCGGTGGGGTCGGCCTCGGGGTTCACTGTCCTGGTGAGTCCTTGAAGTGCCGTCTCACTGTCGTCGCCGTTCACACTTTCCTCATGACGAATAATGCTCCCCTTCGAGCCATCTTGTCTGTCCCTGTGTTGCTTGTGTGAAGCGTCTGAATCTTTTGCTCCTTTCTCATTAGACCTGAGAGAGGCCAGCACACGGCGGTTACTTCCTGCTCCGTTCTCATTCCCCCTGGTGGCTCAGGTGGTTAAGCACCGTCTACAATGCGGGAGACCCGGGTTCCATCCCTGGGTCAGGAAGATCCCCTGGAGAAGGAAATGGCAATCCACTCCATCCCACGGGCAGAGGAGCCTGGTCGGCTACAGTCCATGGGGTCGCAAAGAGTCGGACACGATCGAGCCTTCTGTGGTATGGCCATTCCCCGTGATGGTAAGCCCTCTGCCGCACTCCTCCCCTCCCCCGGAACTGCCTATCAGATTCCTCCTTTTCCGAGACCTGAGCCCCGTGTCACTTTCTTTCCTGAGACTGTTTCCCCCGGAAGCCATAGTGACCTGATCACAGGGGTAGATGGTGGATGGAGGGGGAGTGACTCTGAGTCTGTAACAAGGGGTGGACGGTGGCAGCTGTCCTTTGGGGCAAGCCCACCCTGCTCTTGACTCTCTTCTTTCTTATTATTTGCTTCAGAACCCCTGCTCTCCTACTCCGCTGATATCTATTCCTGAATCACTTGTTCTCAGTTGCCTGGCACCCCTGTGCCCTGTAGCCCATCATTCCCTATGTGTCCAAGTCTTAGCTGGACAGTTCTTTTTAATAATTTTATGGAATTTGCTTTTGGCTGTGCTGGGTCTCCACTGCTGCACAGGCCCCTCATTGCAGCGGCTCTGAGGCCCAGGCTCAGCAGTTGTGACTCACAGGCTGAGCTGCTCCTCGGCACGTGGGATCTTCCCAAATCAGGGATAGAACCTGTGTCTCCTGTATTGCCTGGCAGATTCTTCACCCCTGAGCCACAGGGAAGCCCCTGGATAGTGAAGGAAAGTTACATGACTCAAAATAGCCTGGAGTTAAAACTACCCTCCAGGTCCTCCCCAATATTCTATGCAAAACAAAAAACTCTCTGAAAAAAAATGGACATTGAGGTTGATTACACCCAGCTCCCAGCTGGTCCAGCCTCTGGCCGATCTCCAAAATTCCTTGCCCCAGCCATTTAAGAGATAACTCCTTACCGAACAACCTTGGAGAAGACTAGGCCCCGTTAAGGCAGTAGCTCCCCACACACTTGCCCATATACACTCACTCTTTTCCTGGGCTAGTGCAGCAGCTCACTAATCGACTGCTGCCCCTTCTCGCCCCATTAAAGGTGATCTGTTCCCGTGAAGTGCCGGTCTCACTCTTTTTCTGCGCCTCACCTTCTCTAACTCCCTAGCCCTACAAACAGTCCTTAAAGTGACACTTTCTCAAGGATGTGCACACTCAGTTATCTCAGTCGTGTCTGGCTCTTTGTGACCCTATGGACTGTAGCCCGCCAGGCTCCTCTGTCCATGGGATTCTCCAGGCAAAGAAGATTCTCCAGAAAAAGACAGAGTGGGTGGCAGGCTCTTCTCCAGGGGATCTTCTTGACCCACTTCTCCTGCATTGCATGTGGATTCTTTACCAGCTGAGCCGCAAGGGAAGCCCTTTCTCAAGGACATTTGCCTTTAAATAAGAATAATTTGAAGCCATAAAATGAAGGCTTGTTTAATAAGTGAATTCCTAGCTCTGTGACACACGGTGAATTAGATGCTGTGGATAAAATTGGGCGAGTGACCTATTTGCCCAATGGACTTGAAAAAAATAGAGTTATCACTCAGGCAGAAGACACCCAGCCCTGACAGATTCCACTGGCAATGACTCTTCATCACTGTCCAAACCTTGGTTCTGTTCCCAAAGGATTTTTTTTCTTGATGCAAGTCCACTCAGTTGGAAATTGTAAATGACACTGATGACTATAAATTTTAAGTTTTTCTTAATAATGGATATATGTTCAATTTACTGTTTGGAACAGACACACTCATCTCACACACTAGCAAAGTAATGCTCAAAATTCTCCAAGCCAGGCTTCAGCAGTATGTTAACTGAGAACTTCCAGATATTCAAGCTGGATTTAGAAAAGGCAGAGGAATCAGAGATCAAATTGTCAACATCCACTGGATCATAGAAAAAGCAAGAGAATTCCAGAAAAACATCTGTGTCATTGGCTATCCTAAAGCCCTTGACTGTGCAGATCACAACAAACTGGAAAATTCTTAAATAGATGGGGATAGCAGACCACCTTACATGCATCCTGAGAAATCTGTATGCAGGTCAAGAACCAACAGTTAGAATCAGACATGGAACAACAGACGGGTTCCATATTGGGAAAGGAGAGGTCAAGGCTGTATATTGTCACCCTGCTTATTTAACTCATATGCAGAGTACATCATGAGAAATGCAGGGCTAGATGAAGTACAAGCTGAATCAAGATTGCCGGGAGAAATATCAATAACCTCAGATATGCAGATGACACCACCCTTATGGCAGAAAGTGAGAGGAAGCCTCTTGATGAAAGTGAAAGAGGAGAGTGAAAAATTTGGCTTAAAGCTCAACATTCAGAAAATGAAGATCATGGCATCTGGTCCCATCACTTCATGGGAAATAGATGGGGAAACAGTGGAAACAGTGACAGACTTTATTTTTGGGGCTCCAAAATCACTGCAGATGGTGACTGCAGCCATGGAATGAAAAGATGCTTGCTCCTTGGAAGAAAAGCTATGACCAACATAGACAGCATGTTAAAAAGCAGAGACGTTACTTTGCTGACAAAGGTCCATCTAGTCAAAGCTATGGTTTTTCCAGTGGTCATGTGTGGCGGTGAGAGCTGGACTGAATGACTGAACTGAACTGATGAAGGTAACTGCCGAGTCTCGCTGCCTATGGTTTTTGGTAAAATCGTACTCAGGGAGTTGCTCTGGGCTAGAAGAGCTTTCAGCACTGGACAGCAGCCAGTGGGGTGTAGTTTCCAGGGCTCGGAGGGGGCGAGGAGCAGCAGAGGACGTGTAAAGAGGAGGACAGCGTTACCCTGAACAGGAAGAGGTGACCGTGTCCCCCTGCTGGAGAAAGGGCTGAAACAAGACCAGCCCCCGAACAGCTGTTTCCAGTCCTTGGAAACTGCTGCTTCTTAACTCCCATTATTTTCAGCCTTGTCACCACCACGTAATTAAGGAGAGCACCCCCTGATCCCCAACTTGGCTGACATGAGGTTCTCTATGTTCTCCACTGATTCCTCGTCTGTTTTCCTCCAGCTCCAAACTGTGACCACACTCAGAGGTCTGCTCTCAGGCAGAGAACCTCCTCAAGCTGGAGACAGAGGGAGGGGCCCGCTGACTGTGTTCCTCCTGTGCTGGCCGCTGACTCACCCCTGACTCACTTTTCAGATTTATTGTGCTCTGGGATCCTTTCTCTAAGTGTATTTAATGTGACGTAAGACTGTTTTCATGACTTAAGTTAAAGTTACTGTAACTGTTTATAAAATGCATCCCCTTGCTCCACAAAGGTCCTGGCAGTCTCTACAAACCAGCATCTTGTCTAATGCTGTTAGAACAGTTCTAGAAACAGTGGTAGAGAGGCTTGGATGTCCTGCTGTAGGTTTGTACCTGTTCACGTGATGTCAGACCCTTGGAGAAATTCGACCTGGGGCTGTGTGTGAATTACTCGTGATAGTTAATTAGTGTATTCAGTGTTCAGGACCCACCTATCTTGCAAATGATTACCAGCATTTTAGGGAAATAAAAGCAAAACAAAACATAAACAATCACGATGTGGGCAATGCAGCAGAATTAGAGATAAAAGACTGACACTTGTTACTAGCGACACCACCTGATGGGCACATCATTGCTGTGGCGGAGTCACCGCGGGCCCTAAAGTTCCCAGTTAGAGCTGAGTGAAGCCAGGCTCCATATGAGTGCCCGTCTGTGGGACCCCAAGACCAAGTGGAACAGAGCATCTGTGAGCATTTCTGCCTGGAACACCTACTCTCTCCTCACCCACTGACTAATCAAGTAGTGAGTGAGTTTTATTTTAAAGTGAAGTGTAAGTATTTTAAAGTAAAGTGAAGTGAAGTATTTTAGAGTAAAGCTGTAAAGTGAAAAAGTGAAAGTGTTAGTCCCTCAGATATGTCCAGTTCTTTGCAACCCCATGGGCTGAATTCTTCAGGCAGGAATATCGGAGTGGGTAGCCATTCCCTTACTCCAGGTGGTCTTCTTGACCCATGAATCAAACCCAGGTCTCCTGCCTTATAGATGGATTCTTTACCATCTGAGCCACGGGAGCAAATTGGCACGTAAGGAGGCCAACATATGTATCAGGTCACAGAGAAGCCTGAGGCTCACTGGCCCTACAACAGCTTCTGGTTAGCAGTGGGTCACTCCCTGGGCTGGTTGGCAAGAAGGGGATGGTTCTGTATTGAGCACGTGCCCTGATATCAGAGCACAGGCAGGCCATTTTTAATTAATAGACTTTATAGAGCAGTTTTAGGTTTGTGGAAAAATCAGGTGGAAAGTGTGAAGAATTCCTGTTCACCCCCCTTGTCCCCCCTCACCCCAAGTAGCTCAGCTGTTATTTACACTGTGCGTCAGCATGCTACGCGCGCTACAGGTGGCTGACTGACGCTGGCCCATCGTCACTCAGCAGGCCACACTGTTTGCTTGTTGACAGGCGCGTTGGGGTGCACATTCTGTGGGTGTCGACAGGCGCGTT
>NW_024070201.1:80503890-80507729 GCF_014754425.2 Oryx dammah
GGTGTCGACAGGCGCGTTGGGGTGCACATTCTGTGGGTGTCGACAGGTGTGTAATAAGGCACATCCTCCATCACAGGGTCACTCTCCTACACATGGACCCCCCAGTCAGCTGTACTGTTTTGCTTTGTAACTTACCATGTTTTGTTACAAAACTTAGGTTCTATAGTATACATTGTTAACATATCACACTCCACCTTCAGTGGGTATTATATAAATTCAGTGACAGCAAGAGGACCTCATACTCTTACATACTTCTACTTTAACTCTCTTGCCTTTTAAAGTGAGAAGTAAGAAAGGGATGTTTTATTTCAACCACATCAGTCTTCAGTCTTTGGTTCCTTGTGTTGGTCTCATATTCCTTCTGGCAGAACTTCATTATTTATTATAATGAAGTTCTCCCGGTAGTGAACTCTTTCAGCTTTTGTATATCTGAAAATGTCTTTAATTTCATTGTTGAAAGATGGTTTTCAAGAGTATGAAATTCTGAGTTGACAGTTTTTTTCTTCCAGTAATTTGAAAACATCATCCCACTGTCTCCTGGCTTGCATCGTTTGTAAAAATAAAGTTGTATGTATTTCCTGGTTTTATTCTTTGAATGTAATGTCATATTTCCCCTCTCTGACTGCTTTTAAGACTTTTCCGTCATCCCTGCTCAGCCTACTCCCAGGTGTAGATTTCTGTGTGTGTGTGTGTGTGTGTGTGTATGTGTGTGTATGTGTGTGTGTGTTTAAAATCCACTGACCTTCTTGGATCTGTGAGAGGAGTTTTCAGCACGCTTGGAAAGTGCCTTCTTCACGTTTCTTCCTGCTCTCCCTCTGCCCACATCTCCTCTCTCCTCTCGGACTCCTCAGGCCGCGTATGTGCTTTTTGCGGTCGCTCACAGTTTCTGAGCTACGGCTGGATATGGCCACAGATCTCAAGGTGGTGATGGTTTCAGTGAGTTTGCTCATGTTGATCAAAAATCTCATGAAATACCTGATTAAACAGTAATTAAGTAACTCCTCAATATATGTGTATCTCTTCTATGATAACCAAGGTTTATTTAAAGTGTGTGTATATGAACAGATGGGTGAGAGAGGGTGTGCGATTCAGAGAAAATACTCTTCGTGAGAAGTCACCCAGTGAATCTGAACCAGACACACTGCTCTCTGTTTCCCTGGGAATGTGCAGCCCTGGGCGAGAAGACACAGTGACGGAGAGCAGGAAGGGTGTGCTCCTGTGATGTGGGCCGTGAGCAGAAGGGCAGGCTGCAGGAATGAGCTGGTGGGGTGGGGTGAGGTGTCAGAGAGCTGTCTCCACCGTAGGCCTGCGGACGCTCCACACCGGTCACTCCTGTTCCTCTGGGTGGAGAATGCGATGGTGTGTCAGCCTGGCTGCCCTCCGCAGGGCCAGGCCGTGAGGAGCACGTGGGCTCCAAACAGGCCAGAGTCAGTCAGCCCTCCCAGGAGCGGCGCGTGGGGAGTCTCCGTCTAGGGGAGGCTCACACACTGTAGGAAGCATGGTAATTCCCAAAGGACGGGGAGGGAGTCCTCCCCACAGAGGGCTTCTGTCCTGGAGCAGCGACAGAGTCTTATCTTCGAGCATGACGCGCCCTTGGCACTGCGAGCACCCTGCTCTGTGCTCCGTGACTTTATACGGTGACTGTTTCTGTGTCATTAAACACTTGCACAGATCATCCTTTCAGATGCTTTGAGGCCTCACTGTAATCTATGTGGCCGTCTCCCTCTAGGCTGTCGCTATGTAGCTCCATTTAGATGTTGCATGAAGAACGTCACTAATGATTCTTGAAGGAAACAGCGTGAGCATTGTGGGCCAAGATATAAATGTTTTCATGGTTCTTGATGAATGTGCCTGCTTGTTTCTTGGAAAGATTACAGAAATGTACTGACACTCTTGGCAGCAGCTGCGGGTGTCCCTGCCCCACAGGACTCTCTGGGATTTAGTGCTAATATGCGTGTTTCTAGCTGAGGTGTGGCTTCCTTTCTTCCTCTCACTGTCAGTGCTCAGGGGCCATTTTGCCCGGGGTCTGGAACTGAGACGAAACTCTGACCTGGATTCTGATAGCTGTCACGACCGCTTCCACCCACAGTCCCTAATTTCAACACGTATCGTCCACATCCCGTGTGGCAAACCTGAGTTGACCCTTGAGAAGCTAGACTGCACTGACTCCATAGTGGCAAGTGTCCCGTGGGCCTGGAAAACTCACCCTGCTGTTCTACCCTTATGAGCTACGTTGTTACCCATGGCGTGTCCAGAGCTGGGGACGGTGTCTTTGAACTTGTAGGAAACCCAGGCAGAGTATCTTGACTGCAAGCCCTCAAGAGTCCCTTACCCTCCCATCTCGCGTCTCCAGATGCTTTTCACAGGCTCTTGGCTCTGCTGGGGTTTTCTGGGAGTGGATGCTCTATGTTCGATGTCAGCATCTTAGGGCCACCAGAACTCCCGGAAGGAAAGTGGCAGGACCCTGCGTCCGTGCGACCCTGGGAGCTGTGACCTCCCTGAGGATGGGGCCGTGGGACGAGTGCCCTGCTCTTCCGGAGCAGGCTGGGAATGAGGGCAGGCACACACGAGCCACCTAATATGGGTCCGGCTCTGTGCATACCATGCACTTATCCTTATAAAATCTTTTACACCTGCACCATTTACCTGCAGTTTACAGGTTAGTATGAGAGGCACAAGAACTTAAGCAGCTCACCCAAGGTCACACAGCTGCCAGCAGTGGACCTCGGGGTCAAACCAGACAGCTAGCCCGCAGCATGCATGCTCACAACCACCACACCGTTCTGCCACCTGATGGCCGGTGTTTGCTTAGAATTTGCAGCTCCCTCTGTTCTGCGTTCCCTCGGTTGATCCTTACAACAACTCTGCAAAGCCAAGGGGACAGAATCTATCAACCCCGCCCCCAGCCTGAGAAACTGGATTAGCTTCACCCCTCAGAATCGGATTTGAACTCATTTATTTTTCTGACACCTGACCCCAAACCTGAGCTCTTTCAGGGGGCCCTCTCCACCGCTCTGCCTGCCTGAGGTAACAGCGGTTGTTCTGTCTGAGACTGACCACCACAGTCCATCTGTCTGAGGTGGGCTGGTGGCACCCCTGGGGTCTGCGGAGCCCCCGCCCATGGGAGGGACTGGGCGGTTCATCTGCTCCTTCACCAGCACCCTCCTCCTGTAGGAGTGGAGGTGCGCACGCAACAGGCAGAGGAGGCCGGCAGGTGGTGATGGGGAAAGAATAGCAACATTGCCCTAATGGCTGTGAGATAAAAGCTAATCACGGAGGAAATCGACCCTGAAATCAGCAGAGGGCCTTCCCTGGCACCTCCCCGGGGCCTGCTCCACCCTTGCCGCATTCTCGGGATCTTCGGGAAAGATGCCCGGGGCTGGGGCTGGAGGCCAGACCCTGACCTTGGGAGGGCTCCGCGGGGTTAAGCCTGCAGCGGCCTCCAACATGCCTCCTGCTGCAGAGCTTTTCAGAGCCGAGGCCCCTTGAGGAGACCCTCATTGCCCGTAACCACAGGGAAAGCTCGAAGTCAGGTATTCCTCTTCTCTTGTGGGGGCCGGGATGTGTCTGCTTTTGTCTGGAAGCGCTCAGGACCCCAAGCCACGCGTGGTCCTTGTCTAGACGGACCCTGCTCCTCTCCCAAGCGGTGCGAGGGTCACAGGGTCCCCGCTCTGCGCCTTCGCCAGCGTCTCCCACCCGCGTCCAAGGCCCTCTCCTTCCACAGTCTAAGGGGGCCCCTCCCTCCAGTCTAGGGGGCCCCTCCCTCCAGTCTAAGGGGGCCCCTCCCTCCATAGTCTAGGGGGCCCCTCCCTCCATAGTCTAGGGGGCCCCTCCCTCCA
>NW_024070201.1:80507739-80518977 GCF_014754425.2 Oryx dammah
AGGGGGCCCCTCCCTCCACAGTCTAAGGGGGCCCCTCCCTCCAGTCTAAGGGGGCCCCCTCCCTCCCTCCCTCCCTCCAGTCTAAGGACCCCCTCCCTCCACAGTCTAAGGCCCCTCCCATCGATCCATCAATGTCTAGGGGTCCCCACCCCGACCCCGCCACCTGCATCAGAGCAGGGCTGGGACTGCTCACAGTGTGTCCCCCCTGCTTGGAGACACAGGTGGGGCTCCCTGAGGGGGAAGAGCCTTCTGTTTCTTGTTCCCTGGTCCTCACACAGCAGCTGGCAAGAGCCTACCCCTGAAGCTCCCGGCACTGCCCTGTGGATTCATGTGGTTTCCTGGCCACCCCTGACCTGCTCTGAGCTCTGAGCATCAGACCAGGTCCAGTGAAGGCGGGTCACGGATGCTCACCGCACGGGCGACCCTCCCGCTGCTTCCCTGAGGCCACCTCGTGGGGGCTGGGACCTGGGACCCGGAGCACTGGGCAGCCCTCTGTCCAGCGCCATGGTCCCGGGCGCTGGTTCTGGCTGCTTCCTGCCTTCACCCTTTCTAGAGCTGAGATTTCTTGACCCGTTCCCGCTTGGCATCTTTGTCTCTTTGTATCTAATTGGCTCTTTGTGACACCTTGTGAAACAATCTGTAAACTGTCCTCACAAGGACCTCAAGTAGGAGGCCCATGGCACGTGCGGCATGCCCCTGACTGTTTCCCTTTTGCGGGAATGAGGTGTGGGGAGCGGGCAGGGGTCTGAGGGTCAAAGGGAAGTGAAAGTCGCTCAGTCGATTCCGACTCTTTGGGACCCCGTCCAGGCCAGAACACTGGAGTGGGCTGCCGTTCCCTTTTCCAGGGATCGGACACAGGTCTCCCACAGTGCAGGCAGATTCTGCAGACTCTACCAGCTGAGGCGCCAGGGAAGCCGTCACTGGCCACTGGGAAACGCTGGCCAGCTCTGGGAAGGCCCGTGCGCCGGGCTGATTTGAGAAGCAGTTCCTTGGGTCCCCCAGGGCGGGGCCTTCCCCAGCTCAGCCTCCCGAGCGAAAAAGGGGCTGGGTGCACCCAGCCACCCTGGGGGCCCCGGCTCCCACTTGGCGATAGCACTGGATCTCAGTAGCCTTTTATTTTTATTTCAGAAGCCTGTTTTACAAGCCTTCAACTTCTGGTAATGTGTTCATAAAACACAATTCCAGCAAGGGGCCGCGACAGTTCAATTAAAACTTAATGGGGCTTGAAAGCTGAGGAAGTTGGAGCCCCGAGAGCCCCTCGTGGTCCTTCTGATCAAGGGCCCGCCCGTCAGGAGCCGGCCGCCCGCAGCGGCCCCAGGCGCGAGTTCTGGCTGAAAACCCGGGCCGGCCCGGGAGGCGGCGCTGGAGGTGGAGCGCGCGTTCCCCTGCGCGCGCCTCCCGCCGGAGGCGGAGCCGCCCTCCTCGGCCGCGCAGACGCCCCCTCGCGGGGGCCGCCCTCCCGTGCGGGCGGTCTGGGGCGAGCTCCGGTCCCGCCCCAGGCGGGCGCCTCTCGGGAAGAGGCCGGGCCGGGGATTCGCAGGGACCGGGCCGCGGGGTCGCGCTGTCGGGGAGGGAGTGACCCGAGAAGGCGCCCCGACCCGCAGTCTCAGGGTCACGTGGGCGTTCTCAGGAGGCGGCCTCAGGGCCAAGTCGCTGTTCTGAGCGCTCAGACTAAGAAGTCGTGAGCAGTGTGTCCAGGGGATCTTCCCGAAGCCGGGGATCCAGCCCGCGTCTCCTGCAATGCAGGCGGATTCTTTACTGTCTGAGCCAGCAGGGAAGCCCCCTTGATGCAAAGGAGACAGAGAGAAATTAATCCCGGGGGCCGAGGGCAGCTCCAGGGGAAGTCTCTGCGGCAGACGTGGTATTTTCAGGCAGCGCCTCAGACTTCGAGCGAATCCCTTCATCCGCTTCTCTCTCACCCTTTCACCCCCTTCAGAATTGTTGCAAAGCGACTGTTTACCAGCGTGGCTCTGCCCAGACCTTTGGGGCTGGGAGGTGGAAATTGCCCTTCCTTGCGAAGCGTTTCTTGCAGCAAAAGTCCTCATTGGTCCCGAGGACCAAGGGCCGCGGGGCCAGGAGCATGGGGACGGGGGCGGGGGGCGGTTGGCTTGCACGGAAGGCGTCCGCAGCCCTCCGGCCGCGTGCCCTTCATCCAGGAGGGGAGGGTGGCCGGGGTCCCCCTGCCCTGCCGCGGGGCCGCTTCCGTGCAGGGTCGCCGACCAGCTTCGCCTGCCTCAGGCTCCCTCGGCCCGGGGACGTGGGGGCTGTGGTGTGGTGGGCGGCCCGGGACGCGGTGGGGAGGGCTGTGGGCTGTGGCACCACTGGGCCGGCGGGTTTCTGCGACTCTGACGCGCGAGGCATCCGCCGGGGTGGGGGGAGCCCGCCCAGATGCAGTCGGGGCCGGGACGCCCTTTGTGCCTGTGGGTCCCACCCGAGGGGGAGGGACAGGAGAGGACCCAGACCCTCCCCCTGCCCGCCCCTCTTCAGGGGTCACTGCTTGTCCAGACTGAAGAGGGAGGCTCCCCAGAGCGGCGGGAGCAGCCTGGACTCCCCCTGCAGAGGGGCCCTGACTGCACCTGCCGGCTCAGTTCTATCTAGCACCGCCTTGAAAGAGGAAATAAGACAAGGCTTCCAGAGCAGAGGTTATAGCCCACAAGACCACCGCCCCGCCTCCTTCTCCCTGTACACCTTGGGCTCCTCAGACACCCTTCTAGGCCTGAGCTGCCTCCTTGCAGACCCCTGCTCCTTCCCCGGTCCTACCCAGCCCCACCTCTAGAGAGAGACCTAGAGAGAGCCCAGCACCACCCTCCACCCTCCGCTGAGGGTGCAGGTCCGCCTGACAACCTCACAGACCTCATGTCAGGGATCTGAGTCCATCAGGGACAGCCTGGGGCTCCGCGTAGGTTGCTGAGGACGATTCAGATGAGATCAGGGACTCCTCGTCTCTGGGCTTCAGGGTCACGGGAGGAGATTTATGTGTTTGTACCCAGGCCTCACCTTGGAAAATTCTGATCAGAAGGTAGGAGGTGTAATTCACAGGCCTGTTTACAAAAATACATAGGTGATTTTGCTGCACCAAGTGTGAAAACCACAGGATCATTGGAAATTGTATTGAAATTAAGATTGTGTCCTTCGAGGGCCAGCGAGGTCTGGAGTTGCCTCAGTGAACTGACCTAAAACCACAGGGTGTGTGACTGTATTTCTAGTTCTTCCTGGAGTCACTGTGGGCTGAGGAGCCTGGAGGCTTCCCATGGTCCAGAAGTTCCCTCCTATCAGCTCAGGTTTACTCCTGTGAGTGCAAAACACAGGCGTGCAAAAAAGTAAGATAAAATAACTTGCTTCCACATGTGCCCTTTCAGCTAAAATGTCATGACTCTCAAGGACTTGGAAACCAAAGTCACCTTGGGTGGCCTTCCCTCCAGTCCCTGCCGTGATGCTGACGCAGTAGCCCCAGCGGCTTCCCCGCCTGACACTTTCAGTCCCCTGATCAGAGAGCTGGACCATAAACAAAGCTGAGCACTGAAGAATTGGAGAAGACTCTTGAGAGTCCCTTGGACTGCAAGGAGATCCAACCAGTCCATTCTGAAGGAGATCAGCCCTGGGATTTCTTTGGAAGGAATGATGCTAAAGCTGAAACTCCAGTACTTTGGCCACCTCATGCGAAGAGCTGACTCATTGGAAAAGACTCTGATGCTGGGAGGGATTGGGGGCAGGAGGAGAAGGGGACGACCGAGGATGAGATGGCTGGATGGCATCACTGACTCAATGGACATGAGTTTGAGCAAACTCCGGGATTTGGCGATGGACAGGGAGGCCAGGCGTGCTGCAGTCCATGGGGTTGCAAAGAGTTGGACACGACTGAGTGACTGAGTGTCTGAGCTGGACTGATCTGAGCGCCTGAGCTGTCCATGTAGCGGTGAGCCCCGGCGCTCTGGGGACCCAGCACAGGCTCTCCAGGAGACTCCTTAGTTCTCGTCCTTGGGTCTGTGGACCAGAACTTCCATCCTCCTGTCTGCCGTCCTGGCTGTCCTGGTGGCTGTCACCCTGAGGATTGTTTGATGCCTTCAGGAAGTTAGGTAAGCCCGTGCGGCTGCGGGAGGCATGTCCTACCCTGGCTCTCCTGCCACTGTTGCAGCAGAGGGGCCAAGACGTTGTGCGTGTCCTGATGGATGGAGCAAAAGGTACTGTCACCCAGGAAGCCACCCAGGAAACTGTCAGAGACCTCTCTGCACCCAGGGCGAGTTCTGAGGCATGACAAACCAGTTCTGCAGAGCCTCCTTGGCCCCAGGGCCCCTGGAGAATCCACAGAACCCATGGTTTCCATAGAAACTACAGAAGGGTTTAGCCACTTGGATCCTAAGACAGAGACGATCAGGGAGGGGGTGCTCACAGGGTGAGGGGCTCCCTGCTGCTCTGTGGGACCAAGCCTTTAGGGGACGAGTCCCAGAGAGCAGAGAGGCGCTTCTACACTCTGAGAAGAGGACCCAGACAGTCTTGGAACTGTTTGGTCAGCATCATGACGCAGTCTTTCCCTCCAACCCAAGTCCAAGTTAGAAATTGCCTTTAATCTGTAAGTTATCTCAAGTAGTTGTGTGGAGGCAAAGCTGAGAACTCATCTAAACAAGTTAGTACAAACTGTAAACAGTGAAGTCATTCTGCTGCTCCAGCGAGTTTCCCCTTTGCTCCTGGCGTCCCCAGCGTAGGTGTGGATAGTACCTGCTCGTGCAGCCCTCCTCCTGCTCCAGGAAAACTGCCTTTTGCTCTTTTTACAGACGCTCTGCAGCAGGAACTCCCCAGGCTCAAGGATCTTCTCCAGAGTCTCGCTCTGCTCTTACATAAGGTGATTTTTGTTTTCTCCTTAACCTATGTTTTCCTTGTTTCAATTTAAACTTTTCTCTAGTTATATACCAGGTAGAATTTTAAAAATAGCAGACACACACTACCATGAGACTTGAAGATCCTGTTCCCTGCTGGGCACTTGGAATTGCCTCCCACGGGCTGAAACCTCCTCAGGTATTCTCAGTCTCTCTCCCACCCACCCCGTAAGTCACTGGAATGTCTTTTTCTTTTTTTAGCTCTCACATTCAAGGTGGTTTCAATACGAAACTCCCAAGGCTTTTAAAATCTGGAGTGCCTGGGGCTGGGAAGGGCAGGAGAATATTCTAGAATGGTATCGGCTCAGATGGTAAAGAATCTGCCTGCAGTGCGGGAGACCTCCGTTTGATGCCTGGGTTGGAAGGATCCCCCGGAGAAGGGAACAGCTACTCACAGCAGTGTTCTTGCCTGGAGAATTGCAAGGACAGAGGAGTCTGGCAGCCTGCAGTCCATGGGCTCTCAAACAGCTGGACAGGACTGAGCAGCTAACATTTTCACATTCAAACATGCTCACACATCTCTCTTCTGATCTTCATCACAAAGGAATTGTCCACGGCTGGCTTCATCGTTCACATTTCGTTGCTGAGGAGTGCAGTTCCCAGGGAGGCTGAGCCACTGGGCAGACGCCCACCTGGCGGCTGGTGCACCTGGGGCTCGAGTCCACGTGCTAGGCCCTCACTGGCCAGACGCCCACTTGGCGGCTGGTGGGCCTGGGGCTCGAGTCCACGTGCTGGGCCCTCACTGGGCCCTCACTGGCTCTGCCGCCTGGGCTGCAGCTCTGTGCCCACGGCTCTGAGTTGGCTCACGTGTCTCCATCTCTCGCTGTTGACGTTGAGGCGGCGTCTTCCCACATGCTGAGGACTTGGGGAAGGGGAGGAGGAGGCCAAGGGGGGGAGCACCTGTCCCTCCCAGCCTCCCCTCCCCCGTCTACCCTGGAGACCCCAGCTCTGCCCCTTGTCGGCCCTCTCCACACCCTCCCGCCAAAACCCGAGTCACTCCTGCCGTCAGAGACTCGTTCCGTCCTGTGAGTTCTGGGAGGAGCTCAGCCGCGCCCAGCAGTCCTCTGACTGGGGGGCCCCTGACACTGGAGGGCGGTGGGAGGGCCTGGGCGCCCGGCCTGGCGTGGGCTCCTGTCCCCTGCCACCCCCCGCCGCGCCTGCTGCTCCGGCGCTCAGTTCTTGCCTTTCCCCGTTTCTACCAAAACTGGGCAGAGCGGTGCCTCCTGGAGGCATCCCAGCGGGTCCCCGGGCAACGCCTCGTGGGCAGGCAGCCGCAGCCCTGCCAGCACCTGACGGGGGACGCGGGTCCCTGAAAACGAGGCCCCAAGCGCCTGGTGGTAGTCTTGGAAACAGGCCAGTGGGATTCTCGCTCTGTCCCTGGAGAAGCCCGGCCTTTGAGAGGCCCGGGCTGCTGGGCCCCCAGTCCTGCAGTTCTGGGAGCCGCTCTGCCCGCCCCTCAGCTCCTGGGCGCCTGCACTCTGCCCGCTGGGGCGCAGGGCCTGCGAGAGGCTGTGATGCCAAGCGTGCTCCGCCTCCTGGGCACCCCCCTCAGGAAGACTCACTCTAGGTGGGCCCCGCAGCGGGCCGGGAGCAGCCCGCTTCAGCTGCTCGCCTAGTGGTTTCTGGGTGGCGGGGTGCACGCATCAGGGGGCCCTGTGGTCGCCAGCTTCATTGGAAAGTAAGCATCTTGGTGTGAACCAGTGTGTGTGTGACCCTTGGCCGTGAGCCACACGCTCCCCAGGGGTTTGGGAAATGCTGGCTGAGGCCAGGCGGGCAGGAGGGCCAGGCAGACGCTGTTCCGCTGGGTCCCAGTGCTGCCGGGCGTCTGGCGGGCTCCCTGTGCTCGGTCACTGGGTCTCACTCAGAGCTGGGCCCGCGTGCCAGCAGGGTGGGTGCCGGGCAGAGCACCAGTGCAGCAGCGGGGACCCGGGGACCTGCTCTCAGCCCTCAGCTGCCCCAGCCCTCCCGCAGCCTCTGTTCTAGCAGAAGCACGTCCTGTGGGCCTGGCCATGCATTTGCCTGGCCGTCCAGTGCCTTCCGGTTAGGAGGTTTCCCATCACAGCTGCCCCATTCGCCCACCACGTGCCTCGGCCCAAGACCTGCTTGTCCTCAGTCCCCCCATCTTCTCCAGGGTCACTACCCAGCGGGCCCAGCCCTTCCTAGCAGTCCATAACGTCCTCCACTTCTGTGCTGAGGTCCCTTCTCTTTCCCACAGACTGGGTGACCCCTGTGCCCTTTGGAGCTCTGCTCACTGGGAGGGTCTCTCCCACCAGCCTCTCCCAAGGCCACCCCGAGTGTGGCTGTGGCGGGGCGAAGGCTGAGGTTGCCCCGCGGGGCTGAGAGCAGAGAACTGGCTGCCTGCAGCCTGCCTGTGCTGGCCTCAATCCTTCTGGGGTGCCCACAGCCCCGCAGCCCCTTCCCTTCAGGCTCCGCCCACCAGGACCGTGTAAACCAGCCAGCCCTGACTGTCCACCCTGGCCGGACTCATGCGTCGGGGGGTCCTTCCCCCCGACCCCGGGGCCTCAGCAGCAGCAGCGGGACAGCGGGCTGCCAGGGCCCCTCTGCACACCGCACTCCGAGGGTCAGAGCTGCTCCAGGTGGCGGGGGCATGGGGGGGCACTCAGGCTGGACGCACCCTGCGAGGTCTCGGCAGTCCTGGTGGGCTGCAGTGGGGGTTACACAGAGCGGGACAGAAGGCCCCGTTTCTACAGAAACAGGCTCGTTCCCTTCACACCACACTTTGCTTTTCTTAGAAAAAATGAGTCCTAGCCACACACAAAAATGAAACTGACGATTCAGTGACAGATAATCATATGCTGAGAAGGAAAGACGCTCTCACAGTGAAGATTTATTTCATGGTACTCTTCCCCCAAGCACTCTGAATAATGTTATAATGATCGCTGATATTTCCACATGTGCTTTTAAGGATTTATAAAGTAATCTGTCTTCTGAGGTGTCCAGGAGGCACTTGGATGGTACAGTTAAAGCAGGGCTTTAGCCAGGTCGCGAGTGGCCTTTGGATCTGGGAGACCTGGGGGGTGCTGAGGGGTGGCCGCCCCCAGGAAGCTCCTCTGGACAGTGGCTGGCAGCGAGGCTGCTCCCCCCGGCCCCACCCAGGCCGGCACAGAGGCTCCAGGCTGCACAGCTGTTTTTCTAGCTTGTTTACTTTTTAAGACTACCTGGGAATGTCTAGTTATATATTGGCTATTTTCTAAATTTGAAAATTCATATTTGAATTTATTTGATAATTGAATCATCTAAATCAGATTTGAGCACATTTATTAAAAAAAAAAAAGTGGATAAAGCTTCTTCACCTCCCTTGTGAGATCTATTCCAGGATGCATTTTGAATGTTTTTTGAAGAAAACATTTTATCTTTATTTAGTTACAAATTCAAATCTTTGTTTAGTCTGCTCTTCAAAGAAAGCTTTCTGAAACTGCCTTATGTAGCTGTATTCATTTCTACGTCTGCTCTAACAAATTATCCCAAAGATAATGGCTTCAGATAGCATAAATGCATCCATTGTTCAGAAGTTAGAAGTGCCTTTCACTGGACTTAAAATGAACTTTAAATTTTGTGTCTTTGTCTTCCCCATTTGATGGACTGACAATTGAACTCTACTCTAGAACAAATAATGTAAAGAAATTCGGTATTTTAGAGAAGGAGAACAGATGAGAGCAGGTTGGACAGGGCACAGTGTCTGATGTGGGCTGTCCTGGACTTGGAGCATTGAGACCCCCCGCACACCCGCTAAGCAGCTGGCTATTAAATACCTGGTGTTTTGATTCCTGTTTTTTTAAACACTTGTACACTTGTGCATACTGACTTTGACCTTTCACACCTTTCCCATAATGGCCATTGTTAGATAGAGTCAGTGTTTTGCTTTTTTTTTTGCTATCTCCCAGCAAAGCACAAGACTATAGATTATGGTGCAACTTTATCAAGGAGCCAGAAGTTTCTCCAGGAGGAAAACAATCTAAAATTGAATTTTGCAAACTTTCTGCCCTCGGGGCCCGTCTCACCAGCCCGCGATGGTCAGCGAGGCTCTGCGAGGACACAGCAGGCTGTGGGTTTCTGTGCGGCCTGCCGCTGCTCTCCTGCTCAGAAAGTCCAGAGAGTGCTTGTCCCAGAGAAGGTGTCCCTGAGCGCCCAGCCTGTGCTGACTGTTTAGAGCTGGTTCTGGGGGCTGTTTGTCACCATGCTTAAGGAACCACCTTTGCCTAAATTCACGGGAATTTTTAATACATCCCTGGGCTCCGTCGCTCTCCCGTGGGACACAGAAAGGTTCGTGGGGTTGCGGTCAGTGTCGCAGACTCAATAGTCGCAGGGTCCTCGAGGCCCCGAGTCGGGCCGTGTTCTCCCTCTGGGGCCCCTGCTCCCCCGCCCTGTCCCCCTCGGTGCTCCTGTCCACCAGCCAACCGACCGCGGGGACTCGGCTCGGACACCGCAAGGCCAAAGACCTGCCGGAGCTCAGGCCACCCCAGCCCAGGCGCTGTCTGAACCTTTGTGTGTAATTTGCAGCACGTGTCACTAGAGCTAACATTATATTTGACTTTTATCCCCTTGACTCCCACCTCGCCAGTGCTTCGAGACTGTGGCCTCGTGGGGGCTTCTTCCTGGCTCTTCCCGACCTGTGCCGCCAGCCCCCGGAGTGACACAGGACCAGGGCCCTTGTTCGGCGGTCGTCTTGGTGGCGCTGTTACCACCCTAACACTGCAGGGCACAGAGGCTGCTTCCACGGGTGCCGTCTCAGCCGAGCCTGACCGGGACCTCGTGGCCCCCGTTTAGAGGAGGAAACGGATTCCGGCGTGATGGCTGAATCTCAGAGACACAGGGAGCGGCAGAGCAGAGGCGCTTTGACTCCGAGATGAGTTTGTTTTGGATGACGAGAGCAAGGGAGAAAGCTCTGAGTCTGCAAGTCCTGAGCCCGCTTCACTTCCCCTCATCTAGGCAGCGTGTGTCCCTGAAGGTGGGCTGCCCCTGGTTGCAGGTGATGGCTCTGCCCCGGGACCATCGTAGCTGACGATGGCTCGGGGGACACTTGGCAGAACCAAGCGGGCTGTGACCCTGCTTCCTGGAAACGTGGAAACACCCCAGACCCAGAAACCCTCAGCTGCCCCTCAGTGTTAGTGTGGTAACTTGGCTGCCATGTGGGAAGAGTGAGCGTGTGCTCTGAGTGGAAAGCGAAGGTAAGCATTAGTCCGTTAGTGGAATGCTGGAGAGGGGCCTGGTGGGGGTGGCCGGGCCGGGAGGCTGTGGGCTCAGACTGGCCCGAGGGGCCTGAACGCAGCCCGCGTCCGTGCGGACGGAGACCCCGGGCTGCCCAGGTTCTCCAGGCGGGCCTTGGCGGGCGTCTCCCCGTCGGCGCCCCCCCCCAAGCCTGCTGCCTCCGCGTCTGCTGTCAGGCGCTTCTCCACAAACGCCTGCGTCTGCCCCCTGGGTGCAGGTGGCCCCGGCTGGCCGGCAGGATGCACCAGGGGCGGGCAGCACAGGGCCGGCCGCAGCCGGGCTCCTCAGAGCCTGGGGCGCTCCCACCGCACAGGCAGCTGCTGGCTGTGCTGGGCCAGGCTGCAGAGCTTTGGAGAGCAGCCCGAGGCCGCTGCGGGGAGCACAGCGCTTCCGGGTTTCCGGGAGGTGTGTGCACCTGCGTCCGGAGGCCCCGGCTCAGAGTCTTACCCCGGCTGCCCACTTCCTTTTCGTTTCCCTTGGTCTCCAGCCCACTCCCCTCGTTTTCCCCTGTGGAAATGAGGTGGGGTCTTGGGAATCACTGCAGCGGGCACACAGGGAAGTGGCCGGTGATCGGCCTTAGAATCGAGGGAGGCCTTGAGAGCCCACTGCCGAGAAACGCGTTCGGGTGAATCCTGGAGGGAAGGGTCTGCCGTCCTTCATGTTTTCTCAGCAGCCATCGCTCTCCCAGAAGGTTGTGGGGACCTCAGGGGTGGGCGAGGGACTTGGCACTTGGAGGAGGTGGTCCACAGAAGCCCCCTCCCCAAGGCTGTGCCAAAGGCCCTGCCTCCTGGGTTTGGGCTGGTGGTGGCGGGGCAGGGAGGGCCTGGAGGCTCCGCCCCGGCAGAGCCAGGACGTCTGAGCGGGCCCCGGGCAAAGCTGGCCAACCTCCCTGGCTGCTCCAGGCACGCCGGTGCCTCTGACAGCTGAGTTTCAGCTGGGCGAGGGGGACTTGTCCCCTTGGCAGTTCCCGCTGGATGCTTCAGTGATGAGGCCGGAGGGCAAGCACAGAGGAGACAGCAGCCCTGACCTGGTGATGATGGGGGCGGGGCTCACCTGGTGGTGATGGGGGCGGGGCTGACCTGGAGATAATGGGGGCGGGGCTGACCTGTGATGATGGGGGCGGGGCTGACCTGGT
>NW_024070201.1:80518987-80588543 GCF_014754425.2 Oryx dammah
TGGGGGCGGGGCTGACCTGTGATGATGGGGGCGGGGCTGACCTGGTGGTGATGGGGGCGGGGCTGACCTGGTGGTGATGGGGGAAGGGGGGGAGCAGGGATCCTATGGAGGTGGTTTCTTCTCTCCCATGGGGATGGGTTACTTAAGGAAGCTCTTCTATTCCATGGAAAATGTTCTGTTTGTGAATATGTTTTGGTTTCGTTGTACTAAGTTTTAGCTTCGTAATCTCCCCAATGGGAAAAAGCCATTATGTAAAGACAAGGTGATTTGTGAGGAAGAAAAATAAGCTCCCCGACTTCCTCCCGTGAACTGTGACCTTTGTTACTTGTTCACTTGCCTTCTTCTCTCGCGACAGACCGTGGAGGTGGCGCCAGGGCCACTGAACTGAACTCAGGCAGAGCAGATGAGCAGCGCGTCATCTGAGAGGGGAGGCCCGTCGAGGGTTCCCCGGACCCCAGAGGCTCAGGGGGCTCAGAATCAGGGACAGGCTCCCTGGAAACAGGTGAGGCTGAGTGTGTGCCCAACAGTGGCCGGTGACAGCCCTGGGCAGTGACTGCAGGCCTGAGGGGGTGACCAGGAGCTAGCGTGGGAGCCTGGAGGCGGCCGTGCCCCGGCCCGCCCCCGTGCCACCGCATTTCAGGTTGGCTGCGTCTCTGTAACCTCCAGGAGTCAAGCCTGGCTGTGCGGTGAAGACCGAGAAAGCCCCTCCACACGCAGCACTTGCCGGGACCCACAGGGCCAGGAGGTGGGGGCAGTGGCCCCAGGCTGGCCTGAGGTGGGCAGAGGTGCCGGGGCCAGGCTGGCTGCCCAGGCTGCAGGCGCTTTAAACAGCGGGCCTGGGGCTCCCCCGAGGCCGGTTGTCCCTGGTGACCGGGTGACAGGGCCGGGCCTTCCTTGTCCCCCAGATGGAGATTTAGGAAGGCAGCAGCGTTCACCATTGTCAAATCCGCATCCCAAGCAAATCCACACGAAGCCTTCGCGTGCAGTTCCTGCTGCTCTCGGATCCCTGCCCAGCCTGACCGATGGCGCCTCTTCGTCAGGAGCGCCGCCTTCCACGGGTACTCGCCTGGCTCGAGGTGGTGTGAAGTGGACTCTGCTGGGTTAGATACAGCATGCAGGGCTGGGGAGACCAGCGGGGCGTAGGGCAGAGAGCCCTGGGCCGTGCGGCTCTTGCTCCCCTATCCCTGAATCTTCAAGGGGCCCTTTGGCTCCATGTCAGGGACGACCCAGGCCCAGTCGACCCGCACAAACACGCAAAAGCCGTGTGGCTGGCCCCCGGGCGCTGGTGTCGGGTGAGGCACCGAAGACCCTTGGTTCCAGCTTCTGTAACAACCAGCACCGCCCTGTCTCTTCACTGGTTTTCCCCTCGGAAAAGGGGGGCTAATAGCACCTGCACCCCTGTTCTGTGCCCCTGTGAGCACCCCTCCCTCAGTTTCGTGGGTGTTCTTGAGGTGGGCAGTGGGCTCCAGGCAGAGCCTCCTTCTGATAGGATGAGGGCTTGTGCCCACCCTGGAGACTGAAGCCCCTGCCTGCACTGCTGGGGCCATGAGCTGTCACCCTGCGGCGCAGGGCTTGCCAGGGGGATTCCATTTATTCACCAGCACACACCTAGGGTGACCGCTCCGTCCAGGTGGAGACCACCTGAGGCTGCGCTGGTGCCAGCTGCCTGCACAGAGAGGCCTGGGCCCCTCAGGGATGGCAGCGGGGCTGTGAGCCTGGGCGTGCTGGCATACTGACCCCTCCCCCACACCCCCAGCCCAGGATCCAGGACACCGGTGGGGACACGGCTGCTGAGCTGGTGCCTGCCGGCCTCACGCCCTCACCCGAGCTCAGCCCGGCCTGGCCGGGCCCAGCGGAGTCCAGGGAGGAGGCAGCCGGCTGGTGCTGCCTACAGACAGGGCCTGGAAAGAAGTGTTTAATCCTCAGGAGGAAGAGAAAGTAACTCCTCCCGAAGCAATGTGCAGGGAAGGAGCCCTTGAAATTCTCTGAGCTAATGAATACCCCCTCGACAACCTCCCCAACTGTTGTGACATGATAATTGGACCTAATGTCGTAATTTTAACGCTTCTGACACTTTTGACTTTTGCTAATGAGGCTAACTCTGCGGGCGGGGTGACTGGCAGCCACTGCTGCTTGGCCTTGAGGTTACTCTCATTTATCTCCGATGCAAATTGCCTTCCACCAGGGAGAGGGTCGCTCTGGTTGACTTGGAGTTACTGTCCAGGAAGTAAGGAAGCCTGGGACCACCAGCAGGTGAGGGAGGCGTGGGGTCTGGGTGAGGGGACGATGAAGCTCCAGTCACTGGAAGCTTCGCTCCCTGCCTGATGTGCACACCTCCCTGCCCCCAGGGCAGCGGGCAGCTTCAGGCCTGCGAGGCTTCCTGTCCAGGAAGGAGGCCCCCGGGGTGGGGGTGAGGTGCCTATGCCCCTGCTCTCCAGGACCCAGGCAGGAGCTGGTCTGGGAGCCCCCGGGGACCAAGGCTGGAGGGAGCCCCAGTCCCCAGTCGGCAGTTGGAGACTGTGGCCCCGCCAGGCTAGCCCTCCTGTCTCTGGCTCCCTGGTCAGCACGGTGACCTGCGACTCTGCCCCTGGGTGGTGATGGCTTTCGTCCGCGGCGACCGCTTGCATGTCAGGGACGTTTTGTGGGGGGCACCCTTTGAGAAGGGGATCCCACTCTGGGTTCCGGAGCTCGGGGTTCAGGCCCCTCCATTTGCATTGCCCAGACAAAGCCCCACTTGGTGTGTGCTTTCTGTTTCTTTGTGTATTTACCGCACTGCGCTGGCTGATATTTTATTAGGTACTCGTTTCCATTTAATGGAGGATATCTTTCTATAGTGTTTTCTTTTTTTTTAAAAACCATTTAGTGGTCGTGATATTGTAATGTTGGCTTTAGAGATAAATTGGATAAATGTTCTCCCTGGTCTATTTTAACGAAGAATTTGAGTAGTATTTGTATTATTTCACACTTATGTGGAAAAAATTCTTCAGTGAAGCTGTCTGGGTTTGACATTTTATTTGTGGGAAATTTTTTTTTGTAGATTTAATAGTTTTCATAGATGTAGGACTATTCAAATTTTATATTTTATATTGAATCGTTCTTTTTGTCCTTCCAAACATTCATCTGTCTCACTGAAACCACCAAGCCTTCGGGCACGAAGTTGCTCACGGTGAGTCGTTACGCCGCCTGATGTCTGTGCACGCTGAGGATTTCTACTCTCCCTCCTTCCCTTCGGTTTATGTCCTCTGGGTATCTTGATCTTCTCTTTCCAGCGTAAAAGCTTAATTTATGCAATTTTAGGTCTTTTTTTCCCCCAACTATAAGCATGTAAAGACAGAAACTTGCATGTAGCATTATTTTAACTAGATAGCACAGATTTTTGTATGCTGTGTTCTCATTTTCAATATATTTTCTAGTTACCCTTGTGCTTTTCTTTCTGTGACACATGGGTTACTTAGAATTATGTTGTTTGATTTTCATATATTTGTATATTTTACATATATTTTTATAACTCATTTCTAAATTATATTGTCAACAAATATTCTCAGACTGATTTATTTTCTTTTTAGATTTAGAACCTGACAAAAGGGTTATCAAATTGAGTATTCCCTGTGCATTTGACCTGAATGCAGTTCTGCCACTACGTGCAGCATTTTATTAATTTGAGTTAGATCGCATTGTTTGATAGTATATCCAACTCATCTTGCTACTTACTGATTTTGTGTCCCCTTGTTCTGTTCCTTACAGATGAATGTTGAAAATTCTGACGACAGTTTTGTAGCTGTCTGTATAACCTTTCCGTTTTACCTGTTTTTGTTTCTTTTATTTTGAAAATATATTATTGGTGCATCAGTTGAGTTCAATCACTCAGTCGTGTCCCACTCTTTGCGACCCCATGGACCGCAGCGCGCCAGGCCTCCCTGTCCATCAGCAACTCCTGGAGTTTACTCGAAACTCATGTCAGGTGAGTCGGTGATGCCATCCAGCCATCTCATCCTCTGCCATCCCTTTCTCCTCCCGCCTTCAATCTTTCCCGGCATCAGGGTCTTTTCCAGCGAGTAAGTTCTTCTCATTAGGTGGCCAAAGTATTAGAGTTTCAGCTTCAGCATCAGTGCTTCCAAGGAATATTCAGGACTGATTTCCTTTAGGATGGACTAGTTGGATCTCTTTGCAGTCCAAGGGACTCTCAAGAGTCTTCTCCAACACCACAGTTCAAAAGCATCAATTCTTTGGCGCTCAGCTTTCGTTATAGTCCAACTCTCACATCCATACTTGACTGCGGGGAAAACCACAGCCTTGACCAGATGGACTTTTGTTGGCAAAGTAGTGTCTCTTCCTTTTAATATGTGGTCTGCTGCTGCTGCTGAGTCGCTTCAGTCGCGTCCGACTCTGTGTGACCCCACAGACGGCAGCCCACCAGGCTCCGCCGTCCCTGGGACTCTCCAGGCAGGAACCCTGGAGCGGCTGCCGTCTCCTTCTCCAATGTGTGGTCTAATATGTGGTCTACTTTGGCCATATCTTTTCTTCCAAGGTGTAAGCGTCTTAATTTCATGGCTGCAGTCACTGTCTGCAGTGATTTTGGAGCCCAGAAAAATAAAGTCTCTCACTGTTTCCATTGTTTCTCATCTGTTTGCCATGAAGTGATGGGACCGAATGCCATGATCTTTGTTTTCTGAATGCTGAGCTTTAAGCCAACTTTTTCACTCTCCTCTTTCACTTTCATCAAGGGGCTCTTTAGTTCTTCTTTGCTTTCTGCCATAAGGATGGTGTCATCTGCATATCTGAGGTTATTGATATTTCTCCTAGCAATCTTGATTCCAGCTTGTGCTTCCTCCAGCCCAGTGTTTCTCGTGATGTACTCTGCATATAAGTTTAATAAGCAGGGTGACAATATACAGTCTTGGCATACTCCTTTTCCTATTTGGAAACATTCTGTTGTTCCATGTCCAGTTCTAACTGTTGCTTCCTGACCTGCATATAGGTTTCTCAAGAGGCAGGTTAGGTGGTCTGGTATTCCCATCTCTTTCAGAATTTTCCACAATTTATTGTGATCCACACAGTCAAAGGCTTTGGCATAGTCAATAAAGCAGATGTTTTTCTGAAACTCTTGCTTTTTCAATGATCCAACCGATGTTGGCAATTTGATCTCTGGTTCCTTTCCCTTTTCTAAAACCAGCTTGAACATCTGGAAGTTGAGGGTTCATGTACTGTTAAAGCCTAGCTTGGAGAATTTTGAGCATTACTTTACTAGTGTGGGACATGAGTGCAATTGTGCGGTAGTTTGAGCATTCTTTGGCATTGCCTTTCTTTGGGATTGGAATGAAAACTGACCTTTTCCAGTCCTGTGGCAACTGCTGAGTTTTCCAAATTTGCTGACATATTGAGTGCAGCACTTTCACAGCATTATCTTTCAGGATTTGAAACAGCTCAACTGGAATTCCATCACCTCCACTAGCTTTGTTCGTAGTGATGCTTCCTAAGGTCTACTGGACTTCGCATTCCAGGATGTCTGCCTCTAAGCCTCGTGATTATCTGGGCTGTGTAATCTTTTTTGTACAGTTCTTCTGTGTATTCTTGCCACCTCTCAATATCTTCTGCTTCTGTTAGGTCCATACCATTTCTGTCCTTTATCGAGCCCATCTTTGCATGAAATGTTTCCTTGGTATCTCTAATTTTCTTGAAGAGATATCTATAGTCTTTCACATTCTGTTGTTTTCCTCTCTTTGCACTGATCACTGAGGAAGGCTTTCTTATCTCTCCTTGCTATTCTTTGGAACTCTGCATTCAAATGGGTATATCTTTCCTTTCCTCCTTTGCCTTTTGCTTCACTTATGTATTCAGTTCAGTTCAGTTCAGTTCAGTCACTCAGTCGTGTCCGACTCTTTGCGACCTCATGAATCGCAGCACGCCGGGCCTCCCTGTCCATCACCAACTCCCGGAGTTCAGTATCGAGTCAGTGATGCCATCCAGCCATCTCATCCTCTGTCATCCCCTTATCCTCCTGACCCCAATCCCTCCCAGCATCAGAGTCTTTTCCAATGAGTCAGCTCTTCGCATGAGGTGGCCAAAGTACTGGAGTTTCAGCTTTAGCATCATTCCTTCCAAAGAAATCCCAGGGCTGATCTCCTTCAGAATGGACTGTTTGGATCTCCTTGTAGTCCAAGGGACTCTCAAGACTCTTCCCCAACACCGCAGTTCAAAAGCATCAATTCTTTGGCGCTCAGCCTTCTTCACAGTCCAACTCTCACATCCATACATGACTACTGGAAAAACCATAGCCTTGACTAGACGGACCTTAGTCGGCAAAGTAATGTCTCTGCTTTTGAATATACTGTCTAGGTTGGTCATAACTTTCCTGCCAAGGAGTAAGCGTCTTTTAATTTCATGTATCAGGTGCATGCATATTTAAAAGCATCATGTCATCTTGATTTACCATCTATTTCATCTTTACAACGTGTCTCTCTATTTCCCTGGTAATATTCTTTGTCTTGAATATTAATACTTTCACTGTATTTTGTAGGATTAATATTGGCATAGCAAACATTTTACCACTCTTGTTTTTTCATCTCTGTCTTTATATTTAATATGCATTTTTTCTAAACAGCTTGTAAGTTGGTCTTGTTTTTTGTTCAGTGTGACCATCACTGGCGGGTCATCACTAATGCTAAATAAAAACATCACTCTGTTTAGGTTCATGTACCCACATTATGGAGAAGGAAATAGAGACCCACTCTCGTATTCCTGCCTGGGAAATCCCTTGGACAGAGGAGCCTGGCGGCTGTGGTCCAGAGTCACGAGGGGCCAGGCAGGACTGAGCGGCGTTGCACGCGTGCGCCCATGCTGTGTTGCTGTCTGTTCCTATGTGTCGCTTGTGGGCTTTTCACCTTTCTTTTTTTCTGTCTTCTTTCCTTAAACTTTGTTTTGAGAGTGTTGTAGAGTGCAGAGCCCTCGCGGAGATCACACCAGCTCCTCACACAGCTCTGAGTCTGTTACCATGTCACACTTGAGAGTTAGCATGTGAACAGAACCTCAAGTGGACTTCGCTGTGTCCACTGTCCCGGGGACGGCCCAGAGCCTCGCCTTATCTTGAGTTGCCATTTCTCTCTTTTTCCCCATAAGTGACAGTTCCTCCCTGTGGGCTTGTTTCTGGCGACCCTGCCTCTTGACCAGTGCTGGTCAGGGAGTGAAGAATAGCCTTCATTTTGGGTTTGTTTTCGTCTTCTCGAGGTTAAGCTCAGGTGATGAATTTTGGGGAAGATTTGCACAGAGATAATGTATGACAGCACCGCTGTGTCTCCTTCCATGACATGAAGCCCAGTTGAGAAGCTGAAAGCACTACTTTTCCTGTTATAAACCAGCACCTTTGGGATAGAAGAGCGTCCACATTACGCAAACCTCTTGTTTCTCTATTGTATTTTACCAACCGGTTCCAACATTCATTGGCTGAACTTGCCTGTATCTATTATTCTTGTGATGTTCTGATAATGGTTTTAATTCCCTCATTTTTTTTTTACACTCATTGGTTGTAACTTTTTGGTAAGGAAAATTTCTCCCTTCTCCAACATGTATTTTGGGTGGACTTTCTAGGTGTCATTCTGTTATTGATTCCTAGTTTAATTCTCTTATGGTCTCAGAACATACGTCTTTCGACTCTGATCTTTCAGATTTGTCATGGTTTGTTTTATGCTAAAACACTGATCTGTCTTGATGGAAGCCCCACGGCGTGTGAGGCGTCTGTTCTCCATTTGCTGCGTGGAGGAGTCTATGAAAACCAGTTTAGGTGTGCGCGTTGACGGTCGTGTTCAGAAGATCCAGGAACACCCTCACCGATACTCAGCTTTCCTGATCCGTCAGTTACTGGAAAGGAATAAAGTCTGAGACTGTGGACAGCCCTGCATAGCCTCACTCTCCCAGCAGCTTCTGCTCCAGGGCTGGCTGCGTGCACACAGGTGTCCCACCTCCCTGGGGAGCAGGCCTCTCCCTGCACGACCGCCCCTCTGCACCCTGCTGGTGGCGCTCTCCCGCAGACCGCGCTGTCTGGTGTCCCCGGACCTACTCCAGCTGTGTTTCGATTACAATTGGAGGATTCATCTTTTCGCAAACTGTTCCATTCTAACCTGTCTGTGTCTTCGTCTTTAAAGTTGGTTTCTGACACACAACAGTGTGCTGGGCCTTCTTGTTTGCTTTTTGTCCAGGCTGTAAACCTCTGACTCTTTGCTGGCGTCTACAGACCATTCACGTGTAATGTGATCGTTAATATGCTGGATTAAATTCATCATCTTACTGTTTTCTATTTGTTCTGTTTTTTCCTCTCCTGCGTTCCTTCAGGTTATTTGAGTATTTGTTTACCATTTTAGTTTCTGAATTGATTTGTATTTATATATATGTGTATTTGTACATATACATCTATACATTTGAACACATGCATATACATGTAGGCATATGGTGTAAGTATTATGCATATATACATATGTTTACGTATATATTTCTTAACTCATTGCCTTAGGGTATATAGTATATACCTTTAATTAATTGGAGCCCTTTATTCAAGTAATATGGTGCCCTTCACATTAGCATAAGGACCTGCTGACCAGGTTTATCCCTAAATCCTCACTCCATTCTTTTTCTCCTTGTTCTCATACGTATCATTTTACATAATCTATAAAAACACAACACATTGCTAATAATTTTGCTTTAAATAGTCCGTTGTTATTAGAACAACTGAAATAGGGCAAAAAATTTTTTTAACCTACCTTCAACTATTCCATTCTCTGTATTCTTTATTTCTTTCTGTAGATCTAATTTTTGTCTGATACCATATTATTTATACCTGAGAAATTGCCTTTTACTTTTCTTGTATTCTAAGTCTAATGGAAGTAAATTTTCAATGCCTTTTTAAAATTTTTATCAGCAAAAGTCTCTATTGATCCTTCAAGTTTAAATAATATTTTAACTGGATTTATGGATCGAGAGAATTTTCCCCCTTTTCTCCTTTAAAGACGTCTCGCACCACCTTCTGTTCTGCGTTGTTTCCGAGCCGTGGTAACTCCAATCGCTCTCCTGCCCCTAGCAGGCTCTAGTGAGGGTTTCCTTGTCTCTTGTTTTCAGGAGTTCGCCGTGCCCTGCCTTGGAATGTATTTGTTCATTTGTTTCTTTTGTGTTCATCTCTCTTGGTGTTCTCTGAGATTCTTGAGTGTGTGACTTGGTGCCGGGGTCCAGCCCCGGTGGATCCAGGGTGATTCGAAGGTGGGGACGGAGTCGGCATCCTTGGAAATAACTTATTTAATTAGAGATAGAGAGGGATTAGAAAATTAGCAGAGAAAAAGAGGCTGAATAACTTGGTTTACACGGAATACCAATCACCACCTACGTAGGCCGCAGGCGTCTTCCTGTTCTCCTGAAGGAGAGGAGGCACTGAGGCCCCCCTTCCCCGGTCCCATCTTAGAAGCCTAGGCAAAATTAGTAGGCTTGGTGTGTACCCATGCACCAGATGGGAATTCAGCCAGAAAAATGGGGAGCAAGAAAGAATGACATGGGGGAATCAGTCTTTCCAGAAACTGATCTGATTTCTTTATTTTTGGGTTTGCTTATATACCTTTTGTTACACATAGGGATGAATACAGAGTCACGCGGGGGTCAGCAGTCCTGACCTTTATCAAAATCAGGTGCTTTGCATAAAAAAAGATCTTAGGGGTTTTACATCATCTTATGGCCATGAGGCCTGCTGACATTTTACGACCCTTTCTTTCTGATAACCAAAAACTTATTTTTTCCAAGGGTGTTTTTTCTTAAACCAGGCACCACCCTCCAAATAAAGTTGCATTCCTATAGGGTGAAGGTGTGAAAGTGAAGTTGCTCAGTCATGTCCGACTCTTTGCGACCCCATGGACTGTAGCCTACCAGGCTCCTCAGTCCATGGAATTTTCCAGGCAAGATTACTAGAGTGGGTTGCCATTTCCTTCTCTAGCGGATCTTCAGTGAGTTACAATCAAGAAAGGAATTTATTTAACCCAAGGTTAACATGATTAATCTTAAAGGTTAATACTTATTTCTCCTATATGTTAGTTATATTCATTATAAGGGCAGGGAAGATGGAGATTTAGCAGCAAACATCAGCCCAACAAATGAGAATCCTTTCACCAATGTTCCCCTTAAGATCTATTTAGTCTTAAGATAGTGATAAAGTTACATTTTTACATAGCAAGGACACAGTGATTTATAACAAAGTACAGTGAGTGATCTATTACAAAAGAGAAAATTCATTAATTCAAAAAGTCTAGTATTCCTAACCTTAAAAACTACTATATTTCCTTTTCTATATTCCAAATACATTGATTAATATATTCCCAGGTGCCTAAGGATATGGAGGCCTGGTGGCAATCATTGATTCAACAATGAGAAAAGCCCTATGCTAATTAAGATTTTCAAAATACTCCAAGCTCTCTGTGCTGTTTCTGGTTGAGAGGTAGTAAACAGTCATGTGCATAGTGGCAGGAGTATGGATAATCCTGTCACACAAACTAGTCTGTCAGCAGAGAGGTTTGACCTGAGACACCCTTGTCACACCCAGGGCAGGGAATTAGCAGCAATTATTGGCACAACAAATGAAAAACCCTTCACCAATACAATTCCTAACCAACCCACTATACTAATAATTTCTAATTTCCCAAAAGAATTTGCCTTTAGTAAGTCTAAAACATCTCGTGCCTCTCAGGTTGGGAGGCTGTAAACAATCACACGTGGCCGGACGAACCTATACAGGCGGGCTAGATAACCTTCAGAGGAGTCCGTAAGCTGAAACACTCTTGTCACTCCCAGGAATTTTTATTGACTTGGAGCTGCAGGTTTACTCCTTCTCCGAGAGAACCGGTGGGGAACAGCCCCCCCATAAAGTCAGAGGTGTAGGTGAGAGCATGAAACAGTAAAGTAGATAGACTCTGGTTTTGGGGTAGATGCTCGGGAACAGGGGGTTTCCTGAGGCTTGATCACGCCTTTGCGTATGCCAAGCCTCCTTCCTCATGACCTTTGCCATGGGCGGAGTTCCTCACGCTGGCCCCTGGCAACTTGGTGTCTGTCGTTCACTGGGGAGAGCCCGCCATTGCTGCTACATTAAATATCCCTCCTGCTCTGCGCACTCGCTCCACACGGGATCCCGGTTATGCAGACACACCTTCCACAGCGAGTGCGTCTGGAGCTCCGGCCCCTCCTCCAGCGCACACACTCTATGTTTCTGTCTTTTTGCTTCAGTTTGAGAAATTTCTGCTGGGCTATCTTTGCGTCCCTTGCTTCCTCGCTTTTCCTCTCCTTGGTTCCTTCCTCTGATGCTCCTGTTACAGCAGTTCCTCTTCTGTCACTTATTTTTCACTTCTAGCCTCTTCCCTTGTTTCTTTCAGTTTCTCTTTGCTGAAATTAGCCATCTGATCATCCACGTTGCCCATTTTTTCATTATCGTTTCTAAGATATTAATCAAAATTACCCTAGCTCCCTCTCTGATAGTACTAGCATCTGTTTCATAGCCGAGTCTGGTTCTCAGAATTACTTTGACTCCTCAAAGTGTATTTTGCCGGATGTTTCATCTTCCTTGTGGAATCCTGGTGAAATCTGGACATCTTGGGGAGATACAGAAGTAAACAGTTTATGGACCTGAAGGTTGGCTCACCTCTCTGTCTGCTAGGCAAGGGTCTGAGCAAATCTAATTATGTGCTGGGCTGGATTTGGAGCTATTGTTGCTATGACGCTCAGGGCTCGCAGCAGTTAGCCTTCCTCTAGCAGTCTGGGTGCTCAGGGTGAGGGCTGGTCTGGACGCATCTCCTGGGGCCTGCTGCATACTCACGCTTTACCCTCAGCCAGTCTGTCTCTTGCAGCCTGTGTGCCATGCATCCTGTGCTGACGGGGTTTGGGGGTGAATGGGGGTTCTGTTGTTCTGGTCAAGCCATGCCTTGGCCACGGAGAGGCCCTGGCCCCTTGGTCGTGGGAGGGCAGCCCTCTTAGCTCTGAGGTGGTCCTGTCTGCCTGGTATAGGGTGGAGCCGGTACACCCCAGGGTGGCTTCTGCTCTTGGCCCTTCCTGCGAGCTGCAGTGAGCTTCCCCCAGTGCCCAGGGGCTGACAGTGCTGATGCCTGTCCCCAGCTCCTATTTTCCAGGTCGATGAATATAAAATCAGCACACAACATGGTGTAAGTTTAAGGTGTAGAACGTACTGATTTGATACAGTTACATGTTTCACAATTATTCCCCCACAGTTCCATCACCTCATATAATTACCCTAAGGCAATTAGTTAAAAAAATATATGTATACATATGTTCAGTTCAGTTCAGTTCAGTCACTCAGTCGTGTCCGACTCTTTGCGACCCCATGAACTGCAGCAAGCCAGGCCTCCCTATCCATCACCAACTCCCGGAGTTCACTCAGATTCATGTCCATCGAGTTGGTAATGCTATCCAGCCATCATCCTCTGTCATCCCCTTCTCCTCCTGCCCCCAATCCCTCCCAGCATCAGAGTCTTTTCCAATGAGTCAACTCTTCGCATGAGGTGGCCAAAGTATTGGAGTTTCAGCCTCAACATCAGTCCTTCCAAAGAACACCCAGGGCTGATCTCCTTTAGAATGGACTGGTTGAATCTCCTTGCAGTCCAAGGGACTCTCAAGAGTCTTCTCCAAAAGAGAAGTCTTTTGGAGTCTTCAAAAGCATCAATTCTTCGGCACTCAGCTTGCTTCACAATCCAACTCTTATATCCATACATGACCACTGGAAAAACCGTAGTCTTGACTAGATGGACCTTTGTTGGCAAAGTAATGTCTCTGCTTTTGACTATGCTATCTAGGTTGGTCATAACTTTCCTTCCAAGGAGTAAGCATCTTTTAATTTCATGGCTGCAACCACCATCTGCAGTGATTTTGGAGCCCCCCAAAATAAAGTATCTCACTGTTTCCATGTCTCCCCATCTATTTCATGCATAATACACCATATGCCTATATGTATGATACATGTATGTGTTCATATGTATAGAGGTATATGTACATATACACATATGGTATAAATACAAATCAATTCAGAAAGTAAAATGGTTAATAAATGCTCAAATAACCTGAGGGAAAGCAAAAGAGGAAAAGAGAACAAATAGAAAACAGGAAGGTGGTGGATTTAATCCAGTGGATCAACAGTCACATGATGTGTGAATGGTCTGTACCAGGTAAGAGTCAGAGGCTGACAACTGGATGAAAAGTAAACATCTGGCGCACAGCCGTGCAGACCGAGGTGACCATCAGCATCTATCGCAGGTCTGCCCCGAGTTAGGCACAGGGGCTGGTCAACACTGGTATGTTACACCCGTGAGGTCTCTGAGCCCATGGAGACGGGAACCTAGAATGCAGTTCAGACGAACAAAAACCACTTTCATGTCACTTGTCCACAGAAGTTTAATTGTTTGGATGAGCAAGAGTAATTTTCCGTCTTCAGAAGTGTGCTTGCTGTGAGACCAGTGGTTGGTGTAACCCTCAGGCGTCCCCCGGGACAGCAGGGTGCTGAACCTGTCCTCAGGCGGACACTCCGTAGTGACCGAGTGCCTCCCTGGGAAGAGACACATTAGAGCTTGGCTTACAGGGTGTGGAAGGAACTCAGACCTAGCCCGTCAAGAACCCTGAGCTCTTTCTGGGGGCGCCCAAGCCCCTGGAGGCACCAAGTCCATCCCCTACTGTTCCCTGCATTCCGTGCTCTGCAACGGAGCCGTCAGCCCTGTTACAACCCCCCCCCCCCCCACTGCCCAGACACCACCGCACAGTCGTCGTCACAGCTCCAGGCACCCAGGGTGCTGTGTCGCCAACGCAACCTCAGTGTTCGACGGTCTGAAGTGACGATGCCCCAGCGTCTCAGAGTACAGTGTTAGCTTCTGTCTTTGTGGTTTACCATGGGTGCAGGGGGTCCAGCCAGCCAGCAGAGTGAAATCAGAGGCAACTGGCCTTATATCTGAGAAACAAGTACATCCCCCTACTCTCCCTTTCATCCTGAAAACCAAGTGTCTTTTCAAGACGCTACACAGAAAGCTAAAGCCGGAAACTTGCTGATGCCTGGAGAAAACATGGTGCTTTCACTGAAAAGTCGCTGTATTTTTGTTTTCTTTCTGTAATTTACAGCCGCCTCCCAGCAGCAATGTATCCTTCTGTCCCCTAGGGCTCTTCTCACTTAGCCAGACAAGGCTGGTGTTGCCTATTGTAAGGTTCTTACACCACAAGTGAGATGGAATAATGCCACTCAGGGGTGAATAGTGACGTATTAAACTGTGCTGTCAATCCCAAAGCAGTCTCAAACAGAACATATACTTGTAAGCAATTATCCAAGCAAAGTGATAAGTAAGGTTTACCTGGAAATGCAAGTTTGGCTTAACCCTGGGAAATCAGTTCCTATAATTCATATTAAGCGTATTAACAAAGTAAAAACGAATAATCACATTATCATTTAGCTGTTTCAGGAAAAGCATGTGACAAAATCCTACTTCTGTCCTAATAAAAATTATCAGCAAACTAATAGAAGGGAACTTCACAGGCAGACAAAAGCATTTACAACAAACCTATAGTTAACGACATATTTAAAGGAGAAAGACTGAATGATTCCCTCTAAGAGCAAGAATAAGGCAAGGATACCTAATGTCACCTTTCTTATTCAGGATCGTCCAGATTAGAAAAGAAGTCAAATTATTTTTATTTGCAGACAACATAATAGTCAATGTAGACCCTCCAATAAAATCTGTATCTCCCAGATCTATTAGAATAAATAAGTTTAGAAAAGTTATAGAATATAGTGTCAGCATACTAAAAGCAGTTATATTTTTGAATACTAAAAATAAGCAGTAAAAAATTAAAATGCTAAGATACCATATAAAATAAAAAATATGAAACAGGGACAAACCTGTCAAAAGATCTTGAAGACCAGTACACTAAAAGCTACGGAACACTTTTGAGAGGAATTAAAGAAAACTAAGCAGAGGAGGGGCTTCCCAAGTGGCACAGTGGTAAGGAGCCCGCCTGTCCATGCACGAGACCCAAGAGACATGGGTTTGATCCCTGGGTCAGGAAGATCCCCTGGAGGAGGGCATGGAACCCACTCCAGTATTCTTGCCTGGAGAATCCCATGGACAGAGGAGCCTGCTGGGCTACAGTCCACGGGGTCACAAAGAGCTGGACAAGACTGAAGTGACTTAGCACACACACACACACACAAACACATGAGGTATTTACTGTGTATAGATCTTGAATTGTTAAGATGTTAACTTTCCCCAAACTGATCTGGAGTGGATGCAGTCCCAGTCAGAAATCCCTGCAGGCCCTTTGTTGAAATTGCCCTATTGATTCTGAAAGTTTTATGAAGATGAAAGGAACCAGCAACAGTCACAGCAACTTTGAAGCAGAACAGAGTTGAGAATTCACATGTGAACATGACTTGCCTTTCAAGACTTCCCATAAAGCTGCAGCAAGCCGTTTCGTATCGTAACCGACACATACAAATATCAGTGGAGCAGAACAGAGAGACAGAATAGACCCACATACATATGGACAAATAAATCTTGACAAAAGTACAAAGGAAAACCAGTGGAGACAGGAGAGTCTTTCAAAAACCAGTACCGGACAACTGGATGTTAATATCTATATGAACATCCGTGTCAAGAAGTTCAACCCAGATCTCTTAAAAGAATTTACTCAAAATAAATAATCTTGGCCCTAAATGCAAAATCTAAAGCTAAAAGTTCTAGGGAATAATGAAAGAGGAACATTATAAGCTTCATTTAGGGGAAGATTTCTTAGATACAACACCAAATCCACCATTAACCATTTTAAAAAAAGAATTGTAATTGATATGGTGAGTGGGGAGAGGAAAAGAAAGCTTATAAAATGATTTATTAAAATTAAAAATTGTTCATTAGGAACAAGGCATAGATGTCCTGTCCCCCAGGTCGCAGTCAACATTATACTGGAAGCCTACGAAATGTAAGATTAACAGAGAAAGAAATAATGAAAGAAAAAGTATGAGGACTGGAAGGAAAAAATAAAACTGTCTTTGTTCACAGATGGCATGACTGTCTACATAAAAAAATCTCAAAGACTTGATAAAAGACTCCTGGAACGGACAGACAATTGTAGCGAGGTTGCAGAATACACTGTTAACATACACAAGTCAGTTGCTTTCCTTTACTAGCAGTGAAGAACTGGAAATTAAAAAACAACACTGTTTACATTAACCCAAAAAGTAAATGCTTAAGTATAAATAGAGTGTATATGTGTGTGTATGTATAAAATGTAAGATGCATATAAGGAGAACTACAAAATACTCATGAGAGAAATCAAGGGTTATCTAAAGGAGAGCGAGCCGATATTCCTTGGTAGGAAAGGTTAATGTTGTTCAGGTGTCATTCTTCCTGACCTGACGCACAGCATCCTTCAACGCCATCCCGATTGCGTTAGCTTCCTGTGCTCAGTCGCTCAGCCGTGTCTGACTCTTTGCAACTCTATGAGCTATAACCGGCCAGGCTCCTCTGTCCATGGGATTCTCCAGGCAAGAATACTGGAGTGGGTAGCCGTTCCTTTCTCCAGGGATGTTAGCTTCCTAGGTCTGCTGTAACTAAGCAGCACACACTAGATGTCTTAAAACAGCAGAAGTGTGTCCTTTCACAGTCCTGGAGGCTGAAAGTCTGCACTCAGAGTGTTGGCGGGCCACCCTCCTTTCAAGCCCAGTCTGCGAGTTCCAGTCCTTGTGTCTGCTGGGATCCACGGCATCCTTAGCCTGGGGCGACACGACTAACTCCCCTCTACTCCCTCCTCAGGGCCTCCCTCCGCCCCGCCCTGGGTATCTGTGCACGACCTCCCTCTCACACACCTGTCCTGTGCCCGGATTTCTGCGCTAGTAAGGTCAGCCTCGGGTGGGACCACAGCCCACCCTGTCCACATCACCTTGACTTGGTTACACTGGCAGAGGCCCTGTTTCTGAATCAGGTCACCTTCCCAGTTGCCCGGGATTCAGCAGACTCACATCAGTCAGGATCCCAGCAGGTCATTTTGCGGCTGTTGCCAACTGACCCCACAGTGCACGTGGAGAGGCACAGACCCAGGGCAGCCAGCACAGCTCCGGAAAGAGTCGAAGTCCGGCCCTGCCCGACTGTGAGAGTGGCTGCAGAGCCACAGGTTAGAGTCAGAGAAAGCATAGCTCAGCTGACCAATAGCCACCCAGAAAGGGATGCAGGCAGCTCCATCCCACAGTCTCTGACGAGAGAGCGGACGGGATTCAGCAGAAGAGGAGTGGTCTTTTCAACAAATGGTGCTCGAACCACTGGGCATTCACACTACAGAAAAAGAATCCAGACCTTAAACCTTTTATTTAAAAAAACTACCTCAGTGGAACATAAATCTAAATGCAAAGTGTGAACAACAGCTTGTAGCGAGACCTGGGAGGAAACGAGGGTGACCTTGAGTTTGGTGACGGTGCTTCAGATACAGCACCGAAAGCACAGCCCGTGAAAGGAAAGACTGACTTTATTAAAATACAGAACAACAGCTGTGTTCTGCAAAGACACGGTTACGGGAACGACAAGATGAAGCACAGACTGAGAAAATCACTTCAGTACACACATCTGATAAAAGGCTTGTTTCCAAAACACACAAAGAACTCAACAATGAGCAAACAACCCAATTTAAAAATAGGCAAATGGTGGGAACAGACACCTCACTAAACAAGCTATACAGACGGTGAGTCCATGTATGAAAAAGTGGTGCTCATCGTATGTTATCGGGGATTTCAGATGGAAGTGGCAGCGTGAAGTCACTCCTCTCTCGTTAGCAGGCCCAGGACCTGAACACTGACGCCAGCAGTGCTGGCGAGGCTGGGGGCAGCAGAGCCTTTGTGCTGCTGCTGGGGATGCGGACGGTGTGGAAGACGGTCTTCCTGGCTCCCAGGTATTTACCCAAATAAGGTGAAAGCTTATGCCCAGCCAGAATCCTGCCCACCAGTGCTTACAGCAGCTTTACTTAGGTGTTTTCAGTGTGTGAATGGATACAACTGGTGCACCTGTGCGATGGGATACAATGAGGAAGAGAGACAAAGACACATGGGCGATCCAGCCTTGAGAAGTCATGGGGGAGTGTAAAAGCCTGTTACAACGCAAAAGAAGCCCGTCTGATGGCTACTGCAAGATTTCGAATGTGTGACATTCTGGCAAAGGCCAAATCACAGAGATAGTAAAAGGATCAGTCAGTTATTTGCAGGGGCTTAGGGCGAGGGGGTGGAGAAGGCAATGGCACCCCACTCCAGTACTCTTGCCTGGAAAATCCCATGGAGGGAGGAGCCTGGTGGGCTGCAGGCCATGGGGTCGCTAAGAGTCAGCATGACTGAGCAACTTAATTTTCACTTTTCACTTTCATGCACTGGAGAAGGAAATGGTAACCCACTCCAGCCTTCTTGCCTGGAGAATCCCAGGGATGGCGGAGCCTGGTGGGCTGCCGTCTATGGGGTCGCACAGAGTCGGACACGACTGAAGTGACTTAGCAGCAGCAGCAGCAGGGTGAGGGGGTGGGATGAGCAGGAAGTGGAGCCGAGCCCTCACATCAGTAACACCGTATCAATGCTGCTTCATCCCCTGTAAGAAATATCTCACACAGATGCAAAACGTGTGAAGGGAGAGAGGTGGTATATAGAGACAGATTCTTGCCCAAATATTTTCTATAACCCTAAAGTGCTCTGTTGCTGCTAAGTCACTTCAGTCGTGTCCGACTCTGTGCAGCCCCATAGACAGCAGCCCACCAGGCTCCCCGATCCCTGGGATTCTCCAGGCAAGAACACTGGAGTGGGTTGCCATTTCCTTCTCCAATGCATGAAAGTGAAAAGTGAAAGTGAAGTCGCTCAGTTGTGTCTGACCCTCAGCGACCCCATGGACTGCAGCCTTCCAGGCGCCTCTGTCCATGGGATTTTCCAGGCAAGAGGACTGGAGTGGGATGCCATTGCCTTCTCCGAAAGTGCTCTAAGAATAGGCTATTAAAATATCTTTAATTAGTTATACAAAATTCAAAACTATGTACAGTAATAGAAAACAAGTTGGTATTTCTTGGGTGAGCAGGAGATATTGTGGGCCATATTAAGCAGTGAGAGACTTTATTTTCTTGGCTCCAAAACAACTGTAGACGGTGACTGCAGTCATGAAATTAAAAGACACTTGCTCCTTGGAAGAAAAGTTATGACCAACCCAGGCAGTGTATTAAAAAGGAGAGACATCATTTTGTTGACAAAGGTCCATCTAGTCAAAGTTATGGTTTTTCCAGTAGTCATGTATGGATGTGAGAGTTGGTCCATAAAGAAGGCTGAGCACCAAAGAATTGATGCTTTTGAACTGCGGTGCTGGAGAAGACTTGAGAGTCCCTTGGACTGCAAGGAGATCCAACCAGTCCATCCTAAAGGAGATCAGTTCTAGGTGCTCATTGGTAGGACTGATGCTGATGCTGAAACGCCAATACTTTGGCCACCTGATGTGAAGAGCCCACTCATTTGAAAAGACCCTGATGCTGGGAAAGATTGAAGGCAGGAGGAGAAGGGGACGACCGAGGATGAGATGATTACTCCAGGAAATAGTGAAGGACAGGGAGGCCTGGTGTGCTCTAGTCCAGGGGGTTGAAAGAGTTGGACACGACTGAGTGACTAACACAGTATTAATATTTATTGGGTTTTTTTTTTGAGATAATAGTTCTATATACTCAATGAAGTATTAAAAACTTTAAATGTATTTAAATATTAAAGAAAATGATGAACATCTGATGTTTGACAAACACAGACTCTCACATGACCCTAATCTCTACCAAAGTTAAACCATCAGGACCGCTGCTCAGTCTCTCCCTCTGGACGCCGCCTACACGGCTCCCCAGGTGCTTCCGCACCGTGATTAGACAAAGGCCGCTTGACGTTTTTTTCCACGCTGGATTGGTTTTGCTACAGCTAGGTTTATGTATGTTAGTTTTTTCCAGAACGTCCTGTGAGGAACGACACGATGTGCCTGCTCGTCTTCCGGGGTTCCTTCCTGCCTCGGAAATAATCGATTCCCCGGAGGAACGTGTGACTTCACAAAGCAACTCACCTTAAGCGACCTACGGGGTCGGGCACAGCGTGCTCAGCTAATAGCGGCCGGTCTTCCAAATCGCGCGTCCTCCAGCAGATCCGGGTGCTGCGAGCCGCCCGCCGGCTCTGGAAGCGGGGAGGCGGGGCCTTAACATCCCCGAAGGCGGACCCCGTGGGTTGCTGGAGAGCAGACCCGGACTTCGCCGGGCGTCTGCGGGGCTCCGGGGCTGCGCAGGCCGCGTCGGGGGGCGGCTGCTGAGGTGCGGCCTTGGAGTTCCCCGTGGGAAACACGTAATTGATATTTTATTCTAGCCTTTAGATTAACGGCAAAAGTGAGAGGAAAGTACAGAGGTTCACATATACCCCAAGACATGCAGCCCCTCAGGCTGCCCTGTGGTCCATCCAGGGCCCCTGCGCCGGCACGCTGTAGGCACCCCAAGGCCGTGACGAGCCGGGGGTCTCGCTGGTGTCCGTTCTGTGGGCTTCTACGAATGGACATGACATGCATTCATCACTGGGGTGACACAGAGTGTTTTCACCTCCCTGAAAATCCTCCATGATTCCCTCCACCCACACCCCGGCAACCACTGGTCTTGCTGTCTCCATAGCTTCACCTTTTCCAGAAAGTCACAGAGTAGGAATCATACAGTAGGCAGTCTTTTTCAGATTGGCTCCTCTCTTGACAGCTCATTTCTTTTTAGTGCTGGGTACTATCCCAAATAGGAAAAGGAGGACGTCAAGGCTGTATATTGTCACCCTGCTTATTTAACTTCTATGCAGAGTACATCATGAGAAACGCGGGGCTGGAAGAAGCACAAGCTGGAATCAAGATTGCCGGGAGAAATATCAATAACCTCAGATATGCAGATGACACCACCCTTATGGCAGAAAGTGAAGAGGAACTAAAAAGCCTCTTGATGAAAGTGAAAGAGGAGAGTGAAAAAGTTGGCTTAAAGCTCAACATTCAGAAAACGAAGATCATGGCATCTGGTCCCATCACTTCATGGGAAATAGATGGGGAAACAGTGGAAACAGTGAGAGATTTTATTTTGGGAGGGCTCCAAAATCACTGCAGATGGTGATTGCAGCTATGAAATTAAAAGACGCTTACTCCTTGGAAGGAGAGTTATGACCAACCTAGATAGCATATTCAAAAGCACAGACATTACTTTGCCAACAAGGTCCATCTAGTCAAGGCTATGGTTTTTCCTGTGGTCATGTATGGATGTGAGAGTTGGACTGTGAAGAAAGCTGAGCACTGAAGAATTGATGCTTTTGAACTGTGGTGTTGGAGAAGACTCTTGAGAATCCCTTGGACTGCAAGGAGATTCAACCAGTCCATTCTAAAGGAGATCAGTCCTGGGTGTTCTTTGGAAGGACTGATGTTGAGGCTGAAACTCCAATACTTTGGCCACCTCATGCGAAGGGTTGACTCATTGGAAAAGACTCTGATGCTGGGAGGGATTGGAGGCAGGAGGAGAAGGGGATGACCGAGGATAAGATGGCTGGATGGCATCACTGACTCGATGGACGTGAATCTGAGTGAACTCTGGGAGATGGTGATGGACAGGGAGGCCTGGGGCGCTTGCGATTCATGGGGTCACAAAGAGTCAGACACCACTGAGTGACTGAAGTGAACTGAACTGAACCATCCCATTGTTTGGATGGCCCATTCACCTTTCAAAGGACATCGTGGTTTCTTCTGAGTTTGGGGCAATTGTGAATAAAGTTGATATAACATCAAGCTGCGTTTGTGTTCAGGTTTTTTGTGTGCATAAGTTTTTAACTTGAGTAAATACTATGACTGTGATTATTGGATCCTATGGTTAGTGTATGTTAAGCTTTGTAAGAAACCAACAAACTTCTGCAGCATTCTGCATTCCCACCAGAAGAGAATGGAAGGTCCTGTTTCTCCACATTCCACCAGCATTTGGTGATGTCAGTGTCCTCGCTGGGGGCCATTCTGATAATTGCTCAGTGAAGTCTCATCAGATCGGGCTTCCCTGGTGGCTCAGTTGGTACAGAAACTGCCTGCAATGCAGGAGACCCCAGTTCAATCCCTGGGTCAGAAAGGTCCCCTGGAGAAGGAAATGGCAACCCACTCCAGTAACCTTTCCCAGAGAATCCCATGGACAGAGGAGCCTGGTGGGCTACAGTCCATAGGGTTGCAAGAGTCGGACCTTGACTTAGTGGCTAAACCACCACCACTGTCCTCTGTCCATGGGATCTTCCAGGCAAGAGTGCTGGAGTGGGGTGCCATCGCCTTCTCTGTTAATTAGGTTAGACTTTTGAAACTACCGGTGACCAATCTGAAGAAGAGTGTTAGAGATGACTGTGCTGTTTCTGCCTGTAGCCCCCCAACTCTGTGTATAAAAGCTCTCACCCTGATTGTCAGTGGGGCAGCCAGTCTTTGGACATATGTCTGCCCTCCCTCTCCCCCAGCTGCCAGCATCTGAAATAAAGCAAACTTTCCATTCCACCAGCTTGGCCTGTTTATTGGCTTTTGAGGGTGAGCACCCAGGACCCACACACACTCTGTGTAACAGTGTGACAGCATTCGTGTCCACTCTAAGATTGCAAAGAGTACACGTGTGGAGAGCAGCCTTGCACCATGGCCCAGGGTGATGGCCACTCCTTTGGGAGATGAGTCACACAGGGGTTGGTGGTCAGGACTTAACCATGCTGACAGGGTTTTATTTCCTAAGTTGGGTGATGGGTTCATGGTAGTTATGGTATTATTCTTGTGTATTTTATATTCTTCAATATTATCTACTGAGGTTTTTAGTATAAAAATCAAATTGAAAGCATCTTTGGATCTATGGAAACGACACTCGAATGGCAGTCCTAGCTGACACGTCTGAGTCTCAGTCACTTAGGCCTTTCCGGGTAGAATAGGGGTCCGCGTTCACCTGTCAGCTGGGTCCTACTCGGCTCTGCACTGGTGCTGTCCTGCAGGGCCTGCGCTGGAGACTCCAAGCAGATTCTTCACGTCCGAGGCGCTGGAGTCCTGCCGGGTCTTCTCCAGGAGGTCCGTTCATCCCCAAGGTCACGTCTCCCCTGAACCCCAAGTACCTGAAGCTGCGTAAGGTGCTGTTGAGTATGGAATCATACGGTGGTGATTTTCGCACGCTTGTGGGTGGCATTTCTGTTGAGAAATAGAGATGGAGTGTGAGCCGGGAGGGGTGAGACGTGGCCTTCCGGCCCGCGGGCTGGACGTCCGGCATGAGCTCTGCTGGGTGACACACTCGCCGCCAGTGTGCTGAGATATCACCGTGCTTTCGTTCTGCCTGTGTGTTCTCTGAATTGTTGTCTAGTGATTTTTGATCTAGCCCCATTTTATTGGAGAACTAATACTGTAACACTTTGATTCTGTTAATTTATTAGTTATTTTATAACCTAATTCCAGTCTCTCTTGCTGAAGGTTATACGGACGCTTGGAAATCACGAGCATTCGAATTTGTCAGATAGAATGTCTGTAAATGTCAGTTAGGCCGTTTTAGTCGATAGCGCTGTCTAGGCCTTCTGCGTCCCTGTTGATTTTCTGTCTGCATATTCCCTCAGTTACTGGGAACAGTATCTCAGTTCCCAAGTATGACTGAGGATGCCTCCCCTCAGTCTGGCAGGTTTTGCTGCATATGTTTTGAATCTCTGTTACTGGGGGCATATATGTTTAGAAGCGGTATGTCTTCTTGATTTTTCACGCCTCTATAAATACTTTTCTTTGACCTTTCTTTGTTTATACATTTTCCAATATTATCATGGCCATTTCAGTTTTCTTGAGAGTAATATTCCCATGAATCAAGGCAAATTGGAAGTGGTCAAACAGGAGATGGCAAGACTGAACATCGACATTCTAGGAATCAGCGAACTAAGATGGAATGGGTGAATTTAATTCAGATGACCATTACATCTACTACTGTGGGCAGGAATCCCTTAAAAGAAATGGAGTAGCCATCATGGTCAACAAAAGAGTCTGAAATGCAGTACTTGGATGCAATCTCAAAAACGACAGAATGATCTCTGTTTGTCTCCAAGGCAAACCATCCAATATCACAGTAATCCAAGTCTATGCCCCAACCAGTAATGCTGAAGAAGCTGAAGTTGAACGGTTCTATGAAGACCTACAAGACCTTTTAGAACTAACACCCCCAAAAGATGTCCTTTTCATTATAGGGGACTGGAATGCAAAAGTAGGAAGTCAAGAAACACCTGGAGTAACAGGCAAATTTGGCCTTGGAATGCGGAATGAAGCAGGGCAAAGACTAATAGAGTTTTGCCAAGAGAACACACTGGTCATAGCAAACACCCTCTTCCAACAACACAGGAGAAGACTCTACACATGGACATCACCAGATGGTCAACACCGAAATCAGATTGATTATATTCTTTGCAGCCAAAGACGGAGAAGCTCTATACAGTCAACAAAAACAAGACTGGGAGCTGACTGTGGCTCAGATCATGAGCTCCTTATGGCCAAATTCAGACTGAAATTTAAGAAAGTGGGGAAAATCACTAGACCATTCATGTATGATCTAAATCAAATCTCTTATGACTATACAGTGGAAGGGAGAAATAGATTTAAGCGCCTAGATCTGATAGACAGAGTGCCTGATGAACTATGGATGGAGGTTCATGACATTGCACAAGAGACAGGGATCAAGACCATCCCCATGGAAAAGAAATGGCTGCCTAAGGAGGCCTTACAAATAGCTGTGAAAAGAAGGGAAGCGAAAAGCAAAGGAGAAAAGGAAAGATATACCCATTTGAATGCAGAGTTGCAAAGAATAGTAAGGAGAGATAAGAAAGCTTTCTTTAGCAATCAAGGCAAAGAAATAGAGGAAAACAACAGAATGGGAAAGACTAGAGATCTCGTCAAGAAAATTAGAGATACCAAGGGAATATTTTAGGCAAAGATTGGCTCAATAAAGGACAGAAATAGTATGGGCCTAACAGAATCAGAAGATACTAAGAAGAGGTGGCAAGAATACACAGAACTGTACAAAAAGATCTTCATGACCCAGATAATCACGAAGGTGTGATCACTCCCACTCACACAGAGCTGGACATCCTGGAATGTGGAGTCAAGTGGGTCTTAGGAAGCATCACTATGAACAAAGCTAGTGGAGGTGATGGAATTCCAGTTGAGTGATTTCAAATTCTAAAAGATGATGCTGTGAAAGTGCTGTACTCAGTATGCCAGCAAGTGTGGAAAACTCAGCAGTGGCCACAGAACTGGAAAAGGTCAGTTTTCATTCCAATCCCAAAGAAAGGCAATGCCAAAGAATGCTCAAACTACTGCACAATTGCACTCATCTCACACGCTAGTAAAGTAATGCTCAAAATTCTCCAAGCCAGGCTTCAGAAATATGTGAACCGTGAACTTCCAGATGTTCAAGCTGGTTTTAGAAAAAGCAGAGGAACCAGAGATAAATTGCCAACATCTGCTGGATCATGGAAAAAGCAAGAGAGTTCCAGAAAAACATCTCTTTCTGCTTCATTGACTATGCCAAAGCCTTTGACTGTGTGGATCACAATAAATTGTGCAAAATTCTGAAAGAGATGGGAATACCAGACCACCTGACCTGCTTCTTGAGAAACCTGTATACTGGTTAGGAAGCAACAGTTAGAACTGGACAACAGAGTGGTTCCAAATAGCAAAAGGCTGTATATTGTCACCCTGCTTATTTAACTTATATGCACAGTACATCATGAGAAACACTGGGCTGGAGGAAGCACAAGCTGGAATCAAGATTGCCAGGAGAAATATCAATAACCTCAGATATGCAGATGACACCATCCTTATGGCAGAAAGCGAAGAACTAAAGAGCCTTTTGATGAAAGTGAAAGAGGAGAGTGAAAAATTTGGCTTAAAGCTCAACATTCAGAAAACGAAGATCATGGCATCTGGTCCCATCACTTCATGGCAAATAGATGGGGAAACAGTGGAAACAGTGTCAGACTTTATTTTTTGGGGGGGGGTCCAAAATCACTGCAGACAGTGATTGCAGCCACGAAATTAAAAGATGCTTGCTCCTTGGAAGGAGAGTTATGACCAACCTAGACAGCATATTCGAAAGGAGAGACATTACTTTGCCACCAAAGGTCCATCTAGTCAAGGTTATGGTTTTTCCAGTGGTCATGTATGGATGTGGGAGTTGGAGTATAAGGAAAACTGAGCACCGAAGAATTGATGCTTTTGAACTGTGGTGTTGGAGAAGACTCTTGAGGGTCCCTTGGACTGCAAGGAGATCCAAGCAGTCCATCCTGAAGGAAATCAGTGCTGAGTGTTCATTGGTAGGACTGATTTTGAAGCTGAAACTCCAATACTTTGGCCACCTGATGCAAAGAGTTGACTCATTTGAAAACACCCTGATGCTGGGAAAGATTGAAGGCAGGAGGAGAAGGGGACTACAGAAGATGAGATGATTGGATGGCATCACCAACTCAATGTACATGGTTTGGGTGGACCCCAGGAGTTGGCGATGGACAGGGAGGCCTGGCGTGCTGCGGTTCACGGGGTCGCAAAGAGTCGGACATGACTGAGCGCCTGCACTGCTGGCCTCCCTGTCCTCTCCTGGCCCCCGTGCTATCTCTGTCTCCCGAGCAGCATGGCTCGCGGGCTCTGTCAGCCCCGTCTACTGGTGCTGAGGTCCTGAAATTGCCTCCAGATGGAAAGCCACGTCTTCCCGCGTCTCAGGAATCAGCCACCCTTCGCCTGTCGTCTAGTGCATGAAAGTCATTGCTCACATACATCGTGCATGGTTTTGTGGTTGTTTATGGGTGGAGGTTAAGTCCAAAGTCTAAAAGGTGCTTTTACAGAATGAACATTGACCTTCACTTCAAACGGCATGTTCTAGCCTCGGATTCTCCAAAGTCACGTATGTGCTGCCTTGGTCCCACCTCAGGAGCCTCCCTGACCTTTGGCATGGTCTCTCCTGGCATCGTGGGGGTCCTGTCTGCAAGCCCCATTGCACTTGTACTTCTGTGTTCAACGTCTGTCTTCTCCATGTGACTTCTTAGGGGGCATAAGATCTGAGATCCTCCATGTCCAAGCTCCGTCCACAGAGCCTGGAGTAGGGCCTAGACACAGCCTTTCAAAGAGGAGTGTGTGTAGTAAAAGATAAGTTCATAATGTCGATTATTGTGGCCAGCTTGATAGCCGTGGTGGAAGAGGAAATGCCAGCCCACTCCGGTGATTTTGCCTGGGGAACCCCATGGACAGAGGAGCCTGGCGGGCTACAGCCCATGGGCTCACAAAGAGTCGGACACGACTGAATGAGCACACAGGAACTTTGGAAAATAGCTCATAGAAACTCACATCTCAATCTCCGTCACCTGGAAGTTGGAGAGATGGTTGGATGCTGTGAAGACCCCTTACACTCTGTAGTTTTATTCTATCTATTTATTGCTCAGTCGTGTCTGATTCTTTGGGACCCCATGGACTGTAGCCTACCAGGCTCCTCTGTCCATGGGATTTTCCAGGCAAGAGTTCTGGACTGGGTTGCCATTTCTTTCTCCAGGGGATCTTCCCAACCCAGGGATCGAACCCAGGTCTCCTGCATTGCAGGCAGACGCCTTACCACCTGAGCCACCAGGGAGGCACAAGATTCTCACAACTACAGGTAGGAAAAAAGTGATAATCATTTTAAGTCTCAGGTTGTAAGTGAGAAAGTCATTTCCAAGGAAATCAAGCAGCCCATCTGGGATTATGTAACCGGTTAGTTGGCAGAGACACCCATGTCCAGGCTCCCTTGGTACCTGGTCACGCCGTTTGAAGATGCTGCCGCTGCCGTCACTGAATTCCTCCATCCCGTTCCTGTCGTGTCTGTTTACGTCTTGCTTGCTCACCTAGACCGTGAGCTTCCTGAAGGCTGCACACACGTGGTACACACCTTTGGATTTCCTGAAGCACATGGAGCAGTGGACGAGAAAGGGGTGTCGTTTGGTCTGACCCACACCTGGCAAGCCCCTCCTTACAGCATGCACCCCACGTGCCCTCAGGACTAGGCCTGGGGCGAGGGGTCAAAGCTGATCATTAGACAAGTGCAGAGCCCGTGAGTCCGGGGTCTGAGCCCTCCACCTGGGCCTGCCAGGGTCGAGGCTGAGACGCCGCAGTCCAGGGTTCGCCCCCAGGGATGAGGCTGGCAGGCGGAGGTGCTGGCGTGAGCCTCGTCCTCCCGACACACGTGTCCTCTTCTAGCCTCTGTGGCGTCTTCCATCCTGGCACCAGATTCACGCTTTCCAAGTGATGTGAGTGAAGTTGCTCAGTCGTGTCCGACTCTTTGCTACCCCATGGACTGTAGCCTACCAGGCTCCTCCGTCCATGGGATTTTCCAGGCAAGAGTACTGGAGTGGATGGCTGTTTCCTTCTCCAGGGGATCTTCTCCAGGGGATCTTCCTGACCCGGGGATCGAACCCGGGTCTCCCGCAGCTTTACCGTCTGAGCCCCCAGGGAAGTCCTCACGATTCTCAAAATCCGATACTAAATCAGACTTTAAAGCCTCATGCGCTTTCCAGGGATGGACGACGCTGACAAGTGTGTGTGTCCGTGGCTATAAAACAGTAGAATGGTGACTCTGTAGCCAACTGAAGGTGAGCAGACCCCGCCAGTAACGAGCAAGGTCGCTTTCAAATGAGAGTAACGCTTCAGCGGACCCAGCCTGCAGCCCGCGGGCTTGTGCCCGCCGTGGGCCATGTCCTGCCTGTGCATCTCAGCGTCTCCTAGCTCGCTTGTAGGAGCACCCACCTCTCTCTGGATCTGGGTGCACAGGCTCCCCCTCAGTGGCTCCCACCTGCCTTCCCGCCCTCTCCCTCTGCTCCCGTGAGCACCCTCTCTCGCTCCTGCTAACTGCTGACACTTCCTCCAGGCCGGCAGCACTGTGCCCTGCCACTCTGTGCCTGTCACAGGCTCTCAGCTCTGTTACAGATGGCCGCTGGGACCTAGGGCCTGGCTCGGCTGCCACGTCTAGCTTCTGCTGAAGACCCCTGCAGAACGGGTGCTCCTGTGCCTCACAGCTGCGTGGCCATTTCTAGTCATTCCCTGAAACCACTGTGTGTCTTTACCACCGCCAGCTTTCAGTGAGGAAACTAAAACCCTGAAAGGTTACCACCTTGTCTGTGGCCTTTCTGTGAAGTGACCTGGACTTGCAGACCCAGAGTCTGCATTTATCTTTCCTGTTCATTTTACAGTGCTCCATGGGCATGTCCTTTCCCTTCACAGTTTTGCACAATCCAAGCACTTCTCAGGGGCTTGTAGCACAGGCTCAGTGAATGTGTGCGATCTGAGTGGAGTGTGTGCTAAGCGGATGTGTGTGTGTGCACGTGTGTGTGTATGTGTGTGTGAGCAAGGGGACAACGTGCTAAGTAGACATGTGTGTGCACATGTGTGTGTGTGCACATGCGTGTGAGCATGTGTCATGCGAGCAAGGGGACAACGTGCTAAGTAGACCTGTGTGTGTGCACACGTGTGTGTGCACGTGTGTGTGCACGTGTGTGTGAGCAAGGGGACAACGTGCTAAGTAGACGTGTGTGTGCACATGTGTGTGTGCATGTTTGTGTGTGCACATGCGTGTGAGCATGTGTCATGGGAGCAAGGGGACAATGTGCTAAGTAGATGTGTGTGCACACGTGTGTGCATGTATGTGTGCACGTGTGTGTGTGCATGTGTGTGTGTGCACATGCGTGTGAGCATGTGTCATGGGAGCAAGGGGACAATGTGCTAAGTAGATGTGTGTGCACACGTGTGTGCATGTGTGTGCGCACATGTGTGTGTGCATGTGTGTGTGTGCACATGCGTGTGAGCATGTGTCATGCGAGCAAGAGGACAACGTGCTAAGTAGATGTGTGTGTGCACACGTGTGTGTGCACGTGTGTGTGCATGTGTGTGTGCACGTGTGTGTGAGCATGTGTCATGCGAGCAAGGGGACAACGTGCTAAGTAGACCTGTGTGTGTGCACATGTGTGTGTGCACGTGTGTGTGAGCAGGGGACGGTGTCCAGAGCTGAGGGGTGACGGGAGGAAGCTTTTGAGACGAGGGAATATGGTTCAGGAGACACAGTGTCCTTGGAGGTTGAAACTGGCTGGGTTCCCGAAACGTGTCCTTTTTGCTTCAGTTTGCTTATCGACGGTGACCACCTGCACCCGCTGGCCCCTCTCGGTCTTTGTCTCACCCCTGCGCCCACCCGTCTCTCGTTAACCTGCTTGGATGCAAGCCCGCCTTCAACGCCACAGGAAGTGTGCTGATGGAGACGGTGCAGTGTGAGTGGTTTCCGGAGCAACAGTTGATCTGCTCTGTAAAAGCCCTGAGGAGAAAGGACTGGGAGGACCTTGTGTGTGCGTGTGTGCACGCGTGTATGTGTGTGCGCGTGTGTGTGAAAATCAATACACACACGTCTCTGCACACCCCCAGTCACGCTCTGAAAGGATATCGAAACCAAACTCCCCCGCAGCATCGGTGAGGTGAGACCCAGCTGAGGACGTGGTTTCCATGGAGATGACTGAGCATGCTTTACAGAAACAGCTTGTTCCACAGTGAGGAGACCTGAAATGGTGGCTTGCCCCCGCGTGTTGTCAGCCCACCACATATTTCGCCCGTGGGCACCTGGGCTGTGGCATGGCAGGGACGGCCTTCTGGGAAGCAGTCTGTTCCAGCCGGGCAGGCTGTGGCCTGGGCCTTGGCGCCCTGGCTGAGGGCAGCTGCCGGTCAGCAGCATCGTCAGAGCTCATGGGCGCCGGAGCAGCTGCCGGAGACACTCGTGGCCTCCAGGTGAGATGGAGCAGCGTCCCCTCGGGCCGCCTTGACCCCCAGCCCGTCACAGCGCGCGGGGTCTGGGGCAGGAGCGCCTCTGTGCTGAGTGGACGCTGGGGGCGCAGGGCGGGGCGCTCCACCCTGGGCTCCGCGGGTTCAGCGCACCAGCCGCCCTCCTGGGCCTCCTCCTTCACGCCCTCCGGACACCCCCTGCGTCCACGGTGGAGTCAGAGGCGGCTGAGCAGGTTGGGGAGGACCAGTCAACGCCCCTTCCGTTCCTGGAGCCGCTGCGACCTTGGGCTCAGACGGGCCTGGACTCGGGGATTATAACCGGGCCTAGGGCTGTCAGTGAGGTCTGCTGCTATACTCAGGAGAGAAGGGCTAGATCTGAAACTCTCACAGGTGAATGACTGACTCCACTGAAACCCTGAGCCCAGACGGTGCAGCAAAGTGAACGTCTGCCCTCCTGTGGGGCATAGAAGGAATCCCTGCTTCGTGACTTCAGTTCTCGTGGTGAGAATTCCTTCAGAACAGGAAGGAGGTTTGAAAAAAGTAGAGGATACAGACATAATATTGGAGCAAAACAGAGGAGGGTGTTTACTCAAGAAACAAGCAAGATTGCCACCTCGCGCTGAGGTGGAGCCAGTCTGTCCTCCTGTGTGGCTTATTCTTCAATAACACTCAGCTGCACCAATGTCGCCCTGAAGGACGCTTGGTGTAGATTCCCTGGGGCCTTGAACCGGAAGTGGAGTCTTTGTCTTAACCAAGCAACTGTAAAGATAGACCACTGACTTAAGGCAGATTACGGAGGAAATTATCTGTCCTGGAGTAAATCAAGTGCCTATACCATGAATATAGCAAACTGGAAAGTCACACGATCAGATATAGGAAGTCACGCTGAGGGTGGTGAGGCTGGAATCCCGAGAGGCCGTGGACAGAAGGGTCCGCTGGCCTCACTTCAGCTGTGAGTCACTGGGGCCGACCGGCGGCTGCAGCCTGGATGGTGCCGCCCAGCAGAGCCAGAGACCAGTGTCGGCTGGGGGGGCCCTGAGGCTGCTGAGTGGGCACGTGGATGGGGAGCCCCCCGCGGGACGGCGGGACAAGGGCAGCGGCTTTCCACCCCAAGCAGTGACAAGTGTTTAAAGAAGGGGATGGAGCGAGCGCAGGCCAACGGAGACAGGACAGACCCCGCCCGGGAGCAGGCGAGGTCTTTGTTCTGCTTAATCAGGTCTCTTTGTCCCTGACTTCAAGCCTAATCCAGAACAGACCAGCTTAGCTGGCCCAGACCCAGAATAAGGAAGCTCATTATTACTGGGTAGAAGGGAACAGTTACCCCATTAAAGGCAGCTCCCGGGCCCCTCTGCCCCAGCCGCCTTCCTCACACAGCTGCTGTTTTGACTGCGCGGTTCCTGCACTTGATATTCAAGTTCCACAGTCATTTCAGGAAGCAATCTCTATTAATAAAATGCAAATGTATACATCGTGGCATCTCAATGACAAGACAGTTTCCACTGGCACTTTCTTTGTCTTAACCTTTTTGCAAGGTTGAGGAGGTACTATTTCCAGTATTCCTTGTTAATTTTTCTAGGCAACGCCAATTAATTTGCTGAACGGATTTTACCTTTATGGCTCTCTTTTTACTGTTTGGAAGCAAACCTCTAATCAGGAAAGAGCAGGATTTTCCCAGCTCAAAATCCTTTCAGAGGAGAAGGGAGGGGGTGGAACATGAGCTCCAGTGTGTGGTTGGGAGGCCAACCAAAGGAAGCATTTCCCACTGGCCAGTGTGAGACGCCGAGTCCAGCCAGTCCTCACGACCAGCGCTTTACTGCCCTCTGGCAGAGGGAAGCTTGGGGGTAGCATTGACTGTGGTCTTGCATGTTCCAAAGGCAAGGGACCGTGGGACTTCCCTGGCGTTCCAGGGGTTAAGATTCTGGTTCCAGTGCAGGAGTAGTGGATTTAAGCCCTGGTTTCGAGACTAAGGTCCCACATGCCCCCAGGTGCAGACAAAATTAAAAAAAAAAAAAAAGCGGAATATTTGCAAGAGATCTTTTTCAAAGTAAGGGCCCGGTGCCCCCGTCACAGCCACTTCCCAGTCTGCCTGCTGAGAGAGAGCCCTGTTTGGCAGGGAGAGGTGGCTCCCCAAGGCCTTTGCTCATGTTGGACCCCTGTATTTTCAGGAGGCCATCTGTGTGTCCTGGCAGGGACCCCCCAGGCCCACCAGCTGGTGACTTCCCGCCTTTCAGCTGATGCTGCCCCCAGGAAAGGGGGCAGTCCCCCTCCAGGACATCCTTCCAACACAAAAACATCCCCGGGGGGCCAGCTCTGATCAATATCCTCGCTGTGGCTCTTTCTGAGGCAAAAAAAAAAAAAAAAAGGCTCTTTGAGAGCAGCCTGTGCTCAGGCTGGCATCCAGAGGGTCTGGCTCCGTTCAGAGCTGGCGTCAGAGGTCCCCCTGAGGACACAGCAGCATCCCCGCCAGGCCAGAGTGGGTCCGCGGTGTGCGGGGAGCCCTGTCTCTCCTCCCTCCCTTCTCTGTTTTCCTTTGAGACCTTCCTCTGGCCCCAGGGAACCAGCTTCCCCTCCCAGACACCTGGAAGTTTACCCCCTCTCTTCTCTGCCAGCAGCACCCCCAGGTCCCCAGGGCAGTCTCCCTGCCCGTCCTGTGGCACCTGGTCTGGTCCTGCCCTGGAGGGCCCTCACCCTCAGGAGGACCCTCTCCCCCAGGAGGGCCCTCACCTTCACCCTCAGGAGGACCTTCACCCTCAGGAGGACCCTCACCCCCAGGAGGATCCTCACCCTCAGGAGGGCCCGGTCTCCGTTTCTTGCTGCTCAAAGTCCACCCGTGATGCCCCTGCCATGGACGTCTTTCTCACTTTTGACACGCTCTGTGAACAAAAGCTTTTTGTTGTAATTAAGAAACACAGACGATGCTCACTAGTTAATTTTTTCGCACATAATCTCATTTGACATTCACAATCGTGTGCAGTAGGTGAGGCTGTGGTTCCCATGAAAGGTAAGCAGGTGGAGGCTCAGAAACAAAAACCTCCCAGGCGGGCTGGGCGGCGAACCTGGGCAGCCTCTGGCGTCTTGACCTCAGCTCTGCCACCTCCGCCACCTCCTGACGTGTGTGCGCAGGGGGCCGGTGCGCCCCTGGCATTTGGCTGTTTAAAGAAAGCGACATTCGTTTCTGTATCTGTGTGTGTTAGTCGCTCAGTTGTGTCCAACTCTTTGTGACTCCGTGGACTGTAGCCCACTGGGCTTCTCTGTCCATGCAGGATTCTCCAGGCAAGAACACTGGAGTGGGTTGCCATTTCCTTCTCCAGGGGATCTTCCCAACTCAGGGATTGAACCTGGGTCTCCTGCATTAAAGTTAGTTTCTTTACTGTCTGAGCCACCAGGGAAGCCCCTATATCTGTAACTGTGCCTATATTAGATTCTACACCTGTCGTTAATTATGCACCTACATTTGTATTCTTACAGGATAGTCTGGAAAGATAAACACCAAACATTAACAGAAACAGCATGGGTAAGCCTGAGAAATGGTCCTTCAGTGGTATGAAGGTGTAGATCACAGGACTCCAGCACCAGTCGGGACTCCACGTCCCTGAACAATAAGCAAAAAGGGAGTTTGGTGGCTTAAACTGAAAAGCCCAGGTTAAAAGTGACTTTCGATCACAGTCACGAAGACCAGAGAATAACCAAGCCGCCTCCTCACTCTTGCTGTGTCATAGACACACGCTCTGGTGAACAAACTCAGAAGGGCAATGCAGAGAGTGGAGTGCAGTTTATTACCCCAGCAGGCCCAAGGCAGAGTCTCCTCTTGGCCAAGGACCCCAACCAATTTTTGTGAAAACCTTATATACCCTAAGTGTACGGGCCCAAACCCACCTCCCCAAATTCCCTGAAACTAGTCTGAACAAAGGAAAAGAAAGATACAATCAAAGTGAACCCGTGATTCATTGCCTTAAGCCCAGGGAGTTTACAGTGGACAATTATCAATAGGCCTGTGGTCATACCCCAATAAGCGTACTAGAATGTATGATTCTGTTCAGTCACACAGATCATTAGGGTGTTATTTTAGGGATGGAGAGCCCTGCAGCTCTTCCTTCCTGGTGCCTGGTTTTCCAGCTGGTAAGTTGTTTCCATAGATGCTGGGCGTATAGCTCACAGTCCACAGTCCGGCCCAGGATGGAGTCCTGTTTTCAGGATGGAGCCTGTTCTGTTTCCTCCCTCAGCTGCACCTGGTCGGTGCTGACTTCCTGCCTCCTAAGGCAGAAAGTCTCGGCCCCAGGCTCACCAGCCCTCGGGCTCATGGTCCTGTTGGTGGGAGACCCAGCCTCGGAGCAGGCTCCACGGAGCCCTCTGCTGGACTGGGAGGGGCCCTTGATGGCCCTCTGTCGGGCAGGGCGGGGCGTCTGTTGCAGCCTCCTGGGGACAGGGCCTGCATCCATCAGTTCAGGCTTCGGGGTAAAACCCCACAGAGGTTCGTCTGATCTCAATCCTGAAGCTGGGTGGCCCGGCCTGGAGCCAGCAGGCGGGGCTGGCTCCTCCCAAGGCCTCTGGGTAGGTGAGGACCACCCGGCCCCTCTGCTGGTCGTCCTGCAACCCCCAGTGTGCCTCTGGGCCCATACCTCCTCTCTCAGAAGGAACGCCTGTCAGCTCGGGTTAGGCCCACCAGACGGCGTCATTCCGACTTGATCGCCTCTTCAGAGGCCATCTCCAAGCACTGCCCACGTTGCAGGGTGGGAGGGGAGCCTCTCACACTGTTTAGGGGAGCGTGGTCCAGCCCATAAGGGATGCTAAAGACAGAAATAGTATGTGACGTTCTGGAGGCTTTTCACCGTGTACTTGACACCCTCATATTCTGATAGGTAGAGGTGTCCATAAGCAGGTAAACAGGGAACAGCGGTGTGGACGTGGAGTGAAGCACGTGCGTCACGTAGTGAGGCCCGGGCAGCCGGGTGTCCCTTCCCAGAGACAGCTCAGGACGCATACTGGGTTTTACTCCTGAGCCCAAAAGGGTGAGGACGGGCAGAGCAGCAGCAAGGCAGAGGCTGGGACATCGAGGTGTTGCCAGAGTCCGGAGCTGGAGTCTGCAGGGCAGGGCGTGGAGGCGGGGCCAGGCCCCGAGAGCCTTTTGTTGGGAGGAGGATGCTCCAGGGAGGTGCTGGGGCCTGAGGATGCACCGAGCTACATTTTTAAAATGCATTTCTTTTTAACTGGAGGATAATTGCTTTACAATATAGTGTTGGTTTCTGCCATACATCAGCATGAATCTGCGTAGGTAACACACGTCCCCTCCCCTCTAAGCCTCCCCCGATCTCCTTCACCGCACCCCCTGGGTCGTCCCAGAGCGCCAGGCGTGAGCTCCCTGCGTCACCCACACAGTCTCCTCTGCTCCCCACTTTGCACACGGCGTGAGCATGCTTCCATGCTGCTCTCTCCACCCCTCTCCCAGCCCATGCCCACAGTCTGTTCTCCATGTCGGCGTCTCCTTTGCTGCCCTGCAGGGAGGCTCATCAGTACCGTCTTTCTAGATTCCACACACATGCATTAATATACAATAATTGTTTCTTTCTTTCTGACTGACTTCACTCTGTATAATAGGTTCTAGGTTCATCCACCTCATGGCTCAGACAGTAAAGCGTCTGCCCACAGTGCCGGAGACCTGGGTTTGATCCCTGGGTCGGGAAGGTCCCCTAGAGAAGGAAATGGCAACCCACTCCAGTACTCTTGCATAGAAAATTCCATGGATGGAAGAGCCTGGTGGGCTACAGTCCATGGGGTCCCAAAGAGTTGGACGCGACTGAGTGACTTCACTTTTGCTTTCCATCCACCTCATTAGAACTGACCCGCGTGCGTTCCTTTCTCTGGCTGAGTAAAGCTCCACCGTGTACATGTGCCACCTCTTCTTTACCCCTCCGTCTTGTGGATGGGTATCTAGGCTGCTTCCATGTCCTCGCCTTCGTGCACAGCGCGTGTTGGGGTCCGTGTGCATTTTCCAGTCATGGTTTTCTCAGGGTAGATGCTCAGTAGAGGGATTCTTGGGGTATATGGAGGTTCTATTCCCCGCTTTTTAAGGAATCTCCATACTGTTCTTCATAGTGACTGTATCAATTTAAGTTCCCACCAAGAGTGCAAGAGGGTTCCCTCTTCTCCAAACCCTCTCCAGCATCTACTGTTTGGAGTTTTTTGATGATGGCCATTCTGACTTGTGTGAGCTGGTACCTCACTGTGATTCTGGTTTGTGTTTCTCTAATAATGAGCGATGCTGGGCATCTTTCCGTGTGCCTATGGGCCATCTGTGTGTCTTCTTTGGAAAAATGTCTCTATGTCTTCTGCCCACTGTTTGACTGTGTGCTTTGTTTCCATGGTGTTGGTCTGCACAAGCTGCTGTGTGTTTTGGAGTTTAGTCCCGTGTCAGTTGCTTCATTTGCTATTATTTTCTCCCATTTTGAGGCTTGTCTTTTGGCCTTTCTTATCGTGTCCTTTGTTGTGCAAATGTTCCTAAGCTTAGTTAGGTCCCATTTGTCTGTTTTTGCTTTTACTCCCATTACTCTGGGAGGTGGGGCACAGACGACCTTGCTGTGGTTTATGTCGTCGAGTTTCTGCCTGTTTTCCTCTAAGAGCTTTATAGTTTCTGGTCATACATTTAGGTCTTTAATTCCTTTGGGGTTTATTTTTGTGTATGGTGTTAGAAAGTGTTCAAATGTCATCCTGTTACATGTAGTTGACCAGTTCTCCCAGCACCGCTTGTTGAGGAGACTGTCTCTTCTCCATGAAACAGCTTTGCCCTCTTTGTCAAAGAAGGGCTTCCCAGTTGGCACTAGTGACGGAAAGTCCACCTGTTGATGCAGGGGGCGTAAAAGACTTGGTTTGATCCCTGGATCAGGCAGATTCCCCTGGAGTAGGAAACAGCCACCCACTCCAGCATTCTTACCTGGAAAATCCCACAGACAGAGGAGCCTGGCGGGCCGCAGTCCATGGGGTCCCAGAGAGTCAGACACGAGTCAGTGTCTCAAAGATAAGGTGCCCGCAGGTGTGTGGGTTTGTCTCTGAGCTTTCTATCTTGTTTCATCGGTCTGTGTTTGCTTTTTTGTACCAGTGCCGTACTGTCTTGATAGCTGTAGCTTGTAGTACCATCTAAAGTCAGAAGGGTTGATTCCTCCAGCTCCATTCTTCCTTCTCAAGATTGCTTTGGCTTGGAGTCCTTCATGTTTCCATACAAATTATGGAATTCTTTGTTCTAGTTCTGTGAAAAATACCATTGGTAGATAGAGATTGCATTAAATTTATAGACTTCTTTGGAGAAGTAAACGGCAACCCCCTCTAGTATTCTTGCCTGGAAAATCCCATGGATGGAGCAGCCTGGCAGGCTGCAGTCCATGGGGTCACAAATAGTAGGACATGACTGAGCAGCTAAGACTTATAGTCATTTTCATGACCTTGATTATTCCGATCCAAGAGCACGGTGTCTCTCCATCTGCTTGCGTCATTATGGTTTCCTGATCTCCATTGTCACGCACCTCTCCAGGCATTTTGTGAGGGTGATTCTTGGCAGGGAGCTCAGAGCAGGGAGATGGAAGTGGTTAGGTGGACTCAGGTAGCTGTTTGGGCTGGGGAAAAGCAGAGACTGAGATCCTCCTTGGAGGAGAATGAGATTCATGGACTGAATGTGTCCTCTGGAACGAAGAAAACAAAATCAAGGGTGTGTCTGACCTCAGGAAGCAGGAGGCAGGAGGTGCCAGCTACTGAGAGAAGGAAAGCACGGGACTTCTTAATGGCGGGGGGGCATCTTGGGTTCTCCCAGAGCAGTCTTCCCTGTGCTGAAAACAAGCAGGCGTCTGCAGGCGTGCGTGCCTGTGTGTGTGTGTGTGTTCTAATGGTTGATGACACTTAATAAACTTTATAAACATTAATGACATATAATAAACCGCATCTGACACATTTTAAAATATAATTATCTTGTTAACAAAATTTAATGAAATTGAGTCATGCTTTTCATGTGGATTATCACCATTTTGAATATTGGAGAGATGCCTTCTGCCAAAACAAGCAATCAAAGGTGAGTCCGCATTGGCTCACAGTTTACAAGGAGCGAGCTCACTGGCGTAAGGCTCTAGGGCCCTGCGCTCAGCATGTAGCTCTGGGAGCAAACTCGATGTTTTGCAAGTAAGGACTGAACTTGCCTGCAGATCCTGGGGTCCCTCGGATTGCTGGGTGAGGCTGTTTCCTTGGCATGCAGTGCTTTCTGGCCTGGTGCGTCTGGAACCAAGACCGTGTGCTCAGGGAAGCGCCCCTCCCTGCTGGCTTTCCCTGGCTGGGTGGGTCGGAGGCCCTGGGCTCTTGCGTTCAGTGTCTTTCTCCTGCCAGGCTCCCAGGGCGGGGGGACAGACCCTGCCATAAGGGGCTCTGCAGGGGCTCCTCCCCAGACCCCACCTGCTTCTCTGACACGGACACACCCTCACCTTCAACCGCGGCCCTGCTGTGTCTTGACTGACTTTGCAGAGAAATCAGCGCCTGTTGTCTGATTTTGCTGGTGGCTCCTCCCAGCACCATTGCGCCTGCAACCTCTCTGCAGCCACTGGCCACCCGGCAGTAACTTCATGGGGGAAACCACCCGCCTCCTCCAGGTGCCGTCATAGCTAAAACCTGGGCAAGAAGAAGCAGACACTCAGAACCTGTAGGAGACAGACAGAGGGGGGCGGGAGACAGCAGCTCTTACTGCCGCTGCTCAGGGGTCGCACCCCAGCCCCCACAGCTGTCACCTTTCCCAGGATGACCGACCCCGGCCTGATCTTCAGGCTCAGTGCTTTCTTTCCATTTTCCCCAGACCAGGCCTGATCTGAGGCAGAAGGGCTTTGCATTTGGTCAGAGTACTTTTTCTAGTTACAAAAGGGGTATATAGTTTTTATATAAAATATATTAAATCAGATTTTTAAAAAAACTACAAATTCTACATATTTCCATGATCCAGAATTATCTCTCAGTAATCCTAAATTATCAAGACACATATATCTGTGTGTGTATATATATATGTATATGTATATGTATATATATGACTGGGCCCCCCAGGTGGTGCATTGGTAAAGAACCCACCTGCCAGTGCAGAAGACATAAGAGACACAGGTTCTATCCCTGGGTCAGGAGGACCCCCTGGAGAAGGGAATGGCAACCCACTCCAGTATTCTTGCTTGCAGAATCCCATGAACAGAGGAGCCTGCTGGGCTACAGTCCATGAGACTGCAAAGAGTTGGACTCGACTGAAGCAACTTAGCGCGCGCACACACACACACACACACACACACACGACTATCTTTTAACCAAAGAGGTAATTGTCTCTAGCTGTGGATTAGGGTGATGTTCACTGCACGCCCCAGATCCCGCCCAGTCCCCGGGGGCATCTCGAGCTCTGGTTTCTGCCCTTTGCTGCTACCCCTCCTGCGCTGCGTCCCCATCTGTCTCCCTGGGGGACGGAGGTGCGCTGTCTTCCTTTGGGGTGCCCGCAGCTGCCCGGGGCGGGGCAGGCACCTGTGTCCGGCAGCCCCAGGAAGTCACCTGTGGGCAGCCCCGACCCTCCTATGCTCAGAGACCCTCTCCACCAGGAAGGACCAACACGCTCTGATTTCAGAAATTCTAGTAAAATGCTGTCTTAGCCTCATCTTCTGCAATGTGGGAATCCCTTTGAGAGACAGGGAGATCAACACTTCCCCATCCTCCAATTAGGAGAGAAGATGAAAGACTCCCTTCAATTAAAAATAAAGAAGACTGTGTCTTCTTTGTCTTTGAAGCTTCAGATTGTGTTCATATATGTAAACAAAGAGAGTTGCTTGTTAGCTTAGCGTTCTGTCACTAATAAGGGAGTCATAGCCTGGAATAGGGCTGGTGGGTCTGAAGTAGAGAATCCACCTGCAATGCAGAAGATGCCAGTTCAGTCTCCAGTTGGGAAGATCCCCTGGAGAAGGAAATGGCAACTCCTTCCAGTAGTCTTGCCTGGAGAATCTCTTGGACAGAGGAGCCTATAGTCCAGCGGTCAGGAGAGTCAGTCATGACTTAGCAACCAAAGCACCACCACCACCAGCCTGGAATGTGACTAGCGTTCAGGAGGTAACTTGGCTGCTATTTTAATTCCCAGCACTTGCCCATGTGTCCTGACTTTCCTTCACTGGTGCCGCTGGGAGTGCGAAGGCCAGCCTGCACCCCACCCCCGCTCCCAGGGGCCTGGAGGCCCTCTGACACCGGGCTTCTGGAAGCAGGTCGGCTCAGGAAGCCTGCAGCCCACCTGGAGGGACACGGGCCCTCTCGTTCTGTCTGCCACTTGGAGAGACACTTCCTTGACCAGACACCAGAGGCGGTGGTGGCACTGCAGAGGCAGTGTGCCCCATGAGTCCCGCTGCGGCTGCGTCTTCGTCTTCCCGGACCTGAGGCCACGCCCATCCTCACCACTCGCTGGCCCTGCCCAGTCGCTGCTCTGTCCCGTGATCACTGCCTCTTGTGTTTTGCAGCCTTGTCTTCAGACGTGTGTGTTCTTGCCAGGGACTGCACTGCATCGCCTTAGAGAATTATCAGTCCCTAGGAGAAGGCAATGGGCACCCACTCCAGTACTCTTGCCTGGAAAATCCCACGGACGGAGGAGCCTGGTGGGCTGCAGTCCATGGGGTCGCAAAGAGTCGGACAGGACTGAGCAACTTCACTTTCACTTTTCACTTTCATGCATTGGAGAAGGAAATGGCAACCCACTCCAGTGTTCTTGCCTGGGGAATCCCAGGGATGGTGGAGCCTGGTGGGCTGCCATCTATGGGGTCACACAGAGTCGGACACGACTGAAGCGACTTAGCAGCAGCAGCAGCAGCAGCAGACAGTATATGAAAATTCCAGCTGATGTGAGCGGTGAGAACATGTTTTGCCTGAATCTTGATTTCTCTTGAAAATGTAAGATATACCCCTAGAGCCGCACATGGGTGGCCCTAGGAAACTCACTTTTGCCTTGCTTAAGGTGTCAAGGTGATGTGTCTTGAGTCTGTTTCCTCCCCGCCCCCCAGCTCAGGGCCTGTGTGAGTGACAATCCGTTAGGGCCCCTCCGCAAACATCCAGTGACTGTGTAAGGAGTGTATAAATGTTGGACCGTAAAGAAAGCTGAGCGCTGAAGAATTGATGCTTCTGAACTGTGGTGTTGGAGAAGACGCTTGAGAGTCCCTTGGACTGCAAGAAGATCCAACCAGTCCATCCTAAAGGAAATCCATCCTGAATATTCATTGGAAGGACTGATGTTGAGGCCGAAACTCCAATACTTTGGCCACCTGATGTGAAGAGCTGACTCATTTGAAAAGACCCTGATGCTGGGAAAGATTGAGGGCAGGAGGAGAGTGAGACAACAGAGGATGAGATGGTTGGATGGCATCACTGTCTCGATGGACATGAGTTTGAGTAAACTTCAAGAGTTGGTGATGGACAGGGAGGCCTGGTGTGCTGCAGTCCATGGGGTTACAAAGAGTCAGACATGACTGAGCAACTGAACTGAAGTGAACTGGCCATGCTCACCCATTTTTGAAAGGAGGTTCCAAGGCCTCACAGGGAAGAGATGGGTGGCCAGCAGCCTGGTGTGAAGGAGCGGAGGACAGCGGGTGTCAGGCAGCTGGACTTTGGGGGTCAGCTCTAGGCTCAGACCCCTCATGGTCCCTTTCAGGTAGTGGTGGGAACCACCAGGATGGGGCAAGTGAGCCGGGCCTGCGTGTGACATGGGAAGGGGCTCCGCCAACAGGAGGGGTCACCGCTGCATTTAGTCTTCCTCTTGGGTTTTCCAGACTACTCAGGAAGACAAATGTAATCAGCAAAAGGTGTTTAAATGTTTAACACAGTTCATGTGTCCAGGCAGTGTTTCCTCCGTTGTAAGGATGCCATCTGACTTCCAGCCGCTGCCAAGTCCTGACACTGTGACCACTGTGGTCTGTGTGCAGCCTGGAAAAGAGTTACGAGATGAGGCAGAGTGAGAGGAGGAGTCTCTCAGGGCGGGAGACACTGTAGAACAGCGGGCTCAGGGGAGAGCAAGCCTTTCCTAGGATTCATAGCCAATGTTTACAGCCTCCAGGCAGAGTCAGTTCCTGCTGGGAGGGTGGCCTTCAGTTCAGTTCAGTCGCTCAGTCATGTCCGACTGTTTGTGACCCCATGAATCGCAGCACGCCAGGCCTCCCTGTCCATCACCAACTCCCGGAGTTCACTCAGACTCACGTCCATCGAGTCCGTGATGCCATCCAGCCATCTCATCCTCGGTCATCCCCTTCTCCTCCTGCCCCAAATCCCTCCCAGCATCAGTCTTTTCCAATGAGTCAACTCTTCCCATGAGGTGGCCAAAGTACTGGAGCTTCAGCTTTAGCATCATTCCTTCCAAAGAAATCCCAGGGCTGATCTCCTTCAGAATGGACTGGTTGGATCTCCTTGCAGTCCAAGGGACTCTCAAGAGTCTTCTCCAACACCACAGTTCAAAAGCATCAATTCTTCAGTGCTCAGCCTTCTTCACAGTCCAACTCTCACATGCATACATGACCACAGGAAAAACCATAGCCTTGACTAGACGGACCTTAGTCGGCAAAGTAATGTCTCTGCTTTTGAATATGCTATCTAGGTTGGTCATAACTCTCCTTCCAAGGAGTAAGCGTCTTTTAATTTCATGGCTGCAGTCACCATCTGCAGTGATTTTGGAGCCCAAAAAAATAAAGTCTGACACTGTTTCCACTGTTTCCCCATCTATTTCCCATGAAGTGATGGGACCGGATGCCATGATCTTCGTTTTCTGAATGTTGAGCTTTAAGCCAACTTTTTCGCTCTCCTCTTTCACTTTTAAGAAGAGGCTTTTTAGCTCCTTTTCACTTTCTGCCATAAGGGTGGTGTCATCTGCATATCTGAGGTTATTGATATGATGCCGGGAGCCAGTGTGAGGAATCCCACCCGTGACAAGGTCATGAGGGAGGAAGCTGACATACCCAAGGCCGTGATCAGACTTCAGGAGTTCCTCCTGGCATTTCCTGAGCATCCACCCCCACAAAATAAAAATCTGCCGGCTTTTGTACTCTGCTTTTCCACTTTTCTGATATTTTCTGGAAAAAAGTCAACTCAGGGCTTTAGTCTTCTGCATTTGAAAGGGATGTTTCAGTTAACCCCCTCTGATTGCTCTCTAGCTTGCCTAACAGGTTCCCTGGACCTCTTACAGCTTGTGAATTGCTTGCAGCCCCCAACCTCGAGAGGCACAAAGCTTAAAAGCATCTTAAAGATACAGAGCATTTTCTAAAGTGTTAAAAATTATATTGGTGATGGGATTTCACTGTTGACTCAATGATTGCTGCCAGGCCTCCATATTCTTTATCTTTTAGGCACCTGGGAGGATGTTAATCAATGTAAACGGGATATGGAAAAAGATATATAGTAGTTCTGATGTTAGCAACACTAGACTTTTGAGTTAATTACTTCTCTTTGCACTCCTCTTGTGTCCTTGCTATGTAAGAATGTAACTTTATTTAGTACTTTCTGAGAGTGGCACCAAACCTTGGGAAGATCAACACAAATAAGTCTTCTGGTTGACTAACCCTTATCAGAAAAAGGCTGTAAAATGTTAATTGGCCCTTTTTGGCCAGAAGATGATGTAAATCACCTAAGACTTGTGTATACAGTTAGGTATGCAGAGAGAAAAGCCTGGTTTAGATAAGAGTCTGGGCTGCTAACGCTGCATAATTTTGTATTACCCATGGATCTCTATGTACAATCTAAAAGGTATATAAGGCCTTCTAAACAATAGGAGCCGGAGCCAGTCACTGGACTGGTTTCCCCCGTGTCTCTCTCTCTTTTTCCCTCCCTCTCCTCTTTGCTTTAATTTCAGGCTGAATTCCCATCTGGGGCGCGGAGGCTCGCCAAGTCTACTTACTTGCCCTGGCTGTTAAGACCCGCGAGAAAGGGAGCCTAAGGCGAGGCACCCTTAGATATTCAAGCGAGCGCCGGTGGCCCAACATAGATGGTGCAAATTCTTTGTCCGGAATTTTATTGGTCTTCCGTGTAATCCAAGCTATTCAGCCCTCTCCCTCCACTTAATCTTGCTACTACACGATTTCTTCTTAATCTAATCTTATATTAATAAATAAATAAGTCTTTCCTCGCCGACTCCGTCCATCCTTCGAATTCCCTGGACCCACCGGGGCTGGACCCCGGCAATATTTCTCCCAGCAATCTTGATTCCAGCTTGTGTTTCTTCCAGTCCAGCGTTTCTCATGATGTACTCTGCATATAAGTTAAACAAGCAGGGTGACAATATACAGCCTTGGCGTACTCCTTTTCCTATTTGGAACCAGTCTGTTGTTCCATGTCCAGTTCTAACCATTGCTTCCTGACCTGCATACAGATTTCTCAAGAGGCAGGTCAGGTGGTCTGGTATTCCCATCTCTTTCAGAATTCCCCAAAGCTTATTGTGATACACACAGTCAAAGGCTTTGGCATAGTCAAGAAAGCAGAAATAGATGTTTTTCTGGAACTCTCTTGCTTTTCCCATGATCCAGCAGATGTTGGCAATTTGATCTCTGGTTCTTCTGCCTTTTCTAAAACCAGCTTGAACATCAGGGAGTTCACGGTTCATGTATTTCTGAAGCCTGGCTTGGAGAATTTTGAGCATTACTTTACTAGCATGTGAGATGAGTGCAACTGTGTGGTAGTTTGAGCATTCTTTGGCATTGCCTTTCTTTGGGATTGGAATGAAAACTGACCTTTTCCAGTTCTGTGGCCACTGCTGACTTTTCCAAATTTTCTGGCATATTGAGTGCAGCACTTTCACAGCATCATCTTTCAGGATTTGAAACAGCTCCACTGGAATTCCATCACCTCCACTAGCTTTGTTCGTAGTGATGCTTTCTAAGGCCCACTTGACTTCACATTCCAAGATGTCTGGCTCTAGATTAGTGATCACATCATCATGATTATCTGGGTCGTGAAGATCCCTTTTGTATAGTTCTTCCGTATATTCTTGCCACCTCTTCTTAATATCTTCTGCTTCTGTTAGGTCCATACCATTTCTGTCCTTTATTGAGCCCATCTTTGCATGAAATGTTTCCTTGGTATCTCTAATTTTCTTGAAGAGATCTCTAGTCTTTCCCATTCTGTTCTTTTCCTCTATTTCTTTGCATTGATCGCTGAGGAAGGCTTTCTTATCTATTCTTGCTATTCTTTGGAACTCTGCATTCAGATGCTTATATCTTTCCTTTTCTCCTTTGCTTTTTGCCTCTCTCCTTTTCACAGCTATTTGTAAGGCCTCCCCAGACAGCCATTTTGCTTTTTTGCATTTCTTTTCCATGGGGATGGTCTTGATCCCTGTCTCCTGTACAATGTCACGAACTTCATTCCATAGTTCATCAGGCACTCATCTATCAGATCTAGGCCCTTAAATCTATTTCTCACTTCCACTGTATAATCATAAGGGATTTGATTTAGGTCATACCTGAATGGTCTAGCGGTTTTCCCTACTTTCTTCAATTTGGTAATAAGGATTTCATGATCTGAGCCACAGTCAGCTCCTGGTCTTGTTTTGGTCGACTGTATAGAGCTTCTCCATCCTTGGCTGCAAAGAATATAATCAATCTGAGTTCAGTGTTGACCATCTGGTGATGTCCATGTGTAGAGTCTTCTCTTGTGTTGTTGGAAGAGGGTGTTTGCTATGACCAGTGCGTTCTCTTGGCAAAACTCTATTAGCCTTTGCCCTGCTTCATTCCTCATTCCAAGGCCAAATCTGCCTGTTACTCCAGGTGTTTCTTGACTTCCTACTTTTGCATTCCAGTCCCCTATAATGAAAAGGACATCTTTTTTGGGTGTTAGTTCTAAAAGGTCTTGTAGGTCTTCATAAAACCATTCAACTTCAGCTTCTTCAGCATTACTGGTTGGGGCATAGACTTGGATAACTGTGATATTGAATGATTTGCCTTGGAGACGAACAGAGATCATTCTGTCGTTTTTGAGATTGCATCCAAGTACTGCATTTCGGACTCTTCTGTTGACTATGATGGCTACTCCATTTCTTCTGAGGGATTCCTGCCCGCAGTAGTAGATGTAATGGTCATCTGAGTTAAATTCACCCATTTCAGTCCATTTTAGTTCGCTGATTCCTAGAATGTCGACGTTCACCCTTGCCATCTCTTGTTTGACCACTTCCAATTTGCCTTGATTCATGGACCTGACATTCCAGGTTCCTATGCAATATTGCTCTTCACAGCATCGGATCTTGCTTCTATCACCAGTCACATGCACAACTGGGTATTGTTTTTGCTTTGGCTCCATCCCTTCATTCTTTCTGGAGTTACTTCTCCACTGATCTCCAGTAGCATATTGGGCACCTAATGACCTGGGGAGTTCCTCTTTTGGTATCCTATCATTTTGCCTTTTCATACTGTTCATGGGGTTCTCAAGGCAAGAATACTGAAGTGGCTTGCCATTCCCTTCTCCAGTGGACCACGTTCTGTCAGACCTCTCCACCATGACCCGCCTGCTGAGCCACAAAGGAAGCCCTAGGGTGGCCTTAGGTGGTTGATTAGTTCAGTTCAGTCGCTCAATCGTGTCCAACTCTTTGTGACCCCATGAATCGCAGCACGCCAGGCCTCCCTGTCCATCACCAACTTCCGGAGTTCACTCAAAGTCTTGTGCATCGAGTCAGAGATGCCATCCAGCCATCTCATCCTCTGTCGTCCCCTTCTCCTCCTGCCCCCAATCCCTCCCAGCATCAGAGTCTTTTCCAATGAGTCAGCAACCATGAGGTGGCCAAAGTATTGGAGTTTTAGCTTTAGCATCATTCCTCCCAAAGAAATCCCAGGGCTGATCTCCTTTAGAATGGACTGGTTGGATTGCCTTGCAGTCCAAGGGACACTCAAGAGTCTTCTCCAACACCACAGTTCAAAAGCATCAATTCTTCGGCACTCAGCTTTCTTCACAGTCCAACTCTCACATCCATACATGACCACAGGAAAAAACATAGCCTTGACTAGACGGACCTTAGTTGGCAAAGTAATGTCTCTGCTTTTTAATATGCTGTCTAGGTTGGTCATAACTTTCCTTCCAAGGAGTAAGCGTATTTTAATTTCATGGCTGCAATCACCATCTGCAGTGAGTTCGGATCCCCCAAAAATAAAGTCAGCCACTGTTTCCCCATCTATTTCCCCTGAAGTGATGGGACCAGAGGCCATGATCTTTGTTTTCTGAATGTTGAGCTTTAAGCCAACGTTTTCACTCTCTTCTTTCACTTTCATCAAGAGTCTCTTTAGTTCCTCTTCACTTTCTGCCATAAGGGTGGTGTCATCTGCATATCTGAGGTTATTGATATTTCTCCCGGCAATCTTGATTCCAGCTTGTGCTTCCTCCAGCCCAGCGTTTCTCATGATGTTCTCTGCTGCTACTGCTAAGTCGCTTCAGTCGTGTCCAACTCTGTGCAACCCCATAGATGGCAGCCCGCCAGGCTCCGCCATCACTGGGATTCTCTAGGCAGGAATACTGGAGTGGGTTGCCATTTCCTTCTCCAATGCAATCAAAGTGAAGTCGCTTAGTCATGTCCGACTCTTTGAGACCCCATGGACTGCAGCCTACCAGGCTCCTCCATCCATGGGATTTTCCAGGTAAGAGTACTGGAGTGGGGTGCCATTGCCTTCCCCTGATGTACTCTGCATAGAAGTTAAATAAGCAGGGTGACAATATACAGCCTTGACACACTCCTTTTCCTATTTGGAACCAGTCTCTTGTTCATGCCCAGTTCTAATTGTTGCTTCCTGACCTGCATACAGGTTCCTCAAGAGGCAGGTCAGGTGGTCTGTTATTCCCATCTCTCTCAGAATTTTCCACAGTTTGTTGTGATCCACACAGTCAAAGGCTTTGGCATTGTCAATAAAGCAGAAATAGATGTTAGGTGGTTGATTAGGGTGCGTAGTTTTACCTAATTCAGGGTCAGGGAGCTAGCTCGTTCAGATCAGGATGCTCAGGACAGCGGTTGTTGTGGGGCACGGTCCTGTGACCTCGGTGTGACCTGGGGGCATGCGGGGGCCTCACTGGCTGAACGCCTGCTCGTGGGTTTCGCAGCGGGCTGGCCTCCGCCCCGTTCCGGCCCTTCTTCCAGGCTGCCTCTGAGGAAACCCGCTGGGGAGGAAGGTGCCCTCTGGTTCTCTCCTGCCCTGCACGGGCGGCCACGGTTGCTTTGCAGAGTTCCCAGGCAGCACACGGCACACGCCCCGTGTCGCACGAAGGCCCGTGTCGCGGTGCTCCGCAGCCGCCGCGCGCCTCACAGCCGCAGGCCTCGTTGGTGGTGCCCCGGCTCAAGCAGGCCTCTTGAGACGCCTCTCCGGCGAGTGTCTGCCCTGGCACGTCTGCATTTCGGGCTTCCTCACTGTTACCGCATCTGTTAGGTTGGTTATGTTGTTATGATGAATAACCGACATTTGTTATTGAAGAATCTAAGCTACTCCATTTTGTTAACAGGAAAACTCCATTTTGTAAGGCTCCGGGAAAAGAGCCTTTGGAAATCCCCTGACCTCACCCCACCACCCACGAGCCAATCGGACCCCAGACCAGAATCTCCTGACTTAACCTTCAGGAGCTTGTGGTCTACCTAGGTAATAGGGACCAATCAGAAACCAGCACACAACCCTTCGAAAGAAAGTGACCGATCAGACGTCCCCTACCTAGAAATTCTGTTTTTCATGAACACTCCCTGTATAAGCAATGTAATCCAAAACCTGGGGCTCCTCCCTATAGCCGCTGCATCGGTAACGGTGGGAGCCCCAGCTCGAGCTTGGTAATAAAGACTCTTGCTTTTGCATCGGATATCGGCTCCCTGGTGGTCAATGGGAGATTTTGCGACTTGGGCATAACATTATGATGAATCTGATGTTATACCATGACTCACTGAAGAATCAGGTAATTATTAGCCCTTTCTAGCAATAAAGCGTTTTTAATTAAGGAGTGTGTGCTAAGCTTTAGATGCAGCACTGCTCAAGAGCTAACTGACCACAGCATCCTGTGAGTATGACTTTTATATGCGTGGGAAACCAGAACCTTCACACGAACTTGCTTTCTCGCAGTCTCAGCACCACACCATTCCAGAGGCATGTCTGCGTGTATTTTGTGCCTTGACAAATGGTTGGGAAACTTTTTTTTTTTTAATCTAGGAAAAGATGTGAGAAAAGAAGCCTGATTGATGTATGTTTCTCTCATCTTTCTGCTGGTCTTATAAAAGAAAAATGTTGAAGTGAACGCTTGTTAAAAATGGTGATGGGGCTCAGGACCGGCCCCCAAAACGTGCCATTTGTGCACATTGATTATTTCCAAGCAGGGTGTTCTGACCCGCCTTCATCCCCTGAAAGCAGGAGACAGTCTCCACGGAAAGGGCCCCCGTGCCTGGAGGAAGACAGGTGGGGACTCACAGACAAACCTTGGCTCTTCCTCACGAGCTAACTCCCATGGCTCGAGCTCTTTGGCCTTGTCAGCTTTTTCACAAATCATTCTTTGTCTAAAAAGAATAACAGCTACCTGCTTTGGTCCCTTCTTTGAGTCTCATATTTTTCTGGGCTCCTGTACATACAAATTAAATGTTTTCTCCAGTTCATCTGTCTTACATCAATTTAATTATGAGATGAGCCAGAGAAGGGAAAGCGGCCTGCCTGCAAGGCGAGGCCTGAGCTCAACTGCAGGACCGAGCTCAGCTCTGAAGGTGCAGCAGAGGCTGCAGAAGGTTCACAGGTGAAGAGCAGGGGTGTCAGTGGATGGGGATGACTGCGGGGACGCTGACGGGAACTCGGGTGGAGGCGTCTCGATGCACTGAGGTCGCCCCGGCAGGCAGAGGGTCAGTGCGCGGTCCCGGAGGCAGCTTCACCTCCCCGGAGGAGCTGGTCACAGGGCAGGAAGCAGGCCAGGGATGCGGGAGGCCCAGGGCTTTGGGGTGTGGAGCGGAGGGACTCAGCACACTATAGCACCTCCAGCGTGAGGAAAGCCAACTCCTGCCAAGTGAAATGGGGTCCCGGGTGTGGGGTGGTCCTTCCTGGGACAGGAGAGGCAGAGCAGGTGACCCGGGCGCACCCAGGTCAGTGCGCACATGGCCTCGTTTGTCCCCGGAGTCAGGACCTCCGAATGCACTTTAAGCGAGGCCAGGCACCCCAGGGTTTTTCTTATGGAGATGTTTTCTTAAGCTATGTTAATGTACCATGCATTTCCCCTAGACTGTCTTCAAATCAGTCCCCACCCCCAACCAAGACTCAGAACTTGACAAACCTGTTTTACTCATGCAAATATTCTCTTAAGCTATGTTAATCAGACTATTTGCTTGGAAACCTGCCTTTCTTCAAGATTCATATCAATAGTTTTATGGCCTGGGAAGACTCACCGGGTGCCAAGTTATCTCAAAATGCATGTTGTGGGTGAGGGGCCTGGTGCCACTCTGAGTTTTGAGACATCTCCGTTCTCTAATTAACAGCTTGCTGATAGGTATATAACACGCTGCTAAAGGCTAACAGAGGGCACTCTTTCTGCCCTCTTCTCATGTCTGTGTCAGAAGCTGTCTTTATCTCTTTTATACTTTAATAAAACTATCACACAAAAGCTCCAAGTGACCAAGCCTCGTCATGGGCCCCGGATCGAATTCCTTTCCTCCGGAGGCCAAGAATGCTGGTGTCTTTCGTGGTTTAGCAACAACCTTTCAAAACCACACACCGACTGGCCTGTGCAGGCTGAGGGCAGCCCCCAGAAGGGCAGGCGAGGCACCCCGGGCTGGGCAGGCTAGGTCAGCAAGCATCACAGCAGAAGTGCAGGCACCCAAACCACTGAGCCATGAACCCGTGTTTGTAATGTGGTTAGAGATCAGAGCCCGCCCATGCTCCACAGCGATGAGGGGCCCGCGCAGCAACGAAGACCCAGGACAGCCAAAAAAAAAAAAAAAAAAAAAAATTAAACCCCAAGCACCAATAAACACATTTAAAAGGTTTAAAAAAACCCTCAGAATTTAATGAAGAAAACTCAGGATTTACTGTAAGTGCCTCTCACAACTCTTGAGGGTACCTGATGTTGGTTAAAATGTACAGCTTGAGTATAATAGGGGCAGCTCTGCCCAACAAACCGTCCAGGTGGACAGCGGCCCAGGCTGGAATTGTTCAAGGGGAGAGGGTGGGCGGCTCGGCCACGCGCAGGCCCCGCCCCTCGAGGCCCCGCCCCCGCGCAGGCCCCGCCCCTCGGCCCTCTGTCCAGCAGGTCCCGCCCCCTCGCAGGCTCCGGAACTCCGCGCTCCTTCCAGCGGCCCAGCCGTTGCGCCGCGAGCCTCCCTCACGGGCTGAGTAGGAAGCGGGAAGACGTCTTCCTTCCGCTTCAAACCTGCTTTTTCGGGCACCCCCGCCCCTGCCCTGCGGGCCCAGGTGTGAGGGAGGGGCCGACGCGGACATTTCCTCCAGGCCCCGCGCAGCCCCTGGCACGAGTCTAGCCTGGCCTTCTGACCCTGGGGGTAGCTCCGCCCCAGGTAACGGCCATTCCCATTAAACGCCCATCCGGTGTACAGTCTGCCGCCGGGTCTCCTGCGGCTGGGAGGGGGCTCTGTCTCGGCCCAACCGCTCGCCTCCGGGCTCTCCCCACACCCAGCCCTCGTCCGGACCCCCGCCCTCCCCAGTGTCCCCGCCCTCCCACTGGGCCGTGAACCCACGGTAGGCTTGCGTTCCCACTGGCCAGTGTGCGTCCCCGGGTGAGGGCGGCCTCACTGCATCCCTGAGCGTCCAGAGTGGGGGTGGCGGTCCGAAGAGCGAGGGCGGAGTGGGTCGGAGAGGGTGGCTTTGCTGAGACCGTTTGTCTCAGGTGGTAACTAGACTGGGCTAAGGGATGCCCAGAAAACTAGTGAAACTTTCCGGTTGTGTCTGTCCTGGTGTTTCAGAACAGATTAGCATTTGAATCTGGGGGCTCTGGAAGGAGGATGAAAGTGAAAGTCACTCACTTTCTGTGACCCCCATGGGCTGTATAGTCCATGGAATTCTCCAGGCCAGAATGCTGGAGTTGGGTAGCCTATCCCTTCTCCAGGGAATCTTCCTGACCCAGGGATCGATCCCACGTCTCCTGCATTGTGGGCAGATTCTTTACCAGCTGAGCTATGGGGGAAGCTCGGAATGGGGTTAACCCTCATCAGTCCTTTACCCAGTCCTACAAGGGCCTGGATAGAGCAACAAGGCAGGGAGTGGGGAGGGGGCTTCAGGGTTTGACGGGGTGGGGGTGGAGGATGGAACTTCTTTTCTTAGCCTGGACTTCTGTCTCCTAAAATTGGCTCTGGTTCTCTGGGGTCGCAGGCCTTTGGACTCAGACGGGGACTTATAGCTGCCCTCGTTCTCTGGTCTCTGGGTTTCCTGGGCCTCTAGCTGGCAGAGGGCAGGGCAGCTCTGGGACTTCTCAGCTTCCATCATCATGTGAGCCAGTCCTACCTAAGAATCTCTTTCTAGATGTATGTGGCTATAATTAAATGATGCTTGGCTCCTTGGAAGAAAAGCTATGACCAACCTAGACAGCATATCAAAAAGCAGAAACGATTTTGCCAACAAAGGTCCGTATAGTCAAAGATATGGTTTTTCCAGTGGTCATGTATGGATGTGAGAGTTGAACTATAAAGAAAGCTGAGCGCCAAAGAATCGATGCTTTTGAACTGTGGTGTTGGAGAAGACTCTCCAGTCTTGGACAGATAGGAGCTCCAACCAGTCAATCCTAAAGGAAATCAATCCTGAATATTCATTGGAAAGACTGATGCTGAGGCTGAAACTCTAATACTTTGGCCACCTGATGTGAAGAACTGACTCATTTGAAAACCCTGATGCTGGGCAAGATTGAAGGCAGGAGGAGAAGGGGACGACAGAGGATGATATGGTTGGATGGCATCACCCATGCGATGGATGTAAGTTTGAGTAAGCTCCAGTAGTTGGTGATGGAGAGGGAAGCCTGGTGTGCTGCAGTCCATGGGGTCACAAATAGTCGGACATGACTGAGCAACTGAACTGACATTTTGGGGTGACCGTTTAGCTTCATAAGCTCAGATATCAAAACTTCTCCTCAGATTTGGGAGGTTTTCGGTCATTATTTTTTAAAATATGCTTTCTGACCTCTTTGTCTTCTTCTGAGACGCCAGTACTTCTTAGATTGTTTTTCTTAATCTAAGGCAGTTAAAATAATTCACAGGACTTTCATTGTTCATTCTTATATCTTCTCCTTTGAATAATTTCAAGGTTTTGTCTGCTACTTCACAACTTCTTCCTCTTGGTTCATTCTGCTGTTAATGTTGTCCATTGCATTTTAAATAATTTCATCCATTGTATTCTTCAGCCTAAGAATTTCTACATAATTCTTTTTTTTTTTAAATGATTTTTCTCGCAGTAGAACGTCTTATTTGTTCACGTGTTGTTTTCCTAATTTGGTGAATTGTCCTGTTTTTTTTTTTTTTTTTTGTAATTTACTGAGCTTCCTTAAAACAGCTATTTTGAATTATTTATTGGGTAAATGGCAGATTTCCATTTCTCTGCGGTCAGTTATTAGACAGTTACTGTGTTCCACTGACGGGGTCATATTCCTTAAATTTTCTTAACGCTTTTTTTTTTTTTAACTAAAGCATAGTTGGTATACAGTATTATACTAGTTCGGAGTGTACCGCAGAGTGATTCAGCATTTTTGTGGATTATGAACTGACCATCATGATACGTGCAGGGGCCTTCTGTCATCACAGGGTCCTATGCTGTGCACTGCCTCCCTGTGACCTTTATTTGAGAACTGGACCTCGATTTTTCATAGTCCTCGAAGCCCTGCGTTGCCGCCTTCACACCGGAACAGTGACCTCTTCCCGGCTGACTGCAGGAGAGAAGCGCCCTCTGGGGCCGTGCTGGGAACGCTCACCTGTTGCTGCGCGGGCGCCGGCTCCACGCCGCCCCTTGTGGCGAGCGCGGCGCTCGGTCCGGAGGGCCCGGCTGCGCGCGGACCGCCCGGCGCCCCTGGGCCCGCGCGGCCGGCCGGTCGCGGGTCTCGCGCAGGCCGTTCCCGCCCAGGCTCCCCGTCGCGCCCGCGCGCGCGCGCCCGGCCGTCGGCGCATGCGCGCGGAGGCGGGGCGCGCCTTCCCGGAGAAGCCCGCTGGCGGCGGGGAAGAGGTTTCCACGGGAGCCTGCGGGCGCTGAAGGCAGGCTTGCGCCGCGAAACCGCCGTCTTTCAGGGCCCGGTCGCCAGGTTCTTTTTTGGATCAGAGATGCGGGGAGGTGAGGAGAGAGTAAGAAGACTAAGCCGTCTTCGCCAGAATGGCTCGCCTCAGGCAGGAGGTGTGTTCGCCTCTCTTCCTCACGCTCCTTCACAGGTGGGCGGCTCAGGTCACTCCCTCAGGCCGGCCCTTCTGTTTCTTTATAAAAATAAAGAAGGGTTCAAGTCACCGGAGCAGAGCCGGTGTAAATTAAAATGAACCTTTCCTGGTTCCCTTTAGTCCTGAAGTGCCACCGTGGGGGTTGGGGGTCGACATGGCAAGAGTTGGACTCTGAGCCGCCTCAGTGCGTCCGGTGTCTGGTGTTTTGGGCGGCCCCGCGCTGGCCGCCGCCGCTGGACTCCGGGCCTTCCGCAGAGGCTGGCTGGTCTGGGGGCAGTCGTTCAAATCGGTTTTCTTTGGGGGAAGAGAGTAGAAATCTGCTCCACCATTCTGACGATGTTGCTCCTCTGCCTGTGATTTTTTGTTGAAAACGACGGTTGAGTGCAGTGATGCGGCAACTTGGAAATAAGGTTCCTGCTCTTTCCCACGCTTGCCGTCCGCTGACACTGTTTTCGTGCTTCTGACTGTTGTGGGCCGTCTCCAGGATGAGGACCAGCCTGAGGTGTACGCTTCAAGCCTTCTAAGGTCTTCCCTGAATCCTGGCTTATGCGGTCACTTCCTATTTTCCCCTTATATACGCTTGTTTTTTAGTTACTGTCCAGTGTCCTTTATGCAAGGCAGGCCAAATGCTAAAGAACTCTCTGTTTGGCCAGCCACAGGATTCTTGGTTGACAAATTTTTCCTTCAGTGCTTTGAATAAGTCAACCCACTGTCTCCTGGTCTCCCAAGCTTTCTAATGATGAGTTTGCTGCTGACCTTACTGGGGTAAATATGATGAGGTGGTCTTTTTCAGGAAGGCCATTAACAAGAGCCTCCAGAGACTTTTCTTGCAAAGTCCAGAGCATCAGGGTCTTGAAAGCTCCTCCAGGTGATTGACACTGAAGTAACATTGTTCCTTGTCACGGAGTATGTGAGAGGAGACACGACTGACTGTTTACTGGACGGTGGCTGCTGGGCAGATGAGGCGGCCAAGGCCTGTCCCAGCAGCTGGTGCCTGCTGGGCAGTGCTCCCACCAGAAGGTGTCACCTGCAGACGAGACCCGAGGCCAGAGACCCTCTTCTTGATGCTGAGCTGAGTATAAGAATCACAGACTTTCCCACTCAGTCAGCACCTTCTGTGATGGCCACTCACCTGGACGCGTGGAGCCTGGGAGTGGTTCTGTACTTGTGGGGCCTGGGTCCCTGCCCTTCATGGGACCGGACTTCTGGGAGCTGCAGCAGCGAATCCTGAGTGGACAACACCATGTTCCCACTTTCTCCCTCTCTTGAGATAGAAGAATCTCTCTGAAACGATAACCCTTGACCCCGATGACAGAGGGGTCACTTGAAGTGACCCATGAGGCATCTGTGAGTGAACGTGGGCCAGGAGGAGCTGCTCGGGCCATCCAGTGAGCTGCCCTGTGACGAGGACTCCCCGGGTGACAGAGGTGATGACCGTGGGCTTGGGGGTGCGGCCACAGGCAGGATTCATCCTGTCACTCTGAGGCCCTCCCCTTCTGCTGACCTCAGCATGGGTTGAGCCCCTTGGGCCCTGAGGTGGGAGGACAGTTCTGTGAGGGGGAGGGGCAGCAGCCTGGGGGGCCAGCGGTCCACGCTCCCAGCTTGGGTGAGGCCCTGGGGCTCCCCCTCCACCAGCAGGCCTGGGCCCCCAGAGGCTCTGGCTGCCCTGGGTGTGTTGTCCTCCAGGAGCTCCCCCATGCTGGGCAGCCCGAGTCCCAGCCCCCCTCCGGCCACAGCCAAAGGCAGCAGGGGCGGCTGGGAGATTCTAGAACTTAACTTGAAAACATTTGTGTTGCAGACTGGCCAGCTGGAAGCCTGACCACAGAGTGAGCCCAGGGTAATTCCTCATGGCTGGCGAAGCGGGAAGGTCAGGCCACACCTCGTGCATTGAAGCAGAGGGCAGGATGATGCTGAACCCTGGGCCCCTGGAGGCCAGGGCTGGGTGCACACAGCCCAGCCCGAGGTTGGGGCGGTGCCGGCAGTGTGCGCTGTGTGTGCCTGATGCCTGTGGAGAGGATGTGGTCCAGGGGAACACAGGGGTGTTCTCTGCCTTGGATTTACATTAGGAGGGTGGCTCGCACCGCCGCGGCCTTCAGAAGCATCGTATCTGGATTACCTGGCCAGCTCAGAGGACGGTCTGGTGCTGCCTGGGAACTAGAGGAGAGGCTGCCCTGACACAGGCCCACCTGGGTCGGGGCTGGACTGTCAGAGGCTGGACGGCCTTTCCTGCAGCACGTCTCCCCTCCCCCACTCTTCCGAGTCGGGGAGGGGACGGTCCTTTTAAAGCACCGGGAATAAACATGATGCCCCAGGAAGCTGTGTCACAGACACTCTGTTTTGCCTCCCCCTGCACGGAACCTGGGCCGTGCATGCTCCAGTTAGAGACGCGTGTAGCCAAGTGGTCCTTGGAATTAATCAGAGCAACTAAACGGAAAAACGACCTGAGAAAAGTATCACGTGACTCCCGACACAGCCACAAAGGGGAAAGGCTTGAGCTGCACTGCAGGACAGGAATATGGAAAGTGCGCTAGCTTCCTGCACGTGTGTTCCAGAACACTTCCAGAAGCACCGAGGGGATCACCCAGGCCCTTACTAGGAAAACAGAGTCCGTGAACCACGCGGCGTGGGCAGGCGGAGAAGGCGGCGTGGGCGTGGCTGTCCCCGCGCAGCTATCTCCTGACCGTCACGCAGGGGGCCTTTCCACGGCGAGTTCCCCTGTTTATAAGGGGCGGTGGAGCAGCCCCTCGGAGAGGCTGGACCGTAGTGGGAGCTGCTGAGTAGCTCAGGTCCTGGGGAGGTTCCTGTGAGCCACACGTCCCAGGGGGAGGAGTCAGGAGGAGACACAGCAGCGCAGAAGGGCGAGGGCCAAGGAAAGGGCCCTAAAAAGCTAAGTTCCAGATTCCCAGGAACCAGGTGTTTCCACGTTAGGTGGTGAGTCTGTGTGTCAGATGTCTGTCCCGGCGCTTGCACATGGGCTCCTGGAAGCCCTGGGCGGCTGCACGTGGCCCAGGCTCTGTGTGCCCGGCTGTCACCACGGGTGACGTTGCCCACGGGTCCACACCGGACCAGTCGGAGAGGACCCTCCTCCAGGCCCTGAGCACGGGCTGGGAAGCAAGAGGGCTGGGACGGGGTGGGGGCCCTGCTGTGCCCCTTGTCTTCCCGGTTCTGGCTTTTCTTTGCGCCAGGCAGCCCGGTGTGTGGCTGACCAGCGCTGCGCTCCTTGAAATCTGTCCCCACCTCTCATCCCTCCCCGTGCGCCCCAGTTCTTCACTGGGGTTTCGGGGTCCTCTGTGGCCGGCTCCTGCAGGCCCGCTGTGCAGGTCCCAGTCCAGCTGGGAAGATGAGACAGACTCAGTGACAGTGCAGTCAGCAGTCCAGGGACCCAGGAGGACCCAGCACAGTACGTGCTCCCTGCAGGGGCGAGGTCAGGGCAGCTGCGTGAAGGAAGTGGGCCCCCCATGCGTGGGTTTGACCACAGAGACTCGAGAACAGGCATCCAGGCAGGGGGAAGCTGGAGTGTCTGGCGCACACAGACTGAGGCTGGGGAGTGGGTGCTGGGCTGCCCCCCCTCTCTTCCAGGACCACCCCGGCTGGCGCTTTGTGGTCCATGTCTCCAAACTGAAACACCCCCCAGCTCAGGGCTGGAAGGCAGTCCCATGACGGACACTGGGCTCAGAAGACTGGCTGATCTGTGAGCCTTGGGCCGGGCTGGTGGGGCCGCGGCTGCCTCGGGTCACCCTCGTCCCCAGCTCCGTCCCACAGGGACTGAGGGAGCAGAGGAGCAGGGGTGACACAGGGGCCTTCCACCGGACAAGATGCCTCTGGCTGCCAATGCCCATGGGCTCTGCGGGGCTGGGGGAGCCTCCATGTCAGTAACACAGCCCTGCCAGCAATCTGTGAGCAAAACTCATGAAAGGCACCCGCCAGCCCATGATTTTCAACTGATTCCTGAATTATAAGTCACTTTATGCAATTGTATCTCTCATAAAACATGGCTTCCAGGTGGAGAGTGGTCGGGGGTGGAGGAACATTAGAAGGGGTGGCTCCCAGGGCATGGAACCCTGCCGTTCAGCTGGCCATGTGCCTGACCTCTTCTGCAGCCAGGCTGGTTGTGCGAGCAAGCTCTTCCTCCAGAAGGGAAGGGCGTGGGTGGCACAAGCGCTAGAATCCACCCTAGGAGAGAGAAGCAGACCCCTCTGCCCTGTCCCTGGGAAGGGGAGCTCTGAGGCTTGTCCGCATGTGTGGACAGGGCACCTCCTCTGGCACGACAGGGCGTCAGGGACAGGAGCCTCCTGGTCCAACCCTGGGCTGTGTGCCTCTGGACCCAGCGTGAGGGGAGCCAGCTTCCATCTGCCTGTAAGCTGTGGGGCCTTGGTCACCTCGCGGAGCCTTGTCCTGAGCAGGAGGGCAGTGCCAGGGGATATTTCTCATGGCTCCCTTGAGGGCGCAGCTCCCAGGAGACAGCTGCCTGACGTTTCCAGCACCCACATCCATGGTGACTTCCATGGCTCCGGCCCACTACCCCTCGAGGAGGCAGTCTCCAGGCAGGCAGCTGGCAGTCCAGGCCCGCGACCTCTTGGCTCCAGCCAGAGCCACCCAGGGGTGAGGTGGACTCAGATCTGCAGCCTGGGCTCCCTGCGGCCTTGGCTTGTTCCCTCACACTGGGGGTCCTGACAGTTATTTATCCCAGTCATCCCCACCGGGAGCGCCAGCCCCAACCTACACCAGTGCTTCTGAGAGGGCGTTCGCTGCACAGAGCAGGCAGGAGGCAAGGGGGCAACTGAGCCTTCACACCTGGACTCAGTGTACAAACTGTGCACTCAACCGCCAGGAGGGGCAGGGTTTTGCAGGGAGTGGGGTGCCACCCTCCTTGTACCCTTGTTTGGATCAAAGTAGGAGGGCCAGAATCAGACTGGCAGGTGCCCCAGGCCGGGCAGCCCCTGGGGATGGGGACAAAGTTAGGAGAAAATGCTGAGAGCTGGTGTTAGTGCAGAAGGCTGCTAGAGGGGGCTGGAGCATGGGGGAGCCCCCGCTAAGGTTCCTTGGCCAGACCTCTGTGCCCAGAGAGAGATGGGGGTGGAGATGGAGTTGGTGGAACTCCAAGGACATGGACAGAGAGCCAGTGTTGGTTTCGGGGAGCTAATCAACTTAAAGTAGTGGGGTGAGGCTGGGAGGGGAGCTGTACTGAGAGACAGCCCTGGCTTAAAAGTGTTGAACTTCGTTGAGCTTAGAGACAGAGGAGGCAAGAAGTCAGGCTGGCAGGGGCTCCGGAGCAGTCCCCGGGACTGGAGGTGAAGGCAGGGGAGCCCTGGGACCTGACCTCAGGCCCTGCAGGTGGTGAGGGCCAAGTGGCCCTGCGCCTGCCACCCAGGGTGGAGCCCCTCCCTGTTGTTCCCTGTTGTCCAGTTGCTCAGTCGAGCCTGACCCTTTGCGACCCCATGGACTGCAGCACGCCAGGCTTTCCTGTCCTTCACCATCTTCTGGAGCTTGCTCAAACTCTGTCCATTGAGTCGGTGATGCCATCCAACCATCTCATCCTCTGTCGTCCCCTTCTCCTCCTGCCTTCCATCTTTCCCAGCATCAGGGGCTTTTCTAATGAGTCCACTCTTTGCACCAGGTGGCCAAAGTATTGGCGTTTCAGCTTCAGCATCAGTCCTTCCAATGAATATTTAGGACTGATTTCCTTTAGGATGGCCTGGTTTGATCTCCTTGCTGTCCAAGGGACTCTCAAGAGTCTTCCCCAACGTAGAGTCCAGCTCGACAGCACAGGTTCCTGAAAGTGCAGCTTGGCAAAAGAATGAGAAACACTCAAGAAAATTAAAGAGGGGATTAGGGGACCAACACCGCCACGAGGTGAAGGTGCCCAAACTGATCTCAAGTCTGCTTCATTATACTTTTTGAGACCTGCTTGTGCGCGTTTCTGTGAGCATAGCAGGCCAGGTGGCCATCAGTGATAACCCTGTGTAGTTCACAGTTAACATTTTTGTTCCCTGTTTTTCTGCATCAAGGACAAAGACCCAGTCTCCTCGCAGGTGCCAAAGATAGGAACAGTCTGTTGATGGCTTTCTACACCCAGGCATACATCCTGCTTTCAAGATGTTTTTGTTCCTTCTTGGATTCCTTCAGAAGTCACATGCTGAGTCAGGTCCTCTCAGTAAGATTGCTTACTTCTTTTGCCAGACCTTTTAATAGGACTGTCTCCTACACCCCAACACCACAGTTCAAAAACATCAATTCTTTGGTGCTCAGCGTTCTCTATAGTCCAGCTCTCACATCCATATATGACCACTGGAAAAACCATAGCTTTGACTATATGGAGCTTTGTTGGCAAAGTAATGTTCTAATATGCTGTCTAGGTTGGTCATAGGTTTTTTCCCAAGAAGCAAGTGTCTTTTAATTTCATGGCTGCAGGCACTGTCTGCCCAAGAAAATAAAATCTGCCACTGTTTCCAGTTTTCCCCTGTGCCGGGGTCCAGCCCTGGTGGATCCAGGGTGATTCGAAGGTGGGGACGGAGTCGGCGTCCTTGGAAATAACTTATTTAATTATAGATAGAGAGGGATTAGAAAATTAGCAGAGAAAAAGAGGCTGAATAACTTGGTTTACGTGGGATACCAATAAAATTCAAAACAAGGAATTTGCACCATCTACATTGGGCCACTGGCGCCACTTGAATATCAGAAGGTGCCCCTCGGGCTCCTTCTCGCGTGGGCTTGAAAACCAGGGCAAGTAAGCAGACATGGCGAGCACCCACGCTCCAGATGGGAATTCAGCCAGAAAAACGGGGCGCAGGAAAGAACGACATGGGGGAATCAGTCTTTCTGGAAACTGATCCATTTCTTTATTTTTGAGTTTGCTTATATACCTTTTGTTACACATAGGGATGAATACAAAATCACGCGGGGGTCAACAGTCAAAATCAGGTGCTTCACATAAAAAGGTCTTAGGGGTTTTACATCATCTTCTGGCCATGAGGCCTGCTGACATTTTACAACCCTTTCTTTCCGATAACCAAAAGACTTATTTTTTCCAAGGGTGTTTTTTCTTAAACCAGGCACCACCCTCCAAATAAAGTTGCATTCCTATAGGGTGAGGGTGTAGTGAGTTACAATCAAGAAAGGAATTTATTTAACCCAAGGTTAACATGATTAATCTTAAAGGTTAATACTTATTTCTCCTGTATGTTAGTTATATTTATTATAAGGACAGGGAATATGGAGATTTAGCAGCAAACATCAGCCCAATAAATGAAAATCCTTTCACCCATGCTTCCCTTAAGATCTATTTAGTCTTAAGATAGTCATAAAGTTACATTTTTACATAGCAAGGACACAGTGATTTATAACAAAGTACAGTGATCTATTACAAAAGAGAAAATTCATTAACTCAAAAAGTCTAGTATTGCTAACCTTAAAACTACTATATTTCCTTTTCTATATTCCAAATACATTGATTAATATATTCCCAGGTGCCTAAGGATATGGAGGCCTGGCGGCAATCATTGATTCAACAATGAGAAAAGCCCTATGCTAATTAAGACTTTCAAAATACTCCAAAACTCTCTGTGCTGTTTATGGTTGAGAGGTAGGAAACAATCATGTGCGTAGTGGCAGGAGTATGGATAATCCCGTCACACAAACTAGTCTGTCAGCAGAGAGGTTTGACCTGAGACACCCTTGTCACACCCAGGGCAGGGAATTAGCAGCAATTATTGGCACAACAAATGAAAAACCCTTCACCAATATAATTCCTAACCAACCCACTATACTGACAATTTCCAACTCCCCAAGAGAATTTGCCTTTAGTAAGTCTAAAACATCTCGTTCCTCTCAGGTTGGGAGGCTGCAAACAATCACATGTAGTGGGAGGAACCCATACAGGCGGGCTAGATAACCTTCAGAGGAGTCCATAAGCAGAAACACTCTTGTCACGCCCAGGAATTTTTATTGACTTGGAGCTGCAGGTTTACTCCTTCTCCGAGAGAGATGGTGATGGGGGAGAGCCCCCCGTAAAGTCAGAGGTGTAGGTGAGAGCATAAAACAGACTCTGGTTTGGGGGTAGACGCTCGGGAACAGGGGGTTTCCTGAGGCTTGATCACGCCTTTTCGTATGCCAAGCCTCCTTCCTCATGACCTTTGCCATGGGCGGAGTTCCTCACGCTGGTCCCTGGCACCCCTGTCTACTTGTTATGAAATGATGGGACTGGATGCCATGATCTTGGTTTTCTGAATATTGAGTGTTAAGCCAGCTGTTTCACTTTCCTCTTTCTCCTTCCTCAAGAGTCTCTTTAGTTCCTCTTTGCTTTCTGCCATTAGGGTGGTGTCATCTGCATATCTGAGGTTGTTGAGATTTCTCCCGGCTACCTTGATTCCAGCTTTTGATTGATCAAGCCCAGCATTTCTCATGATGTGCTCTGCATAGAAGTTAACTAAGCCGGGTGACAGTGCACAGTGTCCAATGTCATGCTCCTCTCCCAGTTTTGAACCAGGCCATTGCTCCATGTCTGGTTCTAACTGTTGCTTCTTGATCTGCATATAGGTTTCTCAGGGGGCAGGTAAGGTGGTCTGGTATTACCATCTCGTGAGGAATTGTCCACAGCTTGTTGTGATCCATACAGTCAAAGGCTTTAACGTGGTCAATGAAGCAGAAGTAGATGTTTTTCTGAAATTCTCTTGCTTTTTTCTATGACCCAGCAGATGTTGGCAATTTGATTTCTGGTTTCTTTGCCTTTTCTAAATCCAACTGTACATCTGGAAGTTCTTGGTTCATTTATTTTTATTTTTTTTATTTTTATTTTTATTTTTTTGGTGAAAAATAAAGTTTGCTTTATTTCTGAGGCCGACAACTTGGGGGGTAGGGGGCACACTTCTAATCAGAAAGGCCAACACCACCACCCCCCGACTGACAACCAGTGGGCAGGAAGTTTTAAAGGTGAGTTTTAGGAGTGTATGGGCAGAGGGAGGAGTCTACATGCAGAAACAGCACAGTCAGCTCTGTCATCTTGAAGCTGGTCATGCAGGAGTCTGATCAGCATCATCTTAATTGTTTTAAGTAAAGTTAATCTTCAGATCCAGGGTTGGTTTGTTCCCATTTCTTTGTTTTTTTTTTTCTTTTTTAAAAATTTATTTATTTGTTTATTTTTAATTTTTACTTTACAATTCTGTATTGGTTTTGGCATAGATTGACATGAATCCACCACAGGTGTACATGCGTTCCCAAACATGAACCCCCCTCCCACCCCCCTCCCCACAACATCTCTCTGGGTCATCCCCGCGCGTCAGCCCCAAGCGTGTCATATCCTGCATCAGACATAGACTGGCATTTCGATTCTTACATGATATTATACATGTTTCAATGCCATTCTCCCAAATCATCACACCCTCTCCCTCTCCCTCTGAGTCCAAAAGTCCGCTATACACATCTGTGTCTTTTTTGCTGTCCTGCATACAGGGTCATCATTGCCATCTTCCTAAATTCCATATATATGTGTTAGTATACTGTATTGGTGTTTTTCTTTCTGGCTCACTTCACTCTGTATAATCGGCTCCAGTTTCATCCATCTCATCAGAACTGATTCAAATGTATTCTTTTTAATGGCTGAGTAATACTCCATTGTGTATATGTACCACAGCTTTCTTATCCATTCATCTACTGATGGACATCTAGGTTGTTTCCATGTCCTGGCTATTATAAACAGTGCTGCGATGAACATTGGGGTACATGTGTTTCTTTCAATTCTGGTTTCCTCTGTGTGTATGCCCAACAGTGGGATTGCTGGGTCATAAGGCATTTCTATTTGCAATTTTTTAAGGAATCTCCACACTGTTCTCCATAGTGGCTGCACCAGTTTGCATTCCCACCAACAGTGTAGGAGGGTTCCCTTCTCTCCACACCCTCTCCAGCATTTATTGCTTGCAGATTTTTGGATCGCAGACATTCTGACTGGTGTGAAGTGGTACCTCATTGTGGTTTTGATTTGCATTTCTCTAATAATGAGTGATGTTGAGCATCTTTTCATGTGTTTGTTAGCCATCCGTATGTCTTCTTTGGAGAAATGTCTATTTAGTTCTTTGGCCCATTTTTTGATTGGGTCGTTTATTTTCCTGGAATTGAGCTGCAGGAGTTGCTTGTATATTTTTGAGATTAGTTGTTTGTCAGTTGCTTCATTTGCTATTATTTTCTCCCATTCGGAAGGCTGTCTTTTCACTTTGCTTATGTTTTCCTTTGTTGTGCAGAAGCTTTTAATTTTAATTAGATCCCATTTGTTTATTTTTGCTTTTATTTCCAGAATTCTGGGAGGTGGATCATAGAGGATCCTGCTATGGTTTATGTCGGAGAGTGTTTTGCCTATGTTCTCCTCTAAGAGTTTTATAGTTTCTGGTCTTACATTTATATCTTTAATCCATTTTGAGTTTATCTTTGTGTGCGGTGTTAGAAAGTGATCTAGTTTCATTCTTTTACAAGTGGTTGACCAGTTTTCCCAGCACCACTTGTTAAAGAGATTGTCTTTACTCCATTGTATATTCTTGCCTCCTTTGTCAAAGATAAGGTGTCCATATGTATGTGGATTTATCTCTGGGCTTTCTATTTTGTTCCATTGATCTATGTGTCTGTCTTTGTGCCAATACCATACTGTCTTGATGACTGTGGCTTTGTAGTAGAGCCTGAAGTCAGGCAAATTGATTCCTCCAGTTCCATTCTTCTTTCTCAAGATTGCTTTGGCTATTCGTGGTTTTTTGTATTTCCATACAAATCTTGAAATTATTTGTTCTAGTTCTGTGAAAAATATCGCCGGTATCTTGATAGGGATTGCATTGAATTTGTAAATTGCTTTGGGTAATATACTCATTTTCACTATATTGATTCTTCCGATCCATGAGCATGGTATATTTCTCCATCTATTAGTGTCCTCTTTGATTTCTTTCATCAGTGTTTTATAGTTTTCTGTATATAGGTCTTTAGTTTCTTTAGGTAGATATATTCCTAAGTATTTTATTCTTTTGGTTGCAATGGTGAATGGAATTGTTTCCTTAATTTCTTCTTCTACTTTCTCATTATTAGTGTATAGGAATGCAAGGGATTTCTGTGTGTTGATTTTATATCCTGCAACTTTACTATATTCATTAATTAGCTCTAGTAATTTTCTGGTAGAGTCTTTAGTGTTTTCTATGTAGAGGATCATGTCATCTGCAAACAGTGAGAGTTTTACTTCTTCTTTTCCAATTTGGATTCCTTTTATTTCTTTTTCTGCTCTGATTGCTGTGGCTAAAACTTCCAGAACTATGTTGAATAGTAGTGGTGAAAGTGGGCACCCTTGTCTTGTTCCTGACTTAAGGGGAAATGCTTTCAATTTTTCACCATTGAGGATAATGTTTGCTGTGGGTTTGTCATATATAGCTTTTATTATATTGAGGTATGTTCCTTCTATTCCTGCTTTCTGGAGAGTTTTTATCATAAATGGATGTTGAATTTTGTCAAAGGCCTTCTCTGCATCTATTGAGATAATCATATGGTTTTTATTTTTCAATTTGTTAATGTGGTGAATTACATTGATTGATTTGCGGATGTTGAAGAATCCTTGCATCCCTGGGATAAAGCCCACTTGGTCATGGTGTACGATCTTTTTAATGTGTTGTTGGATTCTGATTGCTAGAATTTTGTTGAGGATTTTTGCATCTATGTTCATCAGTGATATTGGCCTGTAGTTTTCCTTTTTTGTAGTATCTTTGTTGGGTTTTGGTATTAGGGTGATGGTGGCCTCATAGAATGAGTTTGGAAGTTTCCCTTCCTCTGCAATTTTCTGGAAGAGTTTGAGTAGGATAGGTGTTAACTCTTCTCGAAATTTTTGGTAGAATTCAGCTGTGAAGCCGTCTGGACCTGGGCTTTTGTTTGCTGGAAGATTTCTGATTACAGTTTCAATTTCCGTGCTTGTGATGGGTCTGTTAAGATTGTCTATTTCTTGCTGGTTTAGTTTTGGAAAATTGTATTTTTCTAAGAATTTGTCCATTTCTTCCAGGTTGTCCATTTTATTGGCATATAATTGCTGATAGTAGTCTCTTATGATCCTTTGTATTTCTGTGTTGTCTGTTGTGATCTCTCCATTTTCATTTCTAATTTTATTGATTTGATTTTTCTCTCTTTGCTTCTTGATGAGTCTGGCTAATGGTCTGTCAATTTTATTTATCCTTTCAAAGAACCAGCTTTTGGCTTTGTTGATTTTTGCTATGGTCTCTTTTGTTTCTTTTGCATTTATTTCTGCCCTAATTTTTAAGATTTCTTTCCTTCTGCTAACTCTGGGGTTCTCTAATTCTTCCTTTTCTAGTTGCTTTAGGTGTAGGGTTAGGTTATTTATTTGACTTTTTTCTTGTTTCTTGAGGTATGCCTGTATTGCTATGAACTTTCCTCTTAGCACTGCTTTTATAGTGTCTCACAGGTTTTGGGTTGTTGTGTTTTCATTTTCATTCGTTTCTATGCATATTTTGATTTCTTTTTTGATTTCTTCTGTGATTTGTTGGTTATTCAGAAGTGTGTTGTTCAGCCTCCATATGTTGGAATTTTTAATAGGTTTCCTCCTGTAATTGAGATCTAATCTTAGTGCATTATGGTCAGAAAAGATGCTTGGGATGATTTCGATTTTTTTGAATTTATCAAGGTTATATTTATGGCCCAGGATGTGATCTATCCTGGAGAAAGTTCCATGAGCACTTGAGAAAAAGGTGAAATTCATTGTTTTGGGGTGAAATGTCCTATAGATATCAATTAGGTCTAACTGGTCTATTGTAACATTTAAAGTTTGCGTTTCTTTGTTAATTTTCTGTTTAGTTGATCTGTCCATAGGTGTGAGTGGCGTATTAAAGTCTCCCACTATTATTGTGTTGTTGTTAATTTCCCCTTTCATACTTGTTAGCATTTGTCCTACATATTGCGGTGCTCCTATATTGGGTGCATATATATTTATAATTGTTATATCTTCTTCTTGGATTGATCCTTTGATCATTATGTAGTGGCCTTCTTTGTCTCTTTTCACAGCCTTTGTTTTAAAGTCTATTTTATCGGATATGAGTATTGCCACTCCTGCTTTCTTTTGGTCTCTATTTGCATGGAATATCTTTTTCCAACCCTTCACTTTCAGTCTGTATGTGTCTCTTGTTTTGAGGTGGGTCTCTTGTAAGCAGCATATAGAGGGTTCTTGTTTTTGTATCCAATCGGCCAGTCTTTGCCTTTTGGTTGGGGCATTCAATCCATTTACGTTTAAGGTAATTATTGATAAGTATGATCCCGTTGCCATTTGTTTTATTATTTTGGGTTCGGATTTATACTCCCTTTTTGTGTTTCCTGTCTAGAGAATATCCTTTAGAATTTGTTGGAGAGCTGGTTTGGTGGTGCTGAATTCTCTCAGCTTTTGCTTGTCTGTAAAGCTTTTGATTTCTCCTTCGTATTTGAATGAGATCCTTGCTGGGTATAGTAATCTGGGCTGTAGGTTATTTTCTTTCATCACTTTGAGTATGTCTTGCCATTCCCTCCTGGCCTGAAGAGTTTCTATTGAGAGATCAGCTGTTATCCTTATGGGAATCCCCTTGTGTGTTATTTGTTGTTTTTCCCTTGCTGCTTTTAATAGTTGTTCTTTGTGTTTGATCTTTGTTAATTTGATTAATATGTGTCTTGGGGTGTTTCGCCTTGGGTTTATCCTATTTGGGACTCTCTGGGTTTCTTGGACTTGGGTGATTATTTCCTTCCCCATTTTAGGGAAGTTTTCAACTATTATCTCCTCAAGGATTTTCTCATGGTCTTTCTTTTTGTCTTCTTCTTCTGGGACTCCTATAATTCGAATGTTGGAGCGTTTCATATTGTCCTGGAGGTCTCTGAGATTGTCCTCATTTCTTTTAATTCGTTTTTCTTTTTTCCTCTCTGCTTCATTTATTTCTACCATTCTGTCTTCTATTTCACTAATCCTATCTTCTGCCTCCGTTATTCTATTATTTGTTGCCTCCAGAGTGTTTCTGATCTCATTTATTGCGTTATTCATTGTATATTGACTTTTTTTTATTTCTTCTAGGTCCTTGTTGAACCTTTCTTGCATCTTCTCAATCCTTGTCTCTAGGGTATTTATCTGTGATTCCATTTTGACTTCAAGATTTTGGATCATTTTCACTATCAATATTCGGAATTCTTTCTCAGGTAGATTCCCTATCTCTTCCTCTTTTGTCTGGTTTGGTGGGCATTTCTCCTGCTCCTTTACCTGTTGGGTATTCCTCTGTCTCTTCATCTTGGTTATATTGCTGCGTTTGGAATGGCCTTTTTATATTCTGGTAATTTGTGGAGTTCTCTTTATTGTGGAGCTTCCTCACTGTGGGTGGGGTTGTATCAGTGGCTTGTC
>NW_024070201.1:80593543-80621842 GCF_014754425.2 Oryx dammah
TCTGCGCGGCTTTTCCGCTGGGGGAGTTACTGTTGGGCTTGTAATCTGTTGGTTTTAATTATTTATTCGTTTTTCCTTCCTGTTATGTTGCCCTCTGTGTTTCCAAGGCTCGCCTTAGACTTGGCAGGGAGAGTGTTTCCTTGTGTTTGGAAACCTCTCTTCTTGGAATTCCCTTCCCGGGACGGGCTTCCCTTCCCAGGACGGAGCTCCCTCCCCACCTCCTTTGTCTCTTTTCTCGTCTTTTATATTTTTTCCTACCTGTTTTTGAAGACAATGATCTGCTTTTCTGGTTGCCTGATGTCCTCTCCCTGCATTCAGAGGTTGTTTTGTGGAGTTTGCTCCGCGTTGAAATGATCTTTTGAGGAATTTGTGAGGGAGAAAGTGGTCTTCCCTTCCTATTCCTCCGCCATCTTAGGACCGCCCCTCTGGTTCATTTACTGTTGAATCCTAGCTTGGAGAATTTTGAGCATTACCTAGCTAGTGAGTGAAATGACTACAATTATGTGGTAGTCTGAGCATTCTTTGGCATTGCCCTTCTTTGGGATTGGAATGAAAACTGACCTTTTCCAGTCCTGTGGCCACTGCTGAGTTTTCCAAATTTGCTGACATGTTGGTTGCAGCACTTTCACAGCATCATATTTTAGGATTTGAAAGAGCTCAGCAGGAATTCCATCACCTCCACTAGCTTTGTTCATAGTGATGCTTCCTAGGTTCATAGTGATGCTTCCTATAGTAAAGAATCTGCCTGCAATGCAGGAGACCCAGTTTTTATCCCTGGGTTGGGAAGATCCCCTGGAAAAGGGAATGATAACCCACTCCAGTATTCTTTTTTTTTTTGACAGGACTTTATTTTTTAATGCAGTTTTAGGTTCACAGCAAAATTGAACCAAAAGTACAGAAGGTTCCCCTCCCGGTGCATGTACAGCCTCCCCACTGTCAACATCCCGCACAAAAGTAGTACATTTGTTATAATTAACTAAAGTACATCGACACACCATTATCACCCACAGTCTACGGTTTACATTCAGTTCAGTCGCTCAGTCGCGTCCGACTCTTTGCGACCTCATGAATCGCAGCACGCTAGGCCTCCCCGTCCATCACCCACTCCCGGAGTTCACTCAGACTCACATCCATTGAGTCCGTGATGCCATCCAGCCATCTCATCCTCTGTCGTCCCCTTCTCCTCCTGCCCCCAATCCCTCCCAGCATCAGAGTCTTTTCCAGTGAGTCAACTCTTTGCATGAGGTGGCCAGAGTACTGGAGTTTCAGCTTCAGCATCATTCTCTCCAAAGAACACCCAGGGCTGATTTCCTTCAGAATGGACTGGTTGGATCTCCTTGCAGTCCAAGGGACTCTCAAGAGTCTTCCCCAACACCACAATTCAAAAGCATCAATTCTTCAGCGCTCAGCTTTCTTCACAGTCCAACTCTCACATCCATACATGACCGCTGGAAAAACCACAGCATTGACTAGATGGACCTTTGTTGGCAAAGTGATGTCTCTGCTTTTCAATGTGCTACATTAGGCATCACTGTTGGAATTATGCATTCTATGATTTCGAAGAAATGTGTGATGACATGTATCAATCATTATAGTATCACACAGACTAGTTTCAGGGCCCTAAGAATTCTCGGTGCTCTGCCTATTTATCCCTCCTCCACCCCTCACCTCACTCCTAGCAACCACTGATCTTTTCTCTTTTTAAAACATATTTATTCATTTGGCTGTGCTGGTCCTTAGTTGTGGCATGTGGGATCTAGCTCCCTGCCCAGAGGCTGAGCCCAGACCCCCTGCACTGTGGCACAGAGTCTTAGCCCCTGGGCCACTGCGGAAGTCCACAACCGCTGATCTTTTCTCTTTTTAAAACATATTTATTCATTTGGCTGTGCTGGTCCTTAGTTGTGGCATGTGGGATCTAGCTCCCTGCCCAGAGGCTGAGCCCAGACCCCCTGCACTGGGGCACAGAGTCTTAGCCCCTGGGCCATTGCGGAAGTCCACAACCGCTGATCTTTTCGTTGTCTCCAGTTTTCCCTTTTCTAGTGATAGTTTATGGTGGACGACATCAGATTTGTGGTCTCTGAAGAAGAAGATTTAGCTGCGGGACCAGGGATCATTCGTGATCACTCAAGAGCTTTTGTGGAGCAGAGTTTTATAAAAGTAAGAAAAGGAGCAGAGAAAGCTTCTGACACAGACTCAGAAGGGGGATGGGGGTGCCCCCCTTGCTGGTGTTAGCAAGGCCTCATGTGCTTTTATCCGACCCACTCCCACAACATGCAGCTTAAGATAGCAGGGTGAGTCAGAAGGTCTTGTTAAGGAGAAACATATCCTTCAGCAAGATACACTGTTGTTACAAAACCCTTACTATGACTAAGGAATGTAGGAAAAAAGGGTTTATCCTTTCTTCTTCCTGGAGAATTCCAGACCCCTCTCTCCTCCTCAAGAGCCCCAGACTCCTCTCTCCTCCTCAGAGACTCTGGACTTCTTACCAACCTGCCTAGGAATTGACCCTCTCATCCCCCTCCCCCCTTTTCTTTTAGGAGAATTATGTTACCAAGGGAAAGGGGCATCTTTTTCATTCCATAACTACTTCCTCCTGTTGAGTGGTGTCATCCCTAAATTGCTGAGACAACATGTTCTCCTAACCCTCATATTGAAGGTCTTGGATCCTGGGGCCCCAAGTAATAGTTGGAGGAGGTTGTGGCACTTGTAGAAGCCTGGACAACCATTTGTAACTTAAAACCTTTCAGATGGTTAGAAAGAAATCCAGTTACACAGTTACAGATGCAGGTAGCAAACAGCAAAAACAGAACAGCAAGCAAAGTTAAATGTCACGTTAGGTCCATAGTTAAGGCTGAAATTGTTGCACTAACCTTTTAGGAGTGTTAGATGTCATCAGATTAAGAAGAGACATCATGTATGGTTGTTGTTGTCGAAGGTATTCGCAGACTTGGAGAAAGTCCTTTCCTTAAAGTGGAAAAACCCACCATGGGAAGTCTTCAATTGATGAGGAGGTTGAAAAGCTGAAGGCTTGTCCTGAAGATCCCAGATGAGCCCCCAAGAAGATAGTTTATGGTGAATGATGTCAGATTCTTGATCTCTGAAGGAGATTTAGCTTTGGGACCAGGGACCAGGCTTGATCACATAAGAGCTTTTGTGTAGCAGAGTTTTAGTGAAGTATAAAAGGGACAGAGAAAGCTTCTGACATAGACATCAGAAGAGGGACGGGAGTGCCCCCTATGCCAGTATTCTTGCCTGGAGAATCCCATGGACAGAGGAGCTTGGTGGGCTACAGTCCATGGGGTTTCAGAGAGTTGGGCATGACTGAGCAAGTAACACATCACTTTACTCTATAGTGCTGCTGCTGAGTCGCTTCAGTCGTGTCCGACTCTGTGCGACCCCGTGGACGGCAGCCCGCCAGGCTCCCCCGTCCCTGGGGTTCTCCAGGCAAGAGCACTGGCGTGGGCGCCGTCTCCTTCTGAAATCTGACAAAACCTGACAAAACATGACCCCCTGGAGGGAGGAATGGCTAAGCCGCGCCAGGACACTTGCCGTGAGCGCCTCATGAACTGTATAAAAGGAGGAAAAGCCACGACAGGGAAAGGTGAGTCCCCTAGGTCTGAAATATGCTACTGAGGAAGAGCGGAGGAGAACCACTAATAGCCCCAGAAAGAATGAAGTGGCTGAGCCACAGCAGAAATGACACTCAATTATGGATGGTCTGGTGATGAAAGTAAAATTCGATGCTGCAAAGAACAGTATTGCACAGGAACCTGGAATGTCAGTCCATGAGTCAAGGTAAATTGGATGGGGTCAAGCTGGAGATGGTAAGAGTGAACTAAAATGGATGAGAATGTGTGAATTTAACTCAGATGACCATTCTCTTACTACTGTGGGCAAGAATCCCATTGAAGAAATGGAGCAGCACTCATATCAACAAGAGTCCAAAATACAGTACTCAGAAGAAATTTCAAAAGTGACAGAATGGTCTTGGTTTGCTTCCAAGGCAAAGCATTCAATGTCAGAGTAATCCAAGTCTATGCCCCAACCACTACTGCCAAAGAAACTGAAGTTGTTCAGATCTATGAAGACCGAGAAGACCTAGAACTAACACCAAAAAACAGATGTTTCAGTCATCATTGGGGATTGAAATGTAAAAGCAGGAAGTCAAGAGATACCTGGAGTAACAGGCAAGTTTGGCCTTGGAGAACGAAATGAAGCAGAGCAAAGGCTAACTGAATTCTGCCAAGAGAATGCACTGGTCATAGCAAATACACTTTTTCAACGACACAGGAGATGACTTTACACATGGACTTCACCAAGTGATCAATACCAAAATGAAATTGATTTCATTCTTTGTAGCTGAAGATGGAGAAGCTGTACACAGTCAGCAAAAACAAGACCTGGAGCCGACTGTGTCTCAGATCCTCAGCTTCTCATAGCAAACTTCAGGCTTAAACTAAAGAAAGTGGGGAAAACCACTAGGCCAGCCAGATACGACTTACATCAAATCCCCTTTGAATATGCAGTGGAGGTGATGAATAGATTCAGGGGATCAGATCTAGTAACAATATGCCCGAAGAACTATGGACAGAGGTCCATAGTACGGTACAGGAGGCAGCGAACAGAACCAACCCAAAGAAGAATAGAGGCAGGAAGGCGAAATGGTCATTGGAGGAGGCCTCACAAATAGCTAGAGAAAGAAGAGAAGAGAAAAGCAAGGAGAGGTATATCCAACTAAGCTCAGATTTCCGAATAACAGTATGAAGAGACAAGAAGACCTTCTTCAGTGAACAGTGTATAAAACTGGAAACCATCTGAAGGGGAAAGACTAGGGATCTCTTCAGGGAAATTTGAGATATCAAGGGAACATTTTGCCCAAAGATGGGCACAATAAAGGACAGGAATGGTAGACAGAGTAGATGCTGAAGAGATCGAGAAGAGATGGAAAGAATGCGAGGAAGAGCTGTGCAAAGGAGAGCTTAACGGACCAGATTGCTACGATGGTGCAGTCAGCCACCTAAAGCCAGACATTCTGGAGAGAGAAGTCAAGTGGGCCTTAGGAAGCACTGCTGTTTATAAAGCTAGTGGATGTGATGGAATTTCAGTAGAGCTATTCAAAACCCGAAAGGATCAAGGAGTTGCACTCAATATGTCAGCAAATCTGGAAGACCCTGCAGTGGCCACAGGACTGGAAAAGCTCGATCCTCACTCCAATTCCCAAGAAGGGTAGTATCAAAAAATGTGCTAATCGTTGGACAATTGCACTCATCTCCCATGCTAGTAAGGTCATGCTTAAAATATTGCATGTTAGCCTTCAGCATTTTTTGAATCAAGAACTTCCAGATGTCCAAGCTGGGTTTAGAAAAGGAAACAGAGACCAAATTGCCAACATTCACTGGATAGAGAAAAAATTGGGAATTCCAGAAAAACATCTACATCTGTTTCTTCAACTACACCAAAGCCTTTGACTGTATTCAGTTCAGTTCAGTTCAGTCGCTCAGTCGTGTCCGACTCTTTGCGACCCCATGAATTGCAGCATGCCAGGCCTCCCTGTCCATCACCAGCTCCCGGAGTTTGACTGTGTGGATCATGACAAATTGTGGAAAGCTCTTAAAGAGAAGGCAATACCAGACCATCTTACCTGTCTGCTGAAAAACTTGTATGTGGGTCAAGAAGCAACAGTTAGAACCATGTATGGTTTAAGATTAAGAAAGGAGTACAACAGGGCTGTCTGCTGTCACCCTGTTTGTTTAACCTATACACTGAGCACATCATGAGAAATGCCAGGCTGGATGAGTTGCAAGCTGGGATCAAGATAGGCAGGAGAAACATCCACAACCTTAGTTATGCGGATAATATCACTCTAATGGCAGAAAGCCAAGAGGAACTAAAGAGCCTCTTGATGAGGGTGAAGGAGGAGAGTGAAAGAGCTGGCTTAAATCTAAATATTAAAAAAAACCTAAGATCGTGGCATCCGGTCCTATTACTCATGGCACACAGAAGGGGAAAAGGTGGAAGTAGTGGCAAATTTCCTCTTCTTGGCTCTGAAATCACTGCGGTGGTGGCTGCAGCCATGAAATCAGAAGATGACTGCTTCTTGGCAGGAAAGCTATGGCAAACCTAGACAGTGTTGAAAAGCAGAGACATTACACCGCTGACGAAGGTCCGCATAGTCAAGGCTGTGGCCTCCCCAGTGGTCATGTACGGTCGTGAGAGCTGAGCTGCAAAGAAGGCAGAAGGCCAAAGAATCGATGCCTTTGAACTGTGGTACTGGAGAAGACTCCCGAAAGTCCCTTGGATAGCAGGGAGATCAAACCAGTCAATCTTAAGGGAGATCGACCCTGAATATTCACTGGAAGGACTGATGCTAAAGCTGAAGCTTTAGTATTTAGGTCATCTGATTAAAAGAGCTGACTCACTGGAAAAATCCCTGATGCTGGGAAAGATTGAGAGCAGAAAGAGAAGAGGATGTCCAAGGATGAGATGGCTGGATGGCATCACTGATGCAAGGGACATGAACCTGGGCAAACTTTGGGAGATGGTGAGGGACAGGGAAGCCTGGTGTGCTGCAGTCCATGGGGTCACAAAGAGCTGGACACAACTGGGCGGCTGAATAACAACAACAACTGAAACCTGATAATCTGAGGGCAAGTATGTGTTTATATATGTATTTATATATGTGTTATATATGCTTACTCCTTGGAAGGAAATTATGACCAACCTAGACAGCATATTCAAAAGCAGAGACATTACTTTGCCAACAAAGGTCCATCTAGTCAAGGCTATGGTTTTTCCAGTGGTCATGTATGGATGTGAGAGCTGGACTGTGAAGAAAGCTGAGCACCGAAGAATTGATGCTTTTGAACTGTGTGTTGGAGAAGACTCTTGAGAGTCCCTTGGACTGCAAGGAGATCCAACCAGTTCATCCTAAAGGAGATCAGCCCTGGGTGTTCTTTGGAAGAAATGATGCTAAAACTGAAACTCCAGTACTTTGGACACCTCATGCAGAGAGTTGACTCACTGGAAAAGACTCTGATGCTGGGAGGGATTGGGGGCAGGAGGAGAAGGGGACGACAGAGGATGAGATGGCTGGATGGCATCACTGACTCGAGGACTCTGGGAGATCGTGATGGACAGGGAGGCCTGGCGTGCTGCGATTCATGGGGTCGCAAAGAGTCAGACATGACTGAGTGACTGAACTGCACTGACTGATGTATATAATGTATATTATATACTATATATATATATATAACTGAATCCCTTTGCTATATACCTGGAACTAACACAACATAAAACACTACTCTTCAATTAAAAATGCCCCAGTTTTCAATAGAAAAAAAGAGTCCACATGTCCCTAATACAAATATCTGGAGTTATAATTCAATTTAACACACCATTACGCAAACTGGCTCTATGCGAGTGGAAGCCTTTGTCTTCATGGACACACCACTCAGTGTTGGGGGCGCCTGCGCTTAGAGGGGCTCTGTCCTTGGTTTAAGGCTGTGCTGTCAGCACGACATTCTTAGTGGCCCTAACACAAGCGTTCCTGCATTTTCATTCTCTCCTGATCCCTGCCAATGATGTGGCTCATCCAGTCTCTGGCAATTGTGCTGTCATAAAACTGGGGAAGGGGCCTTGATGTCAGAACAGAAAAATCTGCAGAAACTCACTTAGGCTCATGGTGTAACCCCCGTGTCCTGGTGTAACTTTAAAACATATATTTTGCTATTAGAGTGCGGGTAATCATGATGGTGTGATCATTCACCTAGAGCCAGACATCCTGGAATGTGAAGTCAAGTGGGCCTTAGAAAGCATCACTATGAACAAAGCTAGTGGAGGTGATGGCATTCTAGTTGAGCTATTTCAAATCCTGAAAGACGATGCTGTGAAAGTGCTGCACTCAATATGCCAGAAAATTTGGAAAACTCAGCAGTGGCCACAGGACTAGAAAAGGTCAGTTTTCATTCCAATCCCAAAGAAAGGCAATGCCAAAGAATGCTCAAACTACCACACAATTGCACTCATCTCACATGCTAGTATAGTAATGCTCAAAATTCTCCAAGCCAGGCTTCAGTAATATGTGAACCGTGAACTTCCAGATGTTCAAGCTGGTTTTAGAAAAGGCAGAGGAACCAGAGATCAAATTGCCAACATCTGCTAGATGATGGAAAAAGGAAGAGAGTTCCAGAAAAACATCTATTTCTGCTTTATTGACTATGCCAAAGCCTTTGATTGTGTGGATCACAATAAACTGTGGAAGATTCTGAGAGAGATGGGAATACCAGACCACCTGACCTGCCTCTTGAGAAATCTGTATGCAGGTCAGGAAGCAACGGTTAGAACTGGACATGGAACAACAGACTGGTTCCAAATAGGAAAAGAAGTACGTCAAGGCTGTATATTGTCACCCTGCTTATTTAACTTATATGCAGAGTAAATCATGAGAAATGCTGGGCTGGAAGAAACACAAGCTGGAATCAAGATTGCAGGGAGAAATATCAATAACCTCAGATATGCAGATGACACCACCCTTATGGCAGAAAGTGAAGAGGAACTAAAAAGGCTCTTGATGAAAGTGAAAGAAAGTGAAAAAGTTGGCTTAAAGCTCAACATTCAGAAAATGAAGATCATGGCATCTGGTCCCATCACTTCATGGGAAATAGATGGGGAAACAGTGGAAGCAGTGTCAGACTTCATTTTTCTGAGCTCCAAAATCACTGTAGATGGTGATTGCAGCCATGAAATTAAAAGATGCTTACTCCTTGGAAGGAAAGTTATGACCAACCTAGACAGCATATTCAGAAGCAGAAACATTACTTTGCCAACTAAGGTCTGTCTAGTCAAGGCTATGGTTTTTCCTGTGGTCATGTATGGATGTGAGAGTTGGACTGTAAAGAAAGCTGAGCGTTGAAGAATTGATGCTTTTGAATTGTGATGTTGGAGAAGACTCTTGAGAGTCCCTTGGACTTCAGGATTGGATTGGACTCCCTTGGATCAAGGAGATCCAACCAGTCCATTCTAAAGGAGACCAGTCCTGGGTGTTCATTGGAAAGACTGATGCTAAAGCTGAAACTCCAATACTTTGGCCACCTCATGGTTGTTGACTCATTGGAAAAGATTCTGATGCAGGGAGGGATTGGGGGCAGGAGGAGAAGGGGACGACAGAGGATGAGACAGCTGGATGGCATCACTGACTTGATGGACATGAGTCTGAGTGATGGACAGGGAGGCCTGGCGCGCTGCAATTCATGGGGTCGCAGAGTCAGACATGACTGAGCGGCTGAACTGAACTGAACTGAACTGAACTGACTCCTATAGAATCCCGAGTTTAATCCTAAATTATTAACAATTGACCTAGACATACAGAAAGAGGTCAAACTATATAACCAGGACAAACTGTTCAACCTCAGATGGAATGGTCAGACTGAGGGCTGAGATGCGGGAAGTGTCCAGTGATATGGTGGTCTCACCATTTACCCCCTGCACTGACTGAACTTGCTCAAGGAGCAGCTTTCATTGGGAGGTGGACCTTAGTCCCAGCACAAGCCTTGGCTTTGAAGGGAGCAATGCACATCTTTAGACTGATCAGAGATGCATGACTGATGCACCACCTTGATGAACATGATGCCTTATGTCCCGACAGCTAACTAAGAAGAGAGGAGATAACTCAAGATGTGATGAACCCTTATCTGTGAGAAAGTGTCACGTTGACACTTCACATAGTGACTTTACATCTGAAATTTAAAGAATCATCTTATAAAGCTCCTCATTGGTAATTATTTGAGAAATGCAAATAAAAACCGCAATGAGGTACTACTTCACACTGGCAGAAGGGCCAGCACGAAGAAGTCTCCAAATAACATGTGCTGCAGATGGTGTGGAGAAAAGGGAACCCTCCCCCATTGTTGGAAGGAGTGTTAACTGGCGCGGTCTCTGAAGAGGACAGCATGATGGTTCCTCAAAAAACTAGAGTTAAACCCTATGATTCAGCAACCCCACTCCTAGCCATGTGTCGATGGCACCCTCTCCAGTGCTCTCGCCTGGCAAACCCCACGGACGGAGGAGCCTCGTAGGCTGCAGTCCACGGGGTCGCTAGGAGTAGGACATGACTGAGCGACTTCACTTTTACTTTTCACTTTCATGCATTGGAGAAGGAAATGGCAACCCACTCCAGTGTTGTTTCCTGAAGAATCCCAGGGATGGGGGAGCCTGTTGAGCTGCCATCTCTGGGGTCGCACAGAGTCGGACACGACAGAAGCGACTTAGCAGCAGCAGCAGCAGCTATGTATCAAGACAAACCTATAATTCTAAAAGATACATTCAGTATTCTAAAGAATCTATGCATACCAGCTGCAGATCTGACAGGAAACCTTTACTCTCACATAGGAGATATAAAATTTGCCTTCACATATTGCCTGCTGTATGTAGACCCTTGGTTCATACTCCATGTAACCACACTCTGTTATAATTAAATCCAATTTGAATTTTAGCCTTATTTTCTAGATGTGGTTTCCCTCCAGCAGCGTAGGAGCATTCCCTTTTCTCCAGGCCCTGTCTCCCTGGTATGACATTTCAAAGCTCAAAAACTGTTATTTGTTGTATGAATATCAATTTCATTTTAGCTCATTTTGAACAGAGAAGGAAAAAATCGGGGAGGGTGGCATTTTTTTCTGTTTTCTTCATGAAGAGAAATGAAACTGTTAGAAGAAAATGTGCCTGCGTCTCCTGTGCTCTTTGAGTCACTCATTGTTTGCAGGAATTTGCTTTTATTTTCTTTCAAGTGTGACCTTTCATTAAATAGTAACAAATAACAGAATTAGAAGAAACTAGTTTGAAATAATGGCTTGCTTCTATCTGGAAAATTTGAACATATTCTTTTAAGAATATGTTAAGTTGCAAATAATAACTAGTATGGTTGAAATTTCAACAACACATTTTTATTCTGATAAAGAATATATTTTTCCAAAAGGTTTCCAGAGGGGCCACCTCCTGCTGGAAGCCTGGGATGCTGGAATCAGGCCACATCCTGTGTCTTTACACGACACTGGGCTGCACTCTAAAAAATTCCCGGCCCCTGGATCCTGAACGAAGGAAAAAGCAAACGAGCCAAGCTGGTGGTAGTCAGGCTCTCTCGCCCACCGCCTCTCGCGCCGGCCCCGTGTGTTTCGTAAATACGCGGCTCTACCGGCTGAGCGCGCTCACAGCGCAGCGCACGCACTTCACAGGTACCCGCCTGGCCGAGACCACTTTTGCTGTGTAAACATCAGCAAGTTCCACGAGCAAAGCCCTTGCGGCTGCTGGATCTGTACGAGGCCAGAGGATCCAGCGCGTCTGCTGTTACAGCCGCTGTGCCGGTCAGGGGAGAATGAACAAGTCTGCGGTTCCTATGCTCCCCAAGGTTTCTTCCGGCTTCCTTGCCTGCCTTGAGTGCAACGAACGGTGACAAACAGCGAGACACTGACCTTCACGTGGCCAAAGCAATCGGTAACACTTTGTTTTGCTTGTTGGAATGTTCAGTGCCACAGATTCTTCCAGTTTCACCCTCCCCTGATGTGGGAGAAGGGTGGAGCTCGCTGATTATTTCTTGTTCAAGCAATGTGCATCCCAATTCACAGGCGAGGGTGAGCGCCCCTCAATAGTGAGAGACCCTGCCTGTGTGTGACCGGTGCCTCCTAGGAGAGCAGCTTTAAGCTGATATAACCCTGACCAAGGTCTGTCTAGGCGGTAGGTTCAGACCTCTCCAGGTCCTGTCCACACTGATGCTGTTTAGGTGAGACTGTGAGCTTCTACAGTGAGAACATTAGGCCTGGCCTCGGCCTGTGCACACTTGGACTGGGGATCTGAGCAGAGGCCAGGCCTGGCCTCCGGCCCAGAAAATTCTGTGCCTGCATCCGGATGTCAGTGCTCAGAGGTCTGGGGGCTGGGACTGAGCCGGGCATCTCCAGGTAGCGTGCTCGTCTCCGGGTGGGTCCCGCGGCCCTCCCAGGGCTCAGTGCTGTGGGAAGCTCAGTCTTTCCTCCTCCCAGGGCTCAGTGCTGCGGGAAGCTCAGTCCTTCCTCCTCCCAGGGCTCAGTGCTGCGGGAAGCTCAGTCTTTCCTCCTGCCGGGAGGGCTCAGTGCTGCGGGAAGCTCAGTCCTTCCTCCTCCCAGGGCTCAGTGCTGCGGGAAGCTCAGTCTTTCCTCCTCCCAGGGCTCAGTGCTGCGGGAAGCTCAGTCTTTCCTCCTGCCGGGAGGGCTCAGTGCTGCGGGAAGCTCAGTCTTTCCTCCTCACAGGGCTCAGTGCTGCGGGAAGCTCAGTCTTTCCTCCTCCCAGGGCTCAGTGCTGCGGGAAGCTCAGTCTTTCCTCCTGCCGAGAGGGCTCAGTGCTGCGGGAAGCTCAGTCTTTCCTCCTGCCGGGAGGGCTCAGTGCTGCGGGAAGCTCAGTCTTTCCTCCTCACAGGGCTCAGTGCTGCGGGAAGCTCAGTCTTTCCTCCTCCCAGGGCTCAGTGCTGCGGGAAGCTCAGTCTTTCCTCCTGCCGAGAGGGCTCAGTGCTGCGGGAAGCTCAGTCTTTCCTCCTCCCAGGGCTCAGTGCTGCGGGAAGCTCAGTCTTTCCTCCTGCCGGGAGGGCTCAGTGCTGCGGGAAGCTCAGTCTTTCCTCCTCCCAGGGCTCAGTGCTGCGGGAAGCTCAGTCTTTCCTCCTCCCAGGGCTCAGTGCTGCGGGAAGGTAAGGTCTCAGTCTTTCCTCCTGCCGGGAGCTGTTTGTATGTGTTGGAGACAAATTCCTGTGGGTATCTTCCTTTGCAATAATTTTTTTCCATTCTGAGGGTTGTCTTTTTCTTTCACCGCAGGTGCCCTTTGTTGTGCAAATGCTTTAGATGTTTATTAGGTCCCATTTGTTTATTTCTGTTTTATTTAGTCCTGATTCTAAGAGGTGGATCAAAAAAGAACTTGCTGCGTTTTATGTCAAAGTGCGTTCTGCTTTTTTCCTTAAGAGTTTCATTGTCTGTCCATTTATTTAGACCCTTAATCTATTTGCAGTTTATTTTTGCATGTGGCATTAGGAGTATTGTGATTTCACTCTGATTTTCTTTGCTGAGGATTCTGCCCGGTGTCCTCCACAGTCGCTGCTCCCATTGGCCGTTCCCAGCATCAGTGTGGAAGGGCTCTCTTTCCTCCACACCCTCTCCAGCATTAATTGTTTGTAGAGTATCATCTGACTGTGGTCATTCTGACTGGTGTGAGGTGACAACTTGTTGAAGTTTTGATTTGCATTTCTCTCATATTTAGCGATATTGACATGATTTTTTGAAACTGTATGAGTTTGAAATCCTGCCATATTCTGAACATTTTCCCAGTGATCTCCCCTAAGACATTTCTTGAGGGCAGGTGTTTTTTTTACTTGCAGCCCTGCAGGCCCTGTTAATGTACATTAAGTGCCCATCAGCAGTGGTTTCTGGAGAAGGCAATGGCACCCCACTCCCGTACTCTTGCCTGGAAAATCCCGTGGATGGAGGAGCCTGATAGGCTGCAGTCCATGGGGTCACGAAGAGTCAGACACGGCTGAGCGACTTCAATTTCACTTTTCACTCTCATGCATTGGAGAAGGAAATGGCAACTCACTCCAATGTTCTTCCCTGGAGAATCCCAGGGATGGAGGAGCCTGGTGGGCTGTAGGGGGCGCTCCGCAGAAAGAGAGAGACAGTGGAACTTCCCTCAGCAAAGCCGAGGGGTCCCGAGGAGAGGTGAGCCTGCTGTCTGCCAACCCAGCCCCTTGGCGAGCGAGAGACAATCAGATGCGACAGGGGTTCCGTCTAAGCAGTTCTGCTTTATTGCCGCAAGCTCTTGGTTTATAAAGGCAAGCAGGGAGGGGTTTGCGAGGGACTTTCCATAGTTGCACTGATCACATTAAAGGTCAAATCATCATGTGCCATCATTATAACAGGAGTCTATGGTGATCACGCACTGTCCACGTGCACGGAAATCAAGAGAGCCAATCAAAAGTTTTGACAGATAACTTAGGCCGCGCCCTCATCTCTTCCGCCAGGCGCCATCTTAGCTCTAAACTGCAAAGCTAGCCCTTCTTTTTTAAGGTTTCCCATTTAGGGCCCCACACCTCCCCCTTTTTAATTTTATTTAAGCCCTAGAGACATTTATATTGATGTTTTGTAGAGCAAGGCGTAAAGCTGTAGGTGGCCAACCTCCAGCCTCGCCAGCCCCTCTCGCGGCTGTGCCTGTCTTAGGTTGCCCTCCTCTGAGGGTCTTACCCGTCATTGGCTATCTAGCCGCCTCTTGGGGGCTGGGCGGAATCTCTCTAGATTATGGGCATCTAGAACTCTTATTTATCTGTCTCAGTTAATCTCTTGAAGGGCTAAATTAATCCAGGGGTTTTGTGGGTGCCCAACGTGGGGCTCCTTTTCCATGACCTGGGCAAGCATAACTATTTTTTGCTGTAAGCACCTATTGCGGGCTGTGAGGTTTTTTACCTTTAACATTACAACAAGCCGGATAACAAAAACAAGCAACTAGAAGGCATTTTTAAACCAGGTAAATGGACTTTGTATCCAGTCCCATAGGTCCATTGCTCTCCTTTTCACCTGTTAGAGTCTCATTTAACACTGGAAAAACTGTCAGACAAAAGCTGGGGTATCTCACATCGCAGTCTATGCATGCCAGAACACTCAACGTCTCGATCGCTCTGGCGTGGAGATCAAGCTGTTGTTGGAGTCACATTATGGCGGATCTCAGGTGTTCGAGCTGTTTGAAATCCTTGAGCAGAGGCAGTGGATATGTTGTTTATAACCTCGATGGTCTGAGCTTGTTGAACTCCCAGCATGGATGCTGACACTGTTGTACCCTCATGGTTGATGGCCTTGTGTGTCATTAAACCCAGATTTTAAAGATTCTAAAAACTGTTGCACAGCCGTGGCAATGACGAAGGTCAGCAAGGAGAGGATAGGTAATCCGACGATCACCAGGAGCAGTGTCCACCAGGGTCGCCGCATCGATGATCTGAAAGGGAAGAAAAGATCGCCTCAGGAACTTTTTGTTCTTGGGCTCAATATGTGAGTGTCTCTTTAATCTGTGTCAGATTTTGAGATTTGACCTCTCTCTTGTGGTGTAAATTTAAGATTCCTTGCTGGCACCCATATAGGGCTGGGGTCCCCCATGGGGAATATGCATCCGAATCCTCTTCCCATTGTAAGGAGTGGATTGGGCCCCTTCCACTGGCCAGTGATGGGGTCTTTCCATCTCACTTGTATTTCAGGCTTTATTTCTTGGTTAGACCAATGTTTTTGAAAACATAGTATCGGTTCAGTTTTTGAAAAATTTAAAATGTTTAGAGTAAAGAGTGCCATTCCAAGTTGCTGGTGAGGGCTTATTCCCCCTTTTTGTTTTTGTAATTGAGCCTTTAAATTTTGATGGTGGCGCTCAATTATGGCTTGTCCCTGGGGGTTATGTGGGATTCCGGTGTTATGACGAATGTGTCATTGTTGGAAGAATTTCTGTAAGCTCTGGCTGATGAAGCAAGGGCCATTATCTGTTTTTATTTGATGGAGAAGGCCCAATGTTGCAAAACATTGTAAAAAATGGCTTTGAGCATGTTTTGCTTTTTCTCCTGTGTGGGCAGTAGCCCAACAGGCATGAGAGTAAGTGTCAATAGACACAAAAACATACCTAAGTTTTCCAAAAGGGGAATAATGGGTCACATCAGTTTGCCACAGCACATTGGGTTTTAGCCCTCGAGGGTTTACTCCTGGGGGCTGTAAAGGCGGTACCTGTAAATAAGGAAGACAGGATTTACAAGTATGTATAATTTTCTTTAATTCTCTAATAGGGATCTGTGGAAACCTTTTATGTAGCCCTCTCCAATTTATATGAGTGAGATCGTGAAGATCATAGGCATCTTGTAAGTTACAAGCTTGGATTGTAAGGGAGGCCACTCTATCGGCCAGGGAATTTCCCATTGTTTTTCTGATTTTGAATTGGGGGTACCCGTATCAGTGACATGCTCCTCGCTCCGTGAAAAGCAGAGCTTGAGGGCCGAAATGGCCAGACAGAACCCTAAGGGGGGCTCTTCATCGTACTGAACCTCTCGCTGCCTAGCAAGCGTTTGTACTCGATCCCAAGTGTCCCAAGAGAACAGATTGGCCGAAGCAACCCAGGGGGCCAACCGTACAATGGTCCCCCAGACCTTAATGGCCTGAGCGTCAGAAACCTCAAGTCCCCTGCTCATGAGCGTATATCTCAGTGCCTTTAGCGCAGGCTCATCAGACTTCCCCATGTTATTTCCCATGCTGCTGAGGGAGAATAGAAAGAAAAGTCACTGAGGACAACCACCAAAAATCCTACCGGGAGTGGTGGCGGACAGAAAGTTGGGCTTATGGTATGCTTTTGGAACTGTTTATGTGCCTGCGTCATTGCACGGAAGTTTTCTTGCTGGGGGCGGGCACCCTAGAGGTTTCTAGCCCGTTCCGTGACCCCCTTAATCTGTCACGGGAGTCTTCAAGTGGCAGGCGCCCTAATGGCCTTTAAGTGGCTGACCCGTGCCCACAGGGAAGATTCTAGGCCACGTCCTCAGTTAAGAATGATTAAAGGAGAGTTTCACCCGGTTGGGCTCTAGTTACTGAGGCTTACCTGTTGCAGGGCCTTCAAAGTCCTCCAGAGAGTGGCCCTAGCCAGGACTAGTCAATTGCGTCCACAAGTGTTCGCCTGTTCACTGAAACTCAGGAAAAAGGAATTAAGGACAGATCAGAAAAGAAGAGGAGAAAGAAAATAAGTCAGGAGCGTTTTTTGCCACTTCCCTCAAAACGGAGGGGGGCCCACCTTGAAATCCGGCTTACCTCGGGCGATACTCCTCTAAAGGGGAGCTCCGCGCTGCGACCAGCCTAGGGTCCTTTAACGCCTGCCTTCTCTTGGATTCCTTTTCGATGACAACCCCTAGGACATTTTCCGAGGGCAGCTGTTTTTACTTACAGTCCCTGGGTCCTTGTGAATATTAAATGCTCAACAGCAGAAGGAAATGGCAACCCACTCCAGAGTTCTTTTCTGGAGAATCCCATGGACAGAGGAGCCTGGCGGGCCACCGTCCATAGGGTCACAGAAAGTCAGACACGGCTGAGCACAACAGCACAGCTCTTCATGGTGTTATTACAGAAAATGGCCACAAGGCGGCAGCCCTTGTTCATGCCGCATGCTTTTTTTTTTTTTTTTAAATCTGTAAATTCCTTGCTATTTTCTATTGGAATAGAGTGGATTTCTGATGTTGTGTTTGTTTTAGGTGTACAGGAACTTGATTCAGTTATACACAGATGCTTATTCTCTTTAGAGCTCTTTTTTTTTTTTTGCATATAGGTCATGGCAGTGTGTTCAGTAAACTTCCCTATGCTGTTCAGTAGATACTTTTATCCTCTATTTGATAGATACAATCTTTTCATTTATTCAAAATTCCAGGGTTGCCCATCTCTGTTAAAATTTTGGTTGTCTCAACCCATCTGCCTCAACCCTAGATGAGTCCAGACATGAGACACAAGCCTGCTGAGGCTCCTGAATGGGAGAGCAGCCCAAGTCAGGGAGCTGGGAGGAATAAGCTAGGCATTGCTTTTTTATCCCTTTGCTCTGGTCTCCTGCCTGTGCTGTGTGGAGTCTAGTCAATGTGCAATCTTGTGCTTATCTTCAGGGCGCAGCCACGTCAGTCACTAATGACGTGTACACGCAGCTTATCAGGGCTCAGCCACATGAGTCACTAATGACATGTACACACAGCTAATCAGGGCGCAGTTATGTGAGTCACTAATGACGTGTACACGCAGCTTATCAGGGCACAGCCACGTGAGCCACTAATGACATGTACATGCAGCTTATCTGTTCTGTTTTGGATTCTTTTCCCATAGAGGTTATTGCAGAAGGTTGAGCAAAGTACCCTGTGTTGAATATCAGGTTCTTCCTGAAAATCTATTAGAGGTACTGATTTCTGTGTATATGTGATGGGAAGGAAGGAAATAATGATTTTTGATTATCCATTACAGATAGAGGTTTCTCTGTATATGTTAGAGATACAAATTTCTGTGTCTGTTTGGAAGGAAGAAAGGAAAGAGAGAATCCTTCTGGATTGTCTGTTACAGATACAGATTTCTGTGTATATGTTATCCCTGACCTCCTAATTCATCCTTGTTCTTTCACATTTTTTTGTACCTTCTGTTTCTGTTTGAATTCTGAGAGTCTCTTTTGTGGTGTGAATTTGTTCCTTTATTACTCTTTTCTTATTTTGCCTAGAAGGATGATATCATATGCTGTCTTCTTTCTTGGTCTGGCTGAGTTCGCCTAGACTATGTTCCTCCAAGGTCCGTCCTTGTGATTATTGCCGGCATAGTTTCAGTGGCCATTCTGCATGGCTGTGTAATACTCCGTCGTATATATGTGCGACATCTTCTTTAACTTCTGATCTGTCCTGCTGTATCCTGCTGGTTCTCTGTCTTGGCGACTGTAAGCAGTGCTGCTGTGAGTGTGGGGTGTGCGCGTGTTTTGGAATGGTGGTTTTCTCGGGCTACAGGCCCAGGTGTGGGTATGGCAGGCTGTGGGCTGTGCTCTCTTGACATCTTGTTTTCTGGTGTGCGGACACACAGGCTTTCCAGCAGCTGTTGCTAACGCCCCTTCCAATGCCCACGTGAGGGGCTCGCTCTTCTCCTAGCTGTCGCCTGCGTTTATTGTTTGTAGAATCGTGAGTATGGCCATTCTGACAGGTGAGATTGGATCGCTTGTTGTCGCTTTGACTGGTATTCACCCTGTCTTATTTAGGGATATAGACCATCTTGTTCTCTGGCCATCTGGGGATTTTTATTCTTTTTGTCTTTACTTTAAAGGGTGTGGGGAAAGTTAGCCTTGCAGTTGGTGTCTTCAAAGTCGGTTGTGTCTGCAGTTGTTTCCAGTACTCACCCCAGGTGCTTTCCTGAGGGCAGCTGTCAGTAACAGCCCCACAGGCCTCGTGACCTGGAGGTGCCAGTAAGCACAGGTGCTAAAGCTGTAGTTATGGGCAATGTCCACAGGGAGGCAGCACTTCTTCATGCCCATCTCTGGCTCCACCTGTAACCCGAGCCTTAGGGAAAGTCAGCTCCCTGGGCTGTGAGTTAATGTGGAATGTGCTGAGCAACCACCCAAGGGCTTGTGTCTCACTACTTCTTCCCCCTGTAGCCTCACCCCTCTCCTCCAGAGTTATGTGTACCTGGGACACCCCTCCCTGCTGAGGAACCTAGGCGGCTGCACTCTCAGGACGGAGGCTTCAGCTGGGTGCCACCTCCCTCGCAGATCTGGATGCCTGGTGAGTTGACCCTGGTCCTTGAGGCCAGACGGTCGTGTCACCGTCAGGGTGCACAGGGCAGACGAGACAGTTCAGGTTTAAGAGGGGTCTCAGTGCAGGGCACCCTGCCAGGCGTGTTAGCCCCAACCCAGTCCAGCTTTGGGAGTCAGACCTGCTCTGGTCCCAGGGATCGGCTAGCATCCCATGTCAGGGACATCTGAGGGAATAAACTAGGCAACACTCTCCTCCCTTTTCTGTTTCTTTAATCTCATGCTAGATCACACGCCTGGGTCTTCTTAATCACACGGGCCACACAGCCTACGGCATAGGCCCTCTTGGAGGAGGTGGCCATCAGTCCCACCCACCACAGAGCTGCCGAGCAGATGGCCCACAGACTGCAGAACAAGTACACCAGAGGAGTTCTCACACTGTTAAGAGAGTTCTAGGGCCCACAACAGACTTCCCAACCTGGAATCTGGCAAAGGGACTGAGAATCCCCAGGGAATTTGACTTTGGAGGCCAGTGGGATTTGATTACAGAACTTACACAGGACAGGAACACAGACTCTTGGAGGGCACAAACAAAACGTTGTGCGACTAGAAACCAGGAGAAAGGAGCAGTGGCCCCGCAAGAGACTGGCCCAGACTTTCCCGTGAGTGTCCAGGAGGCTCCGGTGGAGGCATGGGTCGGCGGTGGCCTGCTGCAGGGTTGGGGGCACTGAGTGCAGCAGTGCCTCCTGGGATCTTTTGAAGGAGGTCACGATTATCTTCATCACCTCCACCACAGTTTGGCCTCAGGTCAAACCACAGGGAGGGAACAGAGCCCCGCCCATCAACAGAAATTTGAATGAAAGATTTACTGAGCATGGCCCCGCCCGTCAGAAGAGTTTCCCCCTCGGTCAGTCTCTCCCATCAGGAAGCTTCCATAAGCCTTTTATCCTTCTCCATCAGAGGTCAGACAGACTGAAAACCATAGTCACAGAAAACTGACCAATCTGATCACCCTGTCCAAGTCAATGAAACCAAGAGCCATGGTGTGTGGGGCCACCAAGATGGGTGGGTCATGGTGGAGAGGTCTGACAAAATGTGGTCCACTGGAGAAGGGAGTGGCAAACCACTTCAGTATTCTTGCCGTGAGAACCCCATGAACAGTACGAAAAGGCAAAAAGATATGACACTGAAAGATGAACTCCCCAGGTTGGTAGGTGCCCAATATGCTACTGGAGATCAGTGGAGAAATACCTCCAGAGAGAATGAAGAGACGGAGCCAAAGCAAAACCAACACCCAGTTGTGGTGTGACTGGTGATGGAAGCAAGGTCCCATGCTGTAAAGAGCAACACTGCATAGGCACCTGAAATGTCAGGTCTGTGAGTCAAGTTCATGCCCCTCTGAAACCTATGCAAGAAGGACTCTTCTTGACCTCTTTTTACTTCTGCTGATTTTCCGGTAATCTTGGTATTACTGTTTCATAGCTCACAGATACATCACTCCAACCTTCTGTCTTCATATGATGTATTCCCTGTGTGTCTTCACATAACCTTTGTGTGTATGTCTATCTCAGTGTCCAAATTTCCCCTCTTTATAAGGACACCAGTCATATTTTATCAAGGGCCCATCCTAACGACCTCATTTGAACTTGATTACTTCCATAAAGATCCTATTTTCAAATGAGGTCCCATGATGAAGTGCTGGGGATTAGGACTCTACCATAGCTTTTCTGGAGGCTGCCCTAGTGGATCTCTTGGAGAAGAAAATGGCAGCCCACTCCAGTATTCTTGCCTGGAGAATCCCATGGACAGAAGAGCCTGGCGAGCCCCAGTCTATGGGGTCACAGAGAGTTGGACGCAACTGAGTGACTAACATACACTTCACTTCCCTGGTGAATCAGATGGTAAAGAATCTGCCTGAAATGCAGGAGCTGCTACTGCTAAGTCACTTCAATTGTGTCCAACTCTGTGTGACCCCATACACGGAAGCCCACCAGGCTCCCCCGTCCCTGGGATTCTCCAGGCAAGAACACTGGAGTGGTTGCCATTTCCTTCTCCAATGCGTCAACGTGAAAAGTGAAATTGAAGTCACTCGGTCGTGTCCGACTCCTTGCGACCCCATGGACTGCAGCCTACCAGGCTCCTCTGTCCATGGGATTTTCCGGGCAAGAGTACTGGAGTGGGTGGCCATTGCCTTCTCCAGAAATGCAGGAGACCTGGGTTCAATTCCTAGGCCAGGAAGATTTGCTGGAGAAGGGAATGGCTACCCACTATAGTATTCTTGCCTGGAGAATTCCACAGACAGAGGAGCCTGGTGGGCTACAGTCCACGGGGTCACAAAGAGTCAGACATGACTGAGTGACTATCACTTTCACTTTCTTCTTCATCAGTTTAATGAGAGATGCAATTCAGCCCATAGTAGCACCTCTTAGCAAGCTCTCAATTGATCTTTTGGGCTTAGGATATTGAGTATATCTTCTGCTTTCAGAAGTGGACTCTCATCACCAATTCTTGGAAAATGGGAAGAACTCCACATAGCTCTAACATCATCATGCTGCAGTTATAATAAGAGCTAATAAATGATGACAGGATGGCATCACTGACTCGATGGGCGTGAGTCTGAGTGAACTCTGGGAGTTGGTGATGGACAGGGAGGCCTGGCGTGCTGCGATTCATGGGGTCGCAAAGAGTCGGACACGACTGAGCGACTGACCTGAACTGCACTGAGTAAACGATGACTGATAGTTTGCTGAGGGATTACTGTAAACTAGGTGCTGCTGTAAGTCTTTTTGGTGATGCTTTGTCACTAACCCTTGCCTCTGCTCTGTGGTCCAGGGACTGTTACTTCTGTTGGTGAGTGTGTTAGCTGCTCAGTCATGTCCAACTCTCTGTGACCCCGTGGACTGTAGCCTGCCAGGCATCCATGGACTTCTCCAGACAAGACTCCTGGAGTGGGTTGCCTTTCCCTTCTCCAGGGGATCTTCCCGACCCAGGGATTGAACCCCTGTTTCCTGCCTTGCAGGCGGATTCTTTACCACCTGAGCCACCACGGGTGACGAATAACAACATAGGGTCTTGCTATTGCTACGACAGCATCCTGCCTGCTTCCAAAGTTAGAGCCTCCTTCCTTCAGGGGGAGCCCCTTCCCTCAGGCCAGTCTCCTCCAATGTGAGATAAAGTGGCCATTTAACATTACTTCCCTATATTCCCCAGACTGACTCCATTTTTCCATGTCAACTCAGATTGGCTTTTATGAAAGGAACAGCCAACTTGCCATCAAATTGCATCCTTTATTGAAGAGGTCGGGAAAAGGAGCACGGGAAAAGACTTCATTAGGATGCATTTTCCATGAGGTCTCTTGAAAAAAACGTCATGGAGTTCTTCACTAATTCACAATTAATCTTTTCTTGACTGGAGTCACACTGGTTCTTTGGAAATTATGAAGGCACAGAGGATTCAGACAGTGTGTAACCTGGGGTAATTAGAGTGATAGCAGATTCTTCATTATTATACTGTAATATAATAACATTATCCTTAGCCACTGAGTCAAAACAAGATAAAACAATAGCAATAACAAACATGTAAGCCTGAGGGACCAGTGGAAAGCATACGAAGAGAACAGCATCTGCTCTGTCCTGGACCCATGGCCCATCAGAAACTGGTGGCTTTAGTGGATTACAAACCACCATGTGAAACTGAATTGTGACTCTTTGCAAAACAACTTTCACCTTCAGCTGGACATTTATGAGTCTCAAGATTCCTTATGGATCCTCCACTTCATGTTCTGGGTCAGAGAGAGAAATAGCCTTCTGGAGTGGACAGCTATCTGGCTCAGATTACAGGATTTGGGGTAGTCACTGTGGTTGCAGAAGGCATTCCGGCGCTAACAGTGTCATTCCCATCCCCAGTAAAACTTTGCTTGGTCTTTTTGCATTTTAAGTTTGTAGCAGAATACTGTTACATTAACACAGACACAAAAACTGAAAATAATGAACATTTTGAACAGTTTTATATTCAAGTGAAGTGCAGATCAGCATTTAAAGCTAAGTTCAATGGTTATTGAGTATTGGAATTAGAAATAAAGCGTAAGCAGTTTATGTAACTAATCTACTACTTTTGTATCTACTAATTTAGCTATTGAAAAACATTGAGTGTGAGCCTAATATATGAAACATTGATGACATTCCTAAATACCTTTCAAGTTTATCCTCTTTAATTCTCTACAGTTCAAATTTAGGAATCATCATTTGGGTCTAATGAGGCCTCTGCTGAAGCAATCATCTAAGTGTCCTTGTCTCTAGGCTTGTTCTTCAATTCCATCTCTATTCTTCAGGTGAGTGACTTCTTCAAAATCACACTCCTACACCTTTATCTAAATTCATCATGGCAATTCCATCCCCTTTGCCATTACTCAGTTCAGAAAGGGGCTGGACTAAGGCAACTGGGCCTGTGTAAGGTAAAGAAAGTCTTCCCTTTGGCTTCTGAGAAAGAGAAACCATTTTCTTCTGCTGGATGTGAGCCAGGGAGTATGCATCTTACAGCTTTAAAGTTAAGATGAAGATTGCAGAGGAAGACAAAGAATTTGGGTCACCGATACCATCACTGAGCAGTTGAATCCATTGATCCAGAAGTCCCTTACTTGGGAACTTGCTGTTATGAGACATGTTTTCTGATTAATTAAGCATTTTGAGTTGGGATTTGCTGCAGAAAACATTCTCATGGAAATAATGATACAACCATACAGCTTGATAAAGAAACACTGCTGTGTAAAACCCTTCCATAGCACGCTGTTACTTACAGACGAAATCCCAAACTCTTGTCAGCTGGTTTAGCTGTGTTAGAACTTGGTCTCAATTTGCCTCTCTGCCTTCATTTTCCAGTTATCTCCACTACACACTTACCCCATGCGTGTGTGTGTGCTCAGAGGTGTCTGACTCTTTGTGCCCTCATGGGCTGTAGCTCACCAGGCTCCTCTGTCCATGGGGTTCTCCAGGCAAGGACCCTGGAGTGCGCCTCCACATCCTCCTCCAGGGCGCCCTCCCGACCCAGGGATCGGCCTGCCTCTCTTGTGTCTCTTGTATTACACGTGGATTCTTCACCATTGAGCCACCCTGGAAGCCCGCAGTATCCCGTAGGAGTCCCACAAGTATCTGTTCTTCTGGATCCAGGCAGTGTTAGATTGCCTTATTAGTGTGCGGTTCTTTTGGAGGGATTAATGATTGATTTTTATTTTGAAAGAATTTAGAGGGAAGGAGATAGGATTATCAGTCATTACAATCTATTAGTATTTCCTTCTATCAGTCTTTAGGGACTGTTTCTTTTCTTCTATCAATACCACTTACTATTAATATATTGACTTTTTCAATCTAAAAAATTGTGCTAAAATATATGTAATATTTACCATCTTAATCAATTTAAAACTTGATTTAAGTTGTTTTGAAAGTGGTTTTAAATATGTACATTTCATTGTGCAACCATCACCACTGTTTATCTCCATAGTTTTTTCCATTTTGTAAAACTGAAACTCTATACCCATTAAACAGTAACATCACACGACCTGTTCTCCAGTCTCCAGCAACTATCCTTTCACTTTCTGCCTTATAATTTCCATTATTCTAAGTATCTCATATAAGTGGAATGATATAATATTTGTGTTTCTGTGATTGGCTTATTTCACTTAGCGTAACATCACCAAAGTTTATTCAAGTTGTAGCATATGTCAGAATTCCTTTCCCTTCTAAGTCTGAGTAATAGTCCATTGTATGGATATGCCACGTTTGGCTTATGCATTTATCTGTCAATGGAAACGTGGATTGCTATGTTTCGGCTATTGTAAATAATGCTGGTATTGAACATGAGTATACAGACATCTCTTTGAGACCCTGCTTTCAATTTTTTTGGGTATATATCCAGAAGTGGAATTGCTATTTCATATGATAATTCTATGTTTATTTTTTGAGGACTCACCATATTGTTTTCCATAAAGTTTGTACTATTTCACATTCTCAATAACAGCATACAAGGGTTTCAGTTTTCTTCACATCCTCACCAACAATTCTTTTCTGCTTAGAAAATCTATTAGCCATTCTGATGGGTGTGAGATAGTATCTCATTGTGTTTTTTTCAAACTCTTATTTCTTTATTATTGTTTTTGTTGCACTGGTCTTCACTTCCTTAACTGCCTTCAACAAACAAACTTTTCAGTCTTTGTTGAGAAGCTGTGTGTGTGCATATGTGTGTTTGTGTGCATGTGTGTGTGCATGTGTGCACGTGTGTGTGCATGTGTGCGTGCGTGTGTGCGCATGTGTGCGTGTGCATGTGTGCGCACATGTGCATGTGTATGTGCATGTGTGTGCGCGTGTGCAGGTGTGTGCATGTGTGTGCATGTGTGTGCGTGTGTGTGCATGTGTGTGCGTGCACACGCATGTATGTGCATGTGTGTGCACGTGTGCATGTGTATGTGCAGGTGTGTGCATGTGTGTGCGTGCGTGTGCACATGTGCATGTGTATGTGCATGTGTGTGTGCGTGTGCAGGTGTGTGCAGGTGTGTGCATGTGTGTGCGTGCGTGTGCGTGCATGCACACGCATGTGTGCACGCATGTGTGTGCATGTGTGTGCATGTGTGTGTGTGTGCATGTGTGTGTGCATGTGTGTGTGCGTGTTGGGGGTACATCTTTGAAGCTCTGGGACACAGTTGGCAACTCTGCCTTAACCATCGCTCCTTGCTGGCAGACAGCCTCAGGCCAACCAGAGGTGGCAGACAAGGGCGTTCTCAGGTTTTCCCTCGGCGTGTACACAGCCCTGCTTATGCACTTGGCCTTTATTGTTTCCAAGTTACGGTCATAGTTTTAAAGTCCCTTATGGATACAGTGTGTGTGTGTGTTGATTGCTCAATCATGTTCGACTCCTTGTGATTCCATGGACAGTAGCTTGCCAGGCTCCTCTATTCAGTCCATGGAATTCTCCAGGCAAGAATACTGGAGTGAGCAGCCATTCCCTTCTCCAGGGCATCTTCCCAACCAAAGGATCAAACCTGGGTCTCCTGTACTGCAGGTAGATTCATTACCATCTGAGCCACAAGGGAAACCATGGACATTGTACTCTACAGTTTTTTTTTTTTTAAGTTATTTGATCAGCCTTTTGTATTCCCCAACTGTCATCCTTGATTTAGGCAGACATGATGCTAAGTACCAGTCTGTTCAAATACCCCCATGGACGGATGATCCTGGTAGGCTACAGTCCATGGGGCCACAAAGAGTCAGACACGACTGAGCGATTTCACTTTCACTTTGATCAGCCTTTTGTATTCCCCAACTGTCATCCTTGATTTAGTCAGACATGATGCTAAGTGCCACCGTCTGTTCAAACACCCCAGGGAGAAAGCTGTTCACAGTGACTAAGCTTTGAGTGAGGTCAGATTAAGACGAGGCTTGCCAGTGGAGGTTTCTAGGGAGCTGCCAGACAAGCTAATAAAATTCTCTAGGGATAGGGCTTTTTTGGGAGAACTCCAATACCAGCCCCTTTTTTGTAGTTGTTAGGCTCGTGTTTTTCACAAGTTCTGCGGTTGCCAGGTTGTTTAATTTAAAGGCTACTATGGAGATGGGACAAGGAGGTGGGAATGTGGCAGGTTAAAGCACCACGGGCCCCACTGTTCTTGCCAAGATGCAGTCATTTTCCTTGAATAAGTGCTTCTTGGATTATTGCGATTTTAAAACTAATTTCCAGATTTCTGAAAAAGTTGATTTTGACAACTTTTTGCCAATGTTCTCATGTATTTTATGGAAGAATGGGTTTTAGAGATCCTTATTCTTTTATTCCAGAAGTATTCTCTGAAGTGGCCTCTAAAATCTCCATTTTCTGAAGGCATTTGTGCTTCTGTGTGCTCAGTCATGTCTGACTCTTTGCAACCCCATGGACTGTAGCCTGCCAGGCTCCTCTGTCTGTGGAATTTTCCAGGCAAAAATACTGAAGTGGGTTGCCATTTCCTTCTCCAGGGGATCTTCTCTGACCCAGGGGTTGAATGAAACTGCACCTTCTGCATCGCAGACAGATTCTTTACCTGCTGAGCCATCTGGGAAGGCACTTGAAGATCCCAGATGTTAGAAGCCAACATTTCATAACCAAATTTGAACCTCTGAGTCCATAGCATGACCTGTGAAACCTCCGCAGTTTACGTTTGCTCTATGAATCTCCTGGGAGATGCCAGTTCTAAAAACCATAATTCTCCCACAGCTTTTCCCAAGACAAGTTGTTTAGGTTCCGTTTTTCACAGTACCAAGCCACTGACATTTTAGCGTATTTTCTGCTGCCACTGACCTCAGTTTAGAAGCAACTCTTCCGTTCCTCGAGTCTAGCTAAGCTTTGGTCCCTCAGAGAGAGGTTTTAGCAGGAGCTGTTTTATTTTGATCTGTCAGCCAGCAACAAAACTACTTACTTTCTTTTTGGGGTTCTGGATGACGCAATGCTCGCACAATCCAGGACAAGATTATGCTTACAACGATCAGTTCTGTGACACTGATGAAGAGTAAATATTGTAAAAGCATACCGCCAGCTAACTGAATTAAAAAGAAGAGAAGTATTCCTCCTGTTAATTAATCATTTAAAAACTATACAGGAACAACGTTCAGAAAATAGGGTAAAAATCATTCATCCCAACAGTCTCACATACGTATGATGATTTGGGGGGTATTTTTCATAAAAATAAAATGTTTCAAATTTTACCTAGTGCTTATATATGTGTTGCACATTATGCTAAGCACTCTCATTTAAGAACAACCCTACAAGCAGGGAGCTTCGATTTCCATTTTACATGTGAAAAGCAGACTGAGCAGTGGTGGCCTGTGGGACCATGTGCTACATAGCGCCCACCCTCTCCTCGCAGTCTCGCGTTTAGTGAGGGTGACTAGTGACCTGGGTTTTATGCTTTCCCCGGTGCATGCGTAGTCGGCATGACTGTTTTTTTCTAACTCATGTATCATGAGCGTTGTGGCATGGGTTTACGTGCTCTCTGTTTTATGCTTTCCCCAGCACATGTGTAGT
>NW_024070201.1:80621852-80622276 GCF_014754425.2 Oryx dammah
GTGTAGTAGGCATGTTCTGTTTTTTTCTAACTCATGGATCATGAGCGTTGTGGCGCGTGTTTACGTGCTCTGTGTTTTATGCTTTTCCTGGCGCATGCGTAGTCGGCATGACTGTTTTCTTCTAACTCACGGATCATGAGCGTTGTGGCGCGTGTTTACGTGATCTCTGTTTTATGCTTTTCCCGGCGCATGTGTAGTAGGCATGACTGTTTTCTTCTAACTCACGGATCATGAGCGCTGTGGCACGTGTTTACGTGCTCTCTGTTTTATGCTTTTCCCGGCTCATGTGTAGTAGGCATGACTCTTTTTTTCTAACTCATGGATCATGAGCGTTCTGGCACGTGTTTACGTGCTCTGGGTTTTATGCTTTCCCCGGTGCATGCGTAGTCGGCATGACTGTTTTCTTCTAACTCACGGATCATGA
>NW_024070201.1:80622286-80645798 GCF_014754425.2 Oryx dammah
CGGCTCATGTGTAGTCGGCATGACTGTTTTCTTCTAACTCACGGATCGTGAGCGCTGTGGCGCGTGTCAGATGGAACTGTTCTCCTTCTACGTCCACATTTCTACCACGCTCCCAAGTAGGAGTTTTCTCTTTTTGAGAAATAGGTAAAGAATGGCTTCTGGTGCTTTTTCATGCTCTTCACTTACAAGTCCCCATGTGAGAAGCAGGGATTTATCTAATTGTTGATTTTTGAGAGGAGGAAGCCAGCTCCTTCCAGAATGATCTGTGCTTGCAGCTACGAGTTCTTCTTCTCAACGTCTGGAAGTTGGCAGGGCCACTGTAGGGAGACTGGAGGTCTAAACATAACTAGCAGGATGAGTTTAATTCATAAGGACAGGTATCAGTACACTAGCAGGTTAATTTTGGCCAAAGATTTAAAACTTTTTCTCCAACTATGGTGGTGATGGTGGTTAGTCGTGTCCAACTCTTTGCAACCCCGTGGACTGCAGTACACCAGACTCCCATTTCCTCCACGATCTCCCAGAGTGTGCTCAAATTCATGTCCCTGGAGTCAGTGATGCCACCTAACCATCGCATCCTCTGTCATCCCCTTCTCCTCATGCCTTTAATCTTTCCCAGCATCAGGGTCTTTTCTAAGGAGTCAGTTCTTCACATCAGGTGGCCAAAGTATTGGCGTTTCAGCTTCAGCATCAGTCCTTCCAGTGAATATTCAGGACTGATTTCCTTTAGGATGGACTGGTTTGATCTTGCGCTGCAAGGGACTCTCAAGAGTCTTCTCCATACTGCAGTTCGAAAGCATCAATTCTTCAGCACTCAACTATGGTAATCAACAATAAAGCGGATAGTTTCAACTATATCTGCTTGATTCTGTCTTTGCTCCTTTGGTTCAGAACATGAGAGAAGGAGAGTGGATGGCTGCTTACTGGGCTCCCATGCTGGCTTCTTAGGGCTACTGTAATGAAGTATCACAATTCAGTGGCTTAACACAACTGAAATGTATTTTCTCACAGGCCTGGAAGGTAAAAGTCAAAAGGAATGTATTGGTCTGACACTGTTCCTTCCAAAGCCCCCTCGGGGGGAGGATTCTTCTTTGCCTCTTCCAGCCCTGGTAGCCCCAAGTGTTCCTCTTTTTCTTAGGTTTTTACTGTTTCCAAATACTAAAGGAAAACTGATTTTTAAAATATTCCCATGAAAAAAATTTGGAGGAAATACAGTTTTTTTTAAAATATTTCTCTGCCAAAGATGGTTGATAACTTTGGTTGTCTTTTCCATACCTTGCTCATTGCAAACATACACCATTCATCATAGTTTTTTTTCAGTTATATCTAAAATTTTGATCCAGTTATTGTTAAATTTGGTACCTACCTGTGACCAAACATAGTCTTCCATTTTTGCAGCATAGGAGAAGCACGCGATACATAATATAATTGAACCACATGCAGAAAAGCAGGCGCTAAAGATGCTCATGACGATGGTGGACGTCAGCTGTGACAGACACACGAGGGAGCTGATCAGGAGCCGCAGAAGCAGATTCTGATGAAGCAACCAGCCTAGCCATCAGCTGGGGAACAGTCCAGCTAAAACTTTCATCTGATTTTCTGACATTTTACTGCACTTGCTAGCAGGACTCTGAGTTAAATTTGTCTAGTAACCAATTAGGATAAATTTTTTTTTCAGAAGATATATTTATTTATTCAACAAATATACAGTGCCTACAACATGCTAAATATTGTGTTAAGGATAAACTCAGACTTCAACTGAAGAATCTTATAATCAAATGGGGGAGGCAAAATGATACTTCATGTGATAAAAATTCAATAAATAATGAGCTTAAGTCTAGCATCTGCCAAAGTCATCCTCCTTCAGTAATGCCACTTCAGTACTTAAACCCTTTCCAGAGTCCCGGCGTCCTTCCAGACAGCGAGGAGGGCCTTATGGGAGCTGTCAAGAGAGGCTGTACCCCTTTTCAAAGATGCTGCATGCATTTTTGTATATGTGAGGATAGTTACATTTTAAAGAGGACTTTTTAAACACTAATAATGGAAAGAAGGATGTGCTTTGATGCTGGTTAACAAAAAGAAAGGATGATAGTGGCAACATTAATTTTTGGTTGTCCAGTCGGCAACCCCCTTCCTACTTTAAGGGCTCTTCTCATTGTTCTAGTCTTTATGAGAGATGCTTATCAAACTTCTATGAAAGTCAGAGGGAGGTCCTTCCTGTCTTCAGTCTCTAGAGTCAGAGTCAGACCACAGCTAATGAAATGCTCCTCTTAAGGACTATAAACCTTGAGCAAGTAACTTAAAGAAGAACAAAAGACTAGGATTCATTCCTAGAAGAGAGAGCTGCGATGCTATGCAGAGGTGGGCGGCGGGAACCTGGACTGCTAGATACCCAGTGATGGTGACAGTGCGGCCAGACACGCCTCCCTAAAAGGGACACTTCTGCTGGACTTCTGCGCTTTCTTTTCCTGGTTCTCTGGGACTCCCTCAGATCCTGTTTATCTTCTAAGACTAGTCCTCATCTCCTGTAGATGCTACAAGCCTGGCATCTTCTCACTGTTTCTCATTTTTCCTTGGATAGCCAGACTCAGTTCATAGTGGCAGACAAAGCTGAGGAAGTGTATTATGGGAAAGAGAGCAGTGTATACACAGCTTCAGAAACATGGGGAAGCGGCAGTTCCAGAAAGCTCCTGGCATTTGGTGTGGCTGAAACGTGAAATGCTGAAGGGGGGTTGGGCTACATGTGGTCAGAGAAATAGGTGAGGGAAGGAATGTGAAGAGTCTAGTCTCTGTGCTGAGGATTCTAAAGTTTCATCTCCATGTCCACGTGGAGCTGCTGGGAGTATCAGCCAGAGGGCCTCTTCCTTAGTGAAGATCCAGGCTGCGGCATGCTCCAGAAAGCGCCCACTGCTCCTGCCTCTGCACACTTACCCTGTACCCACTTGTGAGGTCCCTCATCCCATGAGCGGGGGCTGGGCAGATGAAGAGAGCCCCTTTCTCTAGGTTGGGGTAAAGAGAACAGTGATTCATCTTTACGAACCAGGATCACCTAAAGAAAGATATGTATGTTCCAAAAAAGCCTAATTGAACATTTGAATTAAATACACAACATCATTACTTTTGAGGGATCCTCTTTCTAGTGTGAGAGTCTGAGGAACATCAAGGACCAACTCCCCACTGAAACTCGTGAATGTTACTAAAAATAAACCCAATCACTTAAAAATCTCTGGAAACAGTCCTCAGGGCATACAGCAAATGAAGAAACATTTATTCAAGAAAATCTACTAAAACTCAGTACAAACTGTGAGTCTGTGGTATAGGAACCGAGGTCTGCACCCTCTTGTCTCTTCTCAACAAGGCAAGACCACTCCAAATCTTTCCCCTCATCCCCTAGTCAGAGTTTCATCTAGTGCTACCTTCCCTGGAGGCACAGGTCATTTAATTAGCATGTCTAATCCTGTGCCCAGCCACCCGTTGCCCAGGCTACATCCCAGTGCATGCAGCCTAGAGAAGGGGGGTCTCTTCATCTGCCGAGCCCCCCACTTATGGGATAGGGGAGTACCTTGGATGTGGTATCAGTGAGTCCTGGGCAGTGATCACCCCTGCCCTGGCTGATGGGGTCAGGGTTCCACATCATAAGAGGCAAACAGAGGAGACCTGGGCTGCTGCCACCTTCACCAAGCCCTCAGCTCTTAAAGTGGAGGCTTCACTCAGAGAGAAGCACCCCAGTGTCCTTGACCCCCAGCACATTCTAGCACCAGAGCCCTGGCTTAGAGAAGTTGTCCAGAGGAAACTATAAAAAGAGGGCTTCAATCTCCCCAAGGGAGATGACTTCATTTGTAGCAGCAGAAAAGACTCTGATGCTGGGAGGGATTGGGGGCAGGAGAAGGGGATGACAGAGGATGAGATGGCTGGATGGCATCACTGACTCGATGGACATGGGTTGGGATGGACTCTGGGAGTTGGTGATGGGCAGGGAGGCCTGGTGTGCTGCGATTCATGGGGTCGCAAAAAGTCAGACACGACTGAGTGACTGAACTGAACTGAACTGACCTGATGCAGAAATCTAGGCCTAAGGGTATTCTCATAAATAGTTGAAGTGTTAAGGGAAACACTGACTGAAACCACACCCTGGCTAGACAAGGTAGTAGCCACTTTAATGAGATTTTAACAACAGGAGGTCTTGGTAAGGCATGTGGAACTAACAAGCCACTACCAACCAGAAGAATTTGGGAAAAGTCAAAAGGAGAGAGGAGACCCCAGTCCACAAGTCCTATCAACCTCCCAGAATCCTCCTTGTTGGAACATCTTGGGTGAGTGATGTGTGCACCACCAGAAAGGACCCTGAGTCAGAATTATTGGCCAGAGACCATCTGGAAACCAACCCCGTTACCATGAAAGCTGAGACTGTGAGCCACGCGGCAGAGCAGGCTCCTGGGCTCCCTTACCCCCTGCTCTCCACCTGGGTGCCCTCCCAGTAAAGCCTCTTGCTAACATCTGTCAGCATGTGTGTATTCTTGGACAATTCATTTCTGAATGTTAGACAAGAGTCCACTCTCAGGCCCTGGAAGGGGGTCCCCCTTCCTGCAACAGAAGCTGTGGAGAAAGACAGTTGTTTGAAGGAATTGATAAGATGCATAGGAGATCTAGGCTTTAACTGTAGGGAAGTTAATTCGCTAGAGAAATGGGGAAACAAACAGTTAGGAAGAGCCTTCCTGGGTTCAGAACAAATCTCTCCCTCAGGCTTTGCTCAGATGCCATCTTCTCAATGAGATGAATTTGGATCATCTTATTTAAGCACACAAGCTCTCCCTGATGCCAGGAAAGACTGAGGGAAGGAGAAGAGGGCGTCAAAGGGTGAGATGGCTGGATGGCATCACCGATGCAGTGGATATGAACTTGGGCAAACTTTGGGAGATGGTGAGGGGCTCCAGGGAGGCCTGGCGTGCTGCAGTCCATGGAGTTGCAAAGAGTTGGACACAACTGAGCAACTGACCAAAAACGGCACTTAAGGCACACAGACTCCCAAGGGCAGCCCTGCGAGTGTTTCCCGCACTCCCAAGGAGGTTCTCACTTTCTCACATGTTACTGTTTCCTTATCTGTCACTTTCAATTTCTCTATCCTCCCATTACAATGTAAGTGTCACAGGGGCAATAAATCTTTGTCTGTTTGTTCACCAAGGCATCCTACATACCAGAGCATGCCTCATGCCCAAGATGGTTTTTTGAACTGAATCATTGGAATTTATAGAGAAAGCTGAGCACCAAAGAATGGATGCTTTCGAACTGCGGTGCTGGAGAAGACTCGAGAGCCCCTTGGACTGCAAGGGGATCCAACCAGTCCATCCTAGAGGAGATCAGTCCTGAGTGTTCACTGGAAGGACTGATGTTGAAGCTGAAACTCCAATCCTTTGACCACCTGATGCGAAGAGCTGACTCATTTGAAAAGACCCTGATGCTGGGCAAGATTGAAGGCAGGAGGAGAAGGGACGACAGACGATGAGGTGGTTGGATGCCATCACTGACTCAATGGACATGAGTCTGAGTAAACTCCGGGAATTGGTGATGGACAGAGAGGCTTGGTGTGCTGCGGTCCATGGGGTCGCAAAGAGTTGGACACGACTGAGCAACTGAACTGAACTGACTGGAATTTAGAAACATTAACGGTACATGAGGTGCATTATAGCACCCAAGAATAACAGAACATTATGCTGCCACTTGAGTAAATTTTCCAAGGCATTTCCCTGACTTGATAAGTAATTATAATTGATTTTGTTCTGTAGAATTGAGCCACACTGATTTGGAAACTTCCTGGACTAGCATCCTTGGGGCAGAGGAGTGTTTGTGTTTCTGTGAAGAATGATATCACATGTTTCTAGAGAAGGAACTGGAACTACACTGGCTGAGACAAGAAGAAATGCTTACTTTTGCTGCTTGAGGTTGGGGGAAGAATGGCAAGGGGAGCCAGACTGTGGCTAGAACTTGGAAGTTATAGCCATCATTCTCTCCCACCATCCTTCTGGTAAAAAACAAAAAACAAAAACACTTTTGGTGAGTTTTTGTGACAACCAGTCAAGTGAAGTGAAAGTCACTCAGTCATGTCCAGCTGTTTGTGACCCCCTGGACTAAAGTCCATGCCAGATTCTCCAGGCCAGAATACTGGAGTGGGTAGCTGTTCCCTTCTCCATGGGATCTTGCAAACCCAGGGATCAAACCCAGGTCTCCCGCATTGCAAATTTATTCACACCTGTTTCCTTGGATGTGGCGAAGAAAAATGGAAACAGTCTGTGCAAATATGAAACTGAACTAGGATGATGTCAGTTGCCAATTAAAAATGGGCAATTGCTCTCTGCCTCTGACAAGGATTAAATCACAAGCTGGTTTGACCCTTAACCTTCAACATCCACCTGAAAGAAGTTCAGGGTGGAGATCAGGAATGAGGCACTCTGTGCTCTGGGAAAAACTAGCCAAACAGGTCTTCAGATACTTAGATATTTTCAGAAGATTTTATGAGTCCAATTTTTGTATCTCCTCATACCTAGAAAAATACTAAAATCCTTCATGGTGACATCTGCTCCTTGTGAGTAACACTATCTTTCATGAAACTAGCAGCAAGCTTCATGAAGCTAGCAGCAACCTTCCTGAAGCTAGCAGCAAGCTTCTGCAAAAATTGCTTGACTGCATGTACTCCCCCTTCATCAAAATCACATATACACTGACTGTCCCTCCTGCCTGTTTGGAGCGGTTTCTCAGAGCTGTCTGAAATGCTGTCTCCTGGGCTATACTCTTCACTTTGTCCCCAAATACAGCCTCAGTTGGGGCTTTCCAGGTGGTTCTAGTGGTAAAGAACCCTCTGGCCAATGTAGGAAACATAAGAGATGCGGGTCCAGTCTCTGGGTTGAGATGATCCCCTGGGGGAAGACTGGCACCCCACTCTAGTCTTCCTGTCTGGAGAACCCCATGGACAGAGGAGCCTGGTGGGCTGTGGTCTATGGGGCCCCGGAGTCGGACACGACCGAGTGACTGAGCACAAAGCTTTCCACTCTCGTGTTGCACTCCCCCCGCCCGCCCCAGCCAATACAGTTTCAGGGATTTGCAAAATCACAAGGGCATTCATAGACTTCGAGGCCAACTCTACTTGCATCTTTGGGGCAAAAGTAACACCAGGTCACATCTGGGTCACATGTACATGCTGTGTGCAACGGTCCTTTATGCTTGCGTGCATGCCGCGCCAAGTCGCTCAGCTGTGTCTGACTCTTTGCAACCTTGTGGACTGTAGCCCTCCAGGCTTCCCTCTCCATGGGGTTCTCCAGGCCAGAAGACTGGAGTGGGTTGCCATGCCCTCCTACCCGGGGATTGAATCCGCACCACCTGTGTCTCCTGCATTGGCAGGCAGGTTCTTTACCACTATTGCCACTGGGAAGCCTCGTCCTTCATGCTTATTTACTCTTTTAACCCTCACAACCATCTTCTGAGGTAGGTAACTTTATGGGTCACTTTTTTTAATTTTCAGATGAGGAGAGTGAAGCACAGTAATTTGCCCAAGTTCATGCAGCCAATTGGACAATCCATCTCCAGAGCTGTGATCCCAATCACAGTGGGGGAGGTTCTACTATTGTTGGATATACTTTAATGGTATCTGATTCATGTTCCAATGTTATTCTCTAGATCTGAGTTTGCTGAAGGCAACTCTCTTTTCAAACATCATGTTGTCTTATCCCCTTCCCACTGCTTTTGACTCTTAGGTTAGAGCTCTGTTTGGCTATATTTTCCCTTCTTGGCATTCCTGGTGGCTCAGTGGTAAAGAATCTGCCTGTCAGTTCAGGAGACGTAGGTTTGATCCCTGGATCGAGAAGATCCCCTGGAGAAGAAAAAGGCAACTCATTCCAGTATTCTTGACCGGGGAATCCCATGGACAGAGGAACCTGGAGGTTACAGTCCATTGGGTTGCAAAAACATCAGACACAGCTTAGCAACTAAACAACAATGCCAACATACTCCACTAGATAGCTTGAATTGATTTTCGCATAGGAACCCTCTCATCCAAAAACTTATAGAACTAACTCCTTGCACTGCACCCTCCTCAACGCCCATACACCCTGCACACAAAGAGGTGCACTGGAGGGCATCCTGATAACAAGTGGGTTTTTTCCTATACAAACATTTGGAAAAGCATTTTTTTCTCCTAGAAAAACTGACTGAAAAGCAATAATTTCTTCTCAGTGTGTTCCAGGCACAAGCCTGTCATCTCTGGCCTTGCCCCAAACGTCCCATGTACCTTATACCGCGTGGGCTTCTTCTGTGCGCTGACAGCCATGGACCCCGATATGAGGAACTGGGGGCAGAAACACGGGTCTGTAAACACCCACTCCTGGTGACGGGCCCCCAAACACGTTCCCTAACGCCAGCGGCATTCCTGAGCTCTAACGTATCTCTGAGTTCTCTGAAGAAGGCGGTTTTAACTATGTATTTCAGTTCTGTAGTGACCACTGGTAGATTCTAAGAAATGGACTCACCCTTTCTACAGAGAAGAAACGACGTTTTAGTCTTCGGTCATTAATGAACCCTGGGGCTTAGGGACCTCACAAAGACTATGGGGGACGAGGAGGCTGTACTTCACTTGTTTTGATTGCCATTTATTTGAGAGAACATTGCCCTACACCCACCACGCTGTAGAAAAAAAGATTTCATCAACTGAAAATAGTTTCAGAAAGCATTTGATCTGAAGAATTAGAGGCTGACTTCCACATAGTCTGTCTTAAGGACTGTTTGTTGCTCCTGGCAATTAGGAATTTTTTTTTTTTTGAAATGGTTTGTCTTATACCTGATCTGCATCTGCTCACAGTAGTTACAAAAGATGACTAATTTGAAGGGGGCTGGGGACCTTGCAGTCTGGGAAAATGAGACCCTGTCATGAAAGCAGAAGCATTCTTAGCTTGATTTAAAAAAAAAACAAAACTCTGATACTTTTCCTGGGTCACTCTGTAAAATTTACTTAAACTTTCTAAATCTTGGTTTCCTCATTCATTAAATGGGAATTAGTAACATTCTCTCATGAGGTTGGTTTTTCCATCATATAAAACAGACCTGAAGTACTTTTTGAAACATGCCTGATATGCAGCAGATATAAAATTGACTAATTACTACCTGTGACTAATTTCTTCTGTAATCTTCTCTTCTACATCATGGACTTGGGAATCCTTCTGGATGCCTTGTATTGGGCAATTCACTTTCACTGTATTCTGTCAGTGTAAAGCATTTCTCCTTATGACATATGGCCCTTTCCAGAAAGTTCTGGTGCTGATAAATGCCCTTCACTTGAGGACCAACCCTAAAGGAAAGTCTCTGAGGGACTATCTCTCATCTGGGGCACTGGTGACCAGACCCCCCAGGGTTACCATGTTTCAAGGGGCTTTCTTGGAAGCCCTAATGGTAAAGAATCTGCCTGCCAATGCAGGAGGCATCAGTTCAGTTCAGTCACTCAGTTGTGTCCAATTCTTTGCAACCCCATGGACTGCGGCACACAAGGCTTCCCTGTCCAGCACCAACTCCTGGAGCTTACTCAAACTCGTGTCCATCGAGCCATTGATGCCATCCAGCCATCTCATCCTCGGTCGTCCCCTTCTCCTCCTGCCTCAGTCTTGCCCAGCATCAGGGTCTTTTCCAATGAGTCAGTTCTTTGCATCAGGTGGCCAAAGTATTGGAATTTCAGCTTCAGCATCAGTCTTTCCAATGAATATTCAGGACTGATTTCCTTTAGGATGGACTGGTTAGATTTCCTTGCAGTCCAAGGAACTTCTCAAGAGTCTTCTCCAACACCACAGCTCAAAAGCATCAATTCCTTGGTGCTCAGCTTTCTTTATATGCAACTCACATCCATACATGACTACTGGAAAAACCATAGCTTTGACTAGATGGACCTTTGTCGGAAAACTAATGTCTCTGCTTCTTTATATGCTGTCTAGGTTGGTCATAGCTTTTCTTCCAAGGAGCGAGCATCTTCTAATTTCATGGCTGCAGTCACCATCTGCAGTGATTTTGGAGACCAAGAAAATAAAGTCTGACACTGTTTCCATTGTTTCCCCATCTATTTGCCATGAAGTGATGGGACCAGATGCCATGATGTTTGTTTTTTGAATGTTGAGCTTTAAGCCATCTTTTTCATTCTTGTCTTTCACTTTCATCAAGAGGCTCTTTGGTTTCTCTTCTCTTCCTGCCCTAAGGGTGATGTCATCTGCATATCTGATGACATATCTCCTGCATATGGTAGGAGGCATAAAAGGTGCATGTTTGATCCCTGGGTTGGGAAGATCCCCTTGAGAAGGAGAATGCAACCCACGCCAGTATTCTTGTCTGGAGAATCCTCATGGACAGAGGAAACTGGTGGGCTACAAGGGTTGCAAAGAGTTGGACATGACTGAAGAGACTTAGGATGCATGCAGCATGTTTCAGAGTTCTTTTCACAAAGCACAGGGACTGCGTTACATTCAAATCTCCTCTCCCACAGCCTCATTTTTGGTTGAGGAGTACAAAGGGAATTGGTCAGAGGTTAATAAAACCTTTTGCCCTCTAAGGAGAAATTGGGCCTTGGGTCAGCTTTGATGGAGAAGGAAATGCAACCCACTCCAGTGTTCTTGCCTGGAGAATCCCATGGAGGGAGGAGCTTGGTAGGCTACAGTCCATGAGGTCACAAAGAGTCAGACACGACTGAGCGACTTCACTTTCTTTCACGTTCTTTCAGCTTTGATACACTAGGAATATTAGCTGTGTTACTATGCCACATCACTTATGAATAAAATCCTTGATTGATGAATTGTTTCTGGATTGGTTGTAGCTATGAGCCTAAATTAACTTGTGGGAGACCACAGCTTTGGGTTTTCCTGAATACAGTGTCTTGTAATTAATCGTGCATGTCTCTGGCAGGTACCTTGGCAACTATGCTTATGCAATTATTACAATATCCTTCCTTACTCAAAACATCCACTTTAGAAACCTGTTTTAATTTCTTCACCCCATGTTTCTTCTTTTCTATTTCCTTGTGTAGTCTCTCTAAAAATCTCCAAAAATCATTAAGCTCAGGCCTTTGGATTTTCGCTCTGCCGAAGAAGGGCATCATAGCTTTCCAAATAGCCACTCTCTTTATTACTCTTCAAACATACCCTTCAATATCATTTATGCATGACCATGCCATTCTCTTAAAGGATTTATCAAACATAAAACAAACATAAAAATGCTTTCCCTAAGTATGCACTCCCCACCCCAGCCCAAATCCTACCCTCCACTTTGTTAAGGCTGTTTCCACAGTAAAATTTGCTGTTTAGAGTCAGATACTGGGTCTTTAGTCCATTGTTTGATCTCATGAGTAATTCACTTGATACATTAGAAAAAAGATGAGAGAAAAAATACCACGGTTTACTCACAAATGGTGACGACCATACTATGTACCCTAGTGTAAGTAATACAGGGATATGGCCAGTGCTTTTTATATCCTCTTCGCCAAGAAACAAGGAAGCACAGAGAAAACCCAGTGCATAGTGAAACATGGTGAGAATTATTTGCACAGCCTGTGAGAAGAGAGAGTCATCATCATTACTCAAGTCAAGTCTATCACAGATGCATACAATCTGAGTGACTGAAAGGTTGTGGAATTGTCCACCTTATGCTGGTATTTCTGAAGCAGCGATGAAAGACTTAACATGTCAGGGAGGAACCAAGGTGGATAAAGGGGCACACTGGGGCTATTTAATGAAACTGGGAGTATTTGTCTTTGTTTTATAATAGTCTTTGGAGGTAATTAATTTAAACCCAGTTGGTCCTAGCTAAGTGAAAAGCAGAGACCTATTTGTTTGGTCCAGGCAGACACACAACAGCAAGGAGACGTCTGGCCCTGGGGTGTCTCAGGCTGTCTTGACTCTGGCCTCCTTTCTGCAGTCAGTTCCCTGAGGCCACCTCTAGTGCTTACTGGGTCCTTTTGGACTTGGCTCCCTTCTTTTGCCCTCTCTTGTCTGGGACTTGGACTTGGGTTTCCCTTTGCTCTTCACCATTCCCATGCCCTGTGCTGACTTTTGTAACTACAGGCTGGACCAGAGCCCTAGGCTTTGTTAAAAACACAAACAAGCCATGAGAAGGGATGCTCTCCAATGACCCCCGCTTCTCTGTGACTCTCATGTGAAGTGTGCTCAGGCGCTGGGACCTGTCTGCCAGCTTGTGTGGAGCCTCACTCACACACGTGCCCAGAGCATCCTTGTCAGGCAGGGAAGGAGGCAGATGGGGAGGGTCAGTCTTCTGTTCTAGCCAGGCCTTCAGCTGATTGGATGCGGCCCACCCACACATGGAGAGCAATGTGCCTTACTCAGTGTTCACTGATTTAATTGTTAATCTCATCCAAAAGACATCCTCACAGACATACCCAAAACAATGAGGGCAAATATCTGGGTACCCTGTGGCCCAGCTAAGCTGACACATTCAATTAACTGTCACAGAAAGTCAAGTGGTGACAGTACTCCTCTCCCTTAAAGATTACCTTGACCTTGAGATAACACATGATCACGCATTTATTGGTGACTTGTGCCTCTATCTCCCACGTGAAGGATGGCAATTCAGGTTGGGATCAGATGGAGTTGCCCACTGATGACTCAGTCTTCAATTTTAGTTTCTTTCTGGGTTATAAATCCACTGACACTTTGATTTCAGTGAAGGACCCATGAGAGTTTAGTAGAAGAAACTAAATAGAAGATCCTAACCCTCAACCTCTCTTGAGGTGATGGATCGTACTGGGAGGTCAGGGGGTGGCCACGACAGGTTAATAGCTTCTCCACATTGTGATTACCGCCTTCCTGGCCAGATAAGGAGATAAGGAACAAGCAATGCAGACCCCAAACACCATGGTAATGCAGGATGGGTGTAGAGAAAACCCATCTCCCCCCTTACCCTGCCCTATGTGAGACTTTGCTGCATTAAGGTACATTTCCATTCTGGAGGCGGGCTAAGTAGCTACCAACCAGCTGAAGGTGGTCACTGACTTGCTATGGTGGAAGTTTTCCTGGCACAAGCTTCACTCTTGCTGCCTTCAATCAAAATGTACTGCAAGCCCCCACAAATATTGGTGGATAGTAGAAAAGGTTATAATCTTTTGTTAACATTAAAAAACAAAACAAAACCTAAAGCATTCTAAGGTTGAGGACAGGTGAGAGGGCAGACACAGTGCAGAGTATGGCCCACCTGACCCGACGATATGGGGAGCGTAGTGAGACCACAGTGGTATCAAGCAACCTCAGGCCCCAGAGCCCCGCTGTCTACAGGCCCTTCTGGTTTGGAGCCCATTGCTGGATCACCTCATCCATGATCTATAAGCTTGTTTCAAATTGTTTACAAACAAAGGCAGGAAATGGACCTTCTCAGGGCTGATGAGGTTTATAAGCAACCTCAGAGTATATTTTCTAGAACCCTGGGTAGGTTGTGATGACGTTGAACTATTCAAAAATGGATTGTGGATTCATAATTTGTGCCCAATTAGCTCTAGCCTGATTGGCACCACTCCACAACACTGTCATCAACTTTCCTTCCTTAGGGAAGTTCATTGTAGATATTCTATTAGGCAGATATAACACATCATTTATTAACCCAAGTAGCACTTATTCCTTACCCCTAATGCTCTGGCCTCCATTCTTAAAGGATATCTTCTTGCCATTTTAATTAAGATATGGTCTAGAAATTATAGAGAATAAATGGACTCCTTTTCTGTAGAGAAATACAGAGGAAAATAATACTGATTATTTTTGAGATAAGGCACTTAATATTGCAGCCTGTGGTTTTCTATTACTTTCTATGAGGGAAGCTTCTTTGATCAACCTACTTACGTTACTCTTTGCTATGTGGCTAATAACTTCCTGTCAAAACCCAAGAGCTATGGCTCAGATTTTATGCTTTCAACATGGTCTCTAAATGAGACTGAGTAAATGCCTTTTGAGGGAGGTACCTCCACTCCTATTCTTACCTTTTCTGAGAAGTGCTCACTACCCTAAATGCCCAGGGTTATCCAGGTTTGAGCTCCTGGTTGCCATCTTTGGTCTTCACACAAATACCTCTCAGTCAAGCTATAGCTGACTGGACAAGGTGTGGCCATGTGAATTTAACTGAGTAGGTCATAATTTCCTTCCCAGAAAACTATACAGGCATGCCTTGGAGATACTGCAGATTATTTATAGACCACTGCAATAAAGCAAATCATATGAATTTTTGGACTTCCAATGTAAAGTTATGTTTATGCTATATTGTAGTCTATTAGTGTGCAAATTTGTCTAAAAAATGTACACACTTTAATTAAAGAGTAGATGACATACAGATGGCCAAGAGGCATATGAAAAGAAGCTCAACATCACTAATTATTAGAGAGATGCACGTCAAAACTACAATGAGATACCACCTCACACCAGTCAGAATGGCCATCAAAAAGTCTACAAACAATAAATGCTGGGGAGGGTGTGGAGAAAAGGGAACCTTCCTACGTTGTTGGTGAGAATGTGTACAGCCATTATGCAGAACAGTATGGAGGCTCCTTAAGAAACTAAAATAGAGCTAGCATATGATTCTGGAATTCCACTCCTGGGCAAAGGTCCAGAGAAAAACATGGCTTGATGGGATACATGCACCCTAGTGTTCACTGCAGATCTGTTTACGATAGCCAAGACATGGAAGTAGCCTAAATATCCATTGAAAGAGGAATGGATAAGGAAGTGGTACATATATACAATAGAATATTACTCAGCCATTAAAAAACCTGAAATGATGCCATTTGCAGCAATGTAGAAGACCTAGGGATTATCAGAGTAAGCACAGTAAGTCAGACAAAGACAAATATCATAGGATATTGCTTATATGTGGAATCTAAAAAAAAATGATTCAAGTGAATTTATTTACAAAACAGACTCACAGAGTTATAGAACAAACTCATGGCTACCAGGAGGTAAGAGTCGGAGGAGAGATAGGTTGGGAGTTTGGGACTGATAGGTACACACGGTTATATCTATTCAACAAAGATATGGTTATATTTTGTTGTTATATCTAATAAACTAAGACAAGCAACAAAGACCTACTGTACTGCACAGGGAAGTCTGCTAAATATTCTGTAATAACCTAAACAGGAAAATAATTTGAAAATAATAGATACATGTATATGTATAACTAAAGCTAAAGGCAAAGGAGAAAAAGAAAGATATACCCATCTGAATGCAGAATTCTAAAGAATAGCAAGGAGAGATAAGAAAGCCTTCCTTAATGATCAATACAAAGAAATAGAGGAAAACAATAGAATGGAAAAGACTAGAGATCTCAAGAAAATTAGAGATACCAAAGGAACATTTCATGCAAAGATGGGCTCAATAAAGGATGGAAATGATATGGACCCAACAGAAGCAGAAGAGATTACGAAGAGGTGGCAAGAATACACACAAACACTATACAAAAAAGGATCTTCACGACCCAGATCACATGATGGTGTGATCACTCACCTAGACCCAGACATCCTGGAATACAAAGTCAAGGGGGCCTTAGGAAGCATCAGACAGACAAAGCTAGTGGAGGTGATGGCATTCCAGCTGAACTATTTCAAATCCTAAAAGATGATGCTGTGAAAGTGCTGCACTCAATATGCCAGCTAATTTGGAAAGCTCAGCAGTGGCTACAGAACTGGAAAAGCTCAGCTTTCATTGCAATCCCAAAGAAAGGCAATGCCAAAGAATGCTCAAACTACTGCACAATTGCACTCATCTTAGAAAGCTGAGCACCGAAAAATTGATGCTTTTGAACTGTGGTGTTGGAGAAGACTCTTGAGAGTCCCTTGGACTGCAAGGAGATCCAACCAGTCCATCCTAAAGGGAATCAGCCCTGAATATTCATTGGAAGGACTGATGCTGAATCTGAAGCTCCAATACTTTGGCCACCTGATGTGAAGAACTGACTCATTTAAAAAGACCCTGATGCTGGGAAAGATTGAGGGCAGGAGGAGAAGGGGATGAGATGGTTGGATGGCATCACCAACTCAATGGACATGAGTTTGAGTAAGCTCCGGGAGTTGGTGATGGACAGGGAGGCCTGGTGTGCTGCAGTCCATGGGGTCACAAAGAGTCAGACATGACTGAGTGACTGAACTGAACTACAGGCTATCAAAGTAATGCTCAAAATTCTCCAAGCCAGGCTTCAACTGTACGTGAACTGTGAGCTTCCAGATGTTCAAGCTTGATTTAGAAAAGGCAGAGGGACCAGATCAAATTGCCAACGTCTGCTGGATCACGGAAAAAGCAAGAGAGTTCCAGAAAAACATCTACTTCTGCTTTATTGACTGTGCCAAAGCCTTTGACTGTGTGGATCACAACAAACTGGAAAATTCTTCAAGAGATGGGAATACCAGACCATTTTACCTGCCTCCTGAGAAATCTGTATGCAGGTCAAGAAGTAATAGTTAGAACCAGACACGAAACAATGGAGTGTTTCCAAATTGGGAAAGGAGGACGTCAAGGATGTATTTTGTCACCCTGCTTACTTAACTTATATGCAGAGTACATCATGTGAAATGCTGGGCTGGATGACTTACAAGGGGAATCAAGATTGCCAGGAGAAATATCAATAACCTCAGATGTGCAGATGACACCATCCTTGGTTTGATCCCTGTGTTGGGAAGATCTCCTGGAGAAGGAAATGGCAACCCACTCCAGTGCTGTTGCCTGGAAAATCCCATGGACGGAGGAGCGTGGTGGGCTGAGGTCCATGGGGTCGTAAAGAGATGGACATGACTGAGCGATTTCACTTTTTTCACTTATGGCAGAAAGAGAAGAGGAACTAAAGAGCCTCTTGATGAAAGTGAAAGAAGAGAGTTTAAAAGCTGGGTTAAAGCCCAGCCTTCAAAAAACTTAAGATCATGGCATCCGGTCCCAACACTTCATGGCAAATAGATGGGGAAACAATGGAAACAGTGACAGACTATGTTCTTGGGCTCCAACATCACTGAAGATGGTGACTGCAGGCATTAAATAAAAAGACGCTTGCTCCTTGCAAGCAGTTCAGTTCAGTCACTCAGTCATATCCAAATCTTTGAGACCCTGTAGACTGCAGCACACCAGGCTTACTGTCCATCACTAACTCCCGGAGTTTACTCAAACTGATATCGATCGAATTAGTGATGCCATCCAACCTTCTCACCGTCTGTCATCCCCTTCTCCTCCTGCCTTCAATCTTGATATGTATTACTGAATCACTTTGCGCATATCTGAATTTAGGACAACATTGCTAATCAAGTCTACTCCAATACAAAATAAAATTAAAAAAATAAAAATAAAAGTGTTAAAATGAAAAAACACTTTATAGCCAAGAATGCTATACATCATCTATGACTTCAATAAGTCATAATCATTTTGCAGTAGTAACATCAAGGATTATTTTGATCACTATAATAAATACAGCACAATAAAATAGTTTGAAATAGTCTGAGAATTAACCAAAATATGACACAGAGGCACGAAGTGAGCAAGTACTGCTGGAAGAATGCCAACAGCAGACTTGCTCTACGCAAGGCTGCCGGAAACCTCCAATCTGCGGTTTTTAGAAACACAGCCCTGGGAGGCAGGATAAAGGGAAGTGCCTTGCATGTGGCCCTAAGACTAGATAGTCCCAGCCTGGGCTTGTCTTGTGCCCCACGCAGTGGATGCACAGAGTCTAAACCGGTGTACCGCCAGGTAAGTCCCACCCTAGTGTGTTTAGAAATACTGTCTGTTAGAATTGCTGTTACCCTCAGAAATATAAAAAGAAAGGGAAGCTAGAATTTACTGAGTGCTTACTCTGCTAAGTAGTTTTCTAAATTCTATACAAATATTATTTCATACAGACTGCTCAATAAGATAGATACCCTGAAATGGTTAAAAATTCTAGAACGATACAACCTACCAAGACTGAATCATGAAGAAATAGAAAAGCTTAACAGATTAGTGATGAGCAAGGATATTGAATAAGAAATAAAAAATCTAACAAGAAAATGAAAACCCAAGACCACACAGACTCACTGGTGAGTCTACCAAACATTGAAAGAATACCAATTCTTTGTAAACTCTTCAAAAAAGATTTAAGAGGAGAGAACACTTCGAAATTCATTCTATGAGGCCAGTATTACTCTGTTGCCAGAGCCAGACAAGGACACTGCAAGAAAGAAAATTACAACAAATATTAGCAACCAAAATTCAACAGCACACTAAAAGAATCACACCATGATAAAGTGGGATTTATCCCTAGGATGCAAGGGCAGGATAACATATACATCTCATTAACAAAGTGAAAGACAAACAACACCTGAAGTGAGGTAAGAACAGAACATCTGACCAATGTCCAAAGTTGCTTAGTGATGATAAAACTGTTAGCTGCTCAGCGTGTCTGACTCTTGGCGACCCCGCGGACTGTAGCCTGCCAGGCTCCGCTGTCCTTTGGATTCTCCAGATGAGGATACTGGGGTGGGTTGACATTTCCTTCTCCAGGGGATCTTCTCAACCCAGGGATTGAACCCTGGTCTCCTGCATTACAGGCAGATTCTTTACCATCTGAGCCACCAGGAAGGAATGTATCTCAATGTAATGGAGACCATATATGACAAATATAGAGCAAACATCATATTAGTGAAAAGCTGAACACTGTTGCTTAAGATCAAGCATAAGATATGGGTGCCATCTGTTGTCAATTCTATTTAACATAATATTAGAAGTTCTAATCATAGGAATTAGGCAAGAAAAAGAAAGAAAATATGTCCAAATTGGAAGAAAGGCATGAAACAGTTTCTGTTGGTAAATAATATGATCTTACACATAGAAAACCCTAAAGAAACTGTTTGAACTGATAAATGAATTCAACAAAGTTGTAGGATTCAAAATTAACACAAAAATCAGCTGTGTTTCTGTATACTAACAGAAACTATCTGAAAATGAAACAAAACCATCCCATTTACAGTAGCACCAAAGAATACTTCAGCATTAATTTAATCAAGAAGGTGAAAGGTTTGTACATTGAAAATTACAAGGCAGTGATGAAGGAAATTGAAGAAGTCACAAAAGAGATCCTGTGTTCATGAAATAGAAGAATTAATGTTATCATAATCCCATAAGACGCAAACCATCTACAGATTCTGTCCAATTCCTATCGAAATTCCAGGATTTTTCACAGAAATAAAAAAATTCCTAAAAGTTATATGAGACAACGAAAGTCTCTGAACAGTTAAAACAATATTAAGCAAGAAGAGCAAAGCTGGAGGCATCACACTTCCTTGTATCAAACTATATCACAAAGCTATAGTAATTAAAATATTATGGCATTGGCATAAAAACAGAAATATAGATTGATGGGACAGAATAGAGAGCCTAGAAATAAACCCACATGCTTATGGTCAACAAGATTCAACAAAGACACCAGGAATGTTCAATGGGGGAAGGACAGTCTCTTCAATAAATGGTTTGGGGAAGCTGGATATTCCTATATAAGAATTAAATTGAAACTTTATGTTACACCATATGCAAAAGTCAAAGATAAATCAAAGATTTAAATATAAGACCTGAAATCACAAAACTCCTGGAAGAAAATGTAGTGGGAATGTTCCTGCCCTTTACCTGTCTTCCCTCCAAGTCAAGTCAGCCAACCAAGTAAAACACGGAGAAGCCAGAAGTCAAATCTATTGCTCGGCTGAGGAGTAGGGGCAGAGGTAGAAATGGGAGACCAAGCTAAGAGATCAGTAGCTGAGTTGACGTGGGATTCTTTTTTCACTTGGATTATTGCTAAAGTCTCCAGTTTGGTCTTCTTTCCTCCAATGTCTCATTAATCCTTTTCTTGCCCCTTTAAGTCCATCTCAATCCAGCAGCAATCTTTCGAATCTGATCAGATCATTTGAAAGGCCTTCAAAATAGCATCCTAACATACATCAGCCTTTCTTGATGTGCCCTCTAGTTCCCTTTGCAGCTTAATTTCTCAAACCATACTCCCGACATTTCTGATTAGAAATATTCTAATCATTAGATAAGAGATATGCCACCAGTAGTGCTATTTTTGGTATGTTTGTACCACACTCATCTTAACTGTCGGTGTTGGGCCTGTGCATAGCACATTTTTGGAGCTCAGTGAGTGTTCCTGTAGCTTGGAAACATAACTGGCTTTCATTTCATGATATTTGAGATGGTAAGTTTTAGTGTATGAGTTCATGGCATTCACAAAATTAACACCGAAGAAAAAAAACATTATCAGAGTGTTTGCTGTGTAATAGGTGTGCTGAAAATGTAGCCATGGTTGGCTTAAGGAGCAAGCTGAAATTCCAGATAACTTTTCATCAGATGTAAATGATATGCTGGGAATGGAGTGACTTAAGTCTAAGTGCTGTGAAGATACGAAAATTCCTTTTGGGGACCCTGCAGACACACCTAAAGGTGATAAGGTAGCTGAAAACCAGACTTAAGAGGCTACCCTATGCACTGGGATGACCCAGCGGGGTGGGATTCGGAGGGAGGTGGGAGGGGGGTGGGAGGGGGGTTCAGGATGGGGAACACGTGTACACCCGTGGCAGATTCATGTTGATGTATGGCAAAACCAATACAATATTGTAAAGTAATTAGCCTCCAATTAAAATAAATAAATTTATATTAAAAAAGAATTTTATATAAGGAATATTAAATATATCAATCTAAATATCTAATGGAAATCTAATCTCAACTAGAAGCCGTAGTGAATTCTTGTGAATTTAAAAATAAATTATCAAAAGCCCCCTCCCCACCGAAACAAATAAACAAACACCAAAATGACCCCAAGCGCAGCCCTTAATTGTAGTAGTGCTGTAACTCAGGAGTGAGCTCTCCCACGGGTATACTTACTTAAAACAGTGGAAGATTCTCCCAGGCAATGTTTGGTAAACCACCTAGGCTTGTTACCATTCCTAGCAGCCGGACAGCCAGGCCGAGGGAGGCCCAGGGCGCCAGGGTCCTGCGGCCTCTGATCTCAGTGTCATTCGCACCTCCTCCGCGCACGTCAGGCCCTGCGAGCTGGGTCAGAGGGGCGCGATCTCCGGAGCGGAGCCCTCGGCAAAGGGCCTCCCAGCCCGGGGAGCCCGGTGGGCGCTGCCTCCTCGGCCCAGCCCCTCATCGCCCCTCGCGCGGGTCCAACGCTGCGGTTGCGGCGGAGAGCACGAGCGCGGGTTGGGGGGCGGGGCGCCGTGCAGGGAGCCCCGTGGGGGAGAGCGCGATTGCGGAGAGCCGCGCGGGGAGCCCCACGGGGCGAGAGCGCGAGTGCGGGGGCGGGGCGCCGCACGGGAAGGCCCGCGCGGACACCCGTGGCGAGGCCTGCGTGGACATTAGCGTCGCCGTAGGACCTTGCAGTTCCTCTGCGCCTGCAGGCTCCTAGGAGGAGGAGGGGAGATAGAGGTATTAAGGAGATATGCCGCCCTTTCCGGCCTTTGGACGTCACACTCTGTCGGTGGATCTGGGCACACCCAGGTGGAAGTGGGTGTGCTTGACACCACCCGCATGGGCTGATAACTCCCCAGAGACATCCCCTTGAAGAAGCATCATCGTGGGAAGATAGAAAGAGCTGACAAAAAATCTGCTGGAAAGAAGAGAGGGTAAGTAATGGTACAGGTGCGCTTCTTGGTTTTAGGGAATTTGCAGTACATTTTGCAGTGAAAGAAGGACTGAGGAGTAAACCATGGTCGACGTAAAGTCTGGTACAAAAGTACTGGAAGGGGACAGGTGTTGGCATGCCCACAGGGGCATCATCCTGAAGCTTGTTGGCTTATTGAGCACCCTGATTCACAGTGTGAATGCGATCCACTTAGTGCTTCTTTCTGAGTTATGTGACTAGTCTAAAATGCACATTGAATAAACCTTTTCTGGAATCAAATAGTCTTGCTAGGTAGTTAGAATAGGAAAAAGGAGCCCAGAATGGCGATGGCTAAAAGACAAAGAAGGGAAAAGCCCCGAAGACAGAACAAAGGAAGGTCCGAGGACCAGAGTGAGGACCTCAGGGAAAACAAACAGTCCTCCTGGCTAGCCCAGTTTACATAGTGCAGGCTCAGGGGGAGGAGAAAAGTCGTATAGAGGAGCCAGAACTGAGCCGGGGCTTCTCTTCTCTCAGCATCTTTAGGGTTGGCCCGCCCTCACACCTGGAGGATGTATTTTCCTTTACTTTCTAAATAAAACAGCTGTAACACGGAGCTGTAACACGGGTCCATCTGTGGCGTCAAAGTTTTGCTGCGGTGAGACTGACCCAGGAAATTACGAACTCCCCTGACAGTCTGATGGGAGAGAGTTGAGAGAGAGCTGGGGAGAGAGAGTTCACTAAGTATAGATTCTTTTGGGGGTGAAATAGCTCCCTTAATACATAATTTTTCAAGAAAAGAAAGAATGACTGAAAGAATGAATTCAGGTAAAGTGCTTGCCTGCTGCTGCTGCTGCTGCTGAGTCGCTTCAGTCATGTCCGACTCTGTGGGACCCCATAGACGGCAGCCCACCAGGCTCCCCGTCCCTGGGATTCTCCAGGCAAGAGTACTGGAGTGGGTTGCCGTTTCCTTCTCCAATGCATGAAAGTGAAAAGTGAAAGTGGAGTCGCTCAGCATGCCTGACTCTTAGCAACCCCATGGACTGCAGCCTACCAGGCTCCTCCGTCCATGGGATTTTCCAGGCAAGAGTACTATTAGGATCCAATTCCTTTCAGTTTATTACAAGAGAATTAATGTTATTGTTCATAATTCCTTTACCAAATCTAGAAAAAAGAAACTTTGGTGCTCAAGCAGATAAATGGCCCAGCCAGGCAAAGGACTATTTTAAAAAGAGGCGGCCTGGTCTGTAAAGATACAAGATATCCTCCTGAAGTCTTCATGCAATTTGAAACTCCGATACTTGTAGAAGTATAAATGCCACAAACTTATAAAATGTCACCTGAGAGTTTACTTGAATTTCCTCCAAACTCATCAAGTTTTGCAAATCTTAAACATTAAGCTCTCAATTCCAATTTCTTGCTTCAGCCCATTGTTTGCCATCTTCAAGAGGGGCTGAAACAAAACCTAGCATGTAGTTAATTCCCAATAAATAATGTGTAAAATGTATTTTTATTATTGAACTAAAAAAGTATCTGTGTAAGACTTGAAAGTTCAGAATTTGTAAAAAATAATGGCAGTACAATAGCCCAGTGTGGAACATAAGATTGCCTCCTACCTGTTGATCTCATTTGTCTGATTTTTGTTGTTACTCCGTTGCTCAGTCATGTCTGACTCTCGGTGACCCTGTGGACTGCAATATGCCAGGCTTCCCTGTCCTTCACTATCTTCTGGAGATTACTCAAACTCATGTCCATTGAACTGGTGATGCCATCCAACCATCTCATCCTCTGTTGTTCCCTTCTCCTCTTGCCTTCAAACTTTCCTAGCACTAGGGTCTTTTCTGTTCATTACAAAGTTATAAGACTGCATGAATCTGTATTGGCAGGAATTTGGGGAACATGTGTAGGA
>NW_024070202.1:0-5027 GCF_014754425.2 Oryx dammah
ACGTCGCTTTCATCACTAGCTGGAGCAGCATGGCAGGCTACCTGGCGCATTGATACAGAAATCTGTGGCATTCTATGGAGGCTTTCACACGAGGCTTTCCGACAGGGCTGTCACACGTGCCACTGTGGTGTGAGTCGATCCTCGGTGTGCATGTCGAGGAAGTGCAGGGAACTCAGGTTCTTCTGGAGTGAACTGAGACATTTTGTGCACATTGCGAACGGTGGCACGACCCCTGGAATTCCTCTCGAGTTTCCTGTGGAGATCCCCTCTTCCGAGATGAGACAGGAAATCCGGGAATTCTTTCCCGACGAAGCAGGGAAAGGAACCCTCATCTCGAACTATGAGGAGGAAATGGGGCTCCTCTTGATGTGTGCCGGAGCCATGGTGTCCTCTCGAGAGGAGGCGGGTATGTCGGGGAACTTCTTGAGTTGCAGCAAGTGTGTGAAGGAACCTTCTGAAGTTCAAGAGGGAATGGATGATTTACCTCGAGACGCCTCAACGGAAAAGATCCTCATCTCGCCTGGAGGGGAAACGTCCTGGGTTTTCTCGAGTTGCAGAGGGACTTTCTCGAGTTAAGACGGGGACATCTGGGACCCTACCTTGTGGCCTCAGGAAAGGACAGTCTCCATGCGAGTTGCGAGGGGCCTGTCAGGATTCCTCTGCAGACGGTGCCGGGGCCTAAGACCTCGTGTGGCGTCTATGACGGAACCTGAGGATTCCTCTTCAGTGCTGACATGGATCCTGAGGTCCTTCTGGAGGCTCCACAGGGGAGTCAGTCCTCGTCTCGAGTGGGGACATGCACGTGCGCTTTCCCACTAGCTGGAGCAGCGTGGCAGTCTTCCCTGCGCCTTGATACAGGGATCTGTGGCATTCTGTGGAGGCTTTCCCACGAGGCTTTGCTACAGGGATGTCACACTTGCCATTGTGGTGTGAGTCGATCCTCGGCGTGCATGTCAAGGAAGTGCAGGGAAATCAGGTTTTTCTGGAGTGGACTGAGACATTTTGTGCACATTGGGAATGGTGGAACGACCCCTGGAGTTCCTGTCCACTTTCCTGTGGAGAGCGCTTCCTCCGAGATGCGACAGGAAAGCCGGGAATCCTTTCCCGACGAAGCAGAGAATGGAACCCTCATCTTGAGCTCTGAGGAGGAAACCGGGCTCCTCTTGTGTGGGCGGGACCATTGGAGTTCCTCTCGAGTGGAGGCGGGTATGTCGGGGAACTTCTTGAGTTGCAGCAAGGGTGTGAAGGACCCTTTCTAAGATCAAGAGGGAAGGGGTGATTTGCCTCGAAACGCCTCAGCGGAAAAGGGCCTCATCTCGCCTGGAGAGGAGAACCTCCTGGATTTTCTCGAGTTGCGGCGGGACCTTCTTGAGTTAAAATGGGGACCTCTGGGACCCTCCATTGTGTCCTCAGGACAGGCCACTCTCCATGCGAGTTGGGACGGGCCTGTCGGGATTCACCTGCAGTCGGTGCCGGGGCCTAAGACCTCGTGTCGAGTCTATGACGGATCCTAGGATTACTCGCCAGGGCTGACATGGAACTTACGGTCCTTCTGGAGGATTCCACAGGGGAGTCAGTCCTCATCTCGAGTGGGGACATGCACGTGCGCTCTCCTCACGAGATGGAGCAGCCGTGGCAGGCTTCCAGGCGCATTTATACAGGATCTGAGGCATTCTTGGAGGCTTTCCCAAGAGGATTTCCGACAGGGCTGTCACACGTGCCACTGTGGTGTGAGTCGATCCTCAGCGTGCATGTCGAGGAAGTGCAGGGAAATCAGGTTCTTCTGGAGTGGACTGAGACATTTTGTGAACATTGGGAATGGTGGCACGACCCCAGGAGTTCCCCTCGACTTTCCTGTGGAGAGCGCCGCCTACGAGATGCGACAGCAAAGCCGGGAATCCTCTCCTGACGAAGCAGGGAAAGGAACCCTCATCTCAAGCTTTGAGGAGGAAACGAGGCTCCTCTTGATGTGGGCGGGAACCTCGGTGTTCCTCTCGAGTGCAGGTGGGTATGTCGGGGAACTTCTTGAATTGCAGCAAGGGTGTGAAGGACCCTTTCGAAGTTCAAGAGGGAAGGGGTGATTTGCCTCGAGACACCTCAGCGGAAAAGGGCCTCATCTCAACTGGAGTGGAGAACCTCCTGGATTCTCTCGAGTTGCGGCGGGACCTTCTCGAGTTACGACGGGGATCTCTGGGACCCTCCCTTGTGGCCTCAGGACAGGCCAGTTTCCATGAGAGTTGCTAGGAGCCTATCGAGATTCCTCTGCAGACGGTGCCGGGGCCTAAGACCTCGTGTGGAGTCTCTGACGGAACCTGAGGATTCCTCTCCAGTGCTGAGATGGATCTTGGGGTCCTTCTGGAGGCTCCACAGGGGACTCAGTCCTCGTCTCGAGGGGGGACGTGCACGTCCGCTTCCTCACGAGCTGGAGCAGACGTGGCAGGCTTCCCGGAGCCTTGATACAGGGATCTGTGGCATTCTTTGAAGGCTTTCCCACGAGGCTTTGCCACAGGGCTGTCACACGTGCCACCGTGGTATGAGTCGATCCTCGGCCTGCATGTCACGGAAGTGCAGGGAAATCAGGTTCTTCTCGAGTGGACTGAGACATTTTGTTCACATTGGGAACGGTGGCACGACCCATGGAGTTCCTCTCGACTTTCCTGTGGAGAGCGCCGCTTCGAGATGGGACAGGAAAGCCGGGAATCCTTTCCCGACGACGCAGGGAAAGGAACCCTCATCTCGAGCTTTGAGGAGGAAACGGGGCTCCTCTTGATGTGTGTGGGACCCTCGTGTTCCTCTTGAGTGGAGGCGTGTATGTCGGGGAACTTCTTGAGTTTCAGCAAGTGTGTGAAGGTCCCTTTCGAAGTTCAAGAGAAAAGGGGTGTTTGCCTCGAGACGCCTCAGCGGAAAAGGGCCTCATCTCGCCTGGAGGGGAGAAACTCCTGGATTTTCTCGAGTTGTGGCGGGACCTTCTCGAGTTACGACTAGGACGTCTGCGACCCTCCCTTGTGGCCTCAGGACAGGCCAGTCTCCATGCGAGTTGCGAGGGGCTTGTCGTGATTCCTCTGCAGCCGGTGCCGGGGCCTAAGACCTCGTTTGGAGTATATGACGGAACCTGAGGATTCCTCTCCAGTGCTGACTTGGAACGTGGGGTCCTTCTGGAGGCTCCACAGGGGAGTCAGTCCTCGTCTCGAGTGGGGACATGCAAGTCCGCTTTCCTCACGAGCTGGAGCAGCCATGGCAGGCTTCCCCACGCATTGATACAGGGATCTGTGGCATTCTTTCGAGGCTTTCCCACCAGGCTTTCCGTAATGTCTGTCTCACTTGCCAAGTGGTTTGAGTCGATCCTCGGCATGCATGTCGAGGAAGTGCAGGGAAATCAGGTTCTTCTGGAGTGGACTGAGACATGTTGTGCACATTGGGAATGGTGGCACGACCCCTGGAGTTCGTGTCGACTCTCCTGTGGAGAGAGCCGCCTCCCTAATGCGACAGGAAAGCCCGGAATCCTTTCCCGACGAACCAGGGAAAGGAACCCGAATCTTGAGCTTTGAGGAGGAAACGGGGCTCCTCTTGATGTGGGCGGTACCCTCGGTGTTCCTCTCGAGTGGAGGCGGGCATGTCGGGGAACTTCTTTAGTTGCAGCAAGGGTGTGAAGGACCCTTTCGAAGTTGAACAAAGAAGGGGTGATTTGCCTCGAGACGCCTCAGCAGAAAAGGGCCTCATCTCCCTTGGAGGGGAGAACCTCCTGCATTTTCTTGAGTGGCAGCGGGACCTTCTGGAGTTACGACGGGGACCTCTGGGACCCTCCCTTGTGGCCTCACGACAGGCCAGTCTCCATGCGAGTTGCGAGGGGCCTGTCGATATTCCTCTGCATTCGCTGCTGAGGCCTAAGGCCTCGTGTGTAGTCTATGACGGAACCTGAGGATTCCTCTCCAATGCTGACATGGAACTTGGGGTCCTTCTAGAGGATTCACAGGGGAACCAGTCCTCGTCTCGAGTGGGGACATGCACGTCCGTTTTCTTCACGAGCTGGAGCGGCTGTGGCAGGCTTCCCGGCGCCTTGATACAGGGATCTGTGGCATTCTTTGGAGGCTTTCCCACGAGGCTTTCCGACAGGGCTGTCACACGTGCCACTGTGGTGTGAGTCGATCCTCGGCGTGCATGTCGAGTAAGTGCAGGGAAATCAGGTTCTTCTGGAGTGGACTGAGACATTTTGTGCTCATTGGGAATGGTGGCAGGACCCCTGGAGATCCTCTCGACTTTCCTGTGGAGAGCGCCGCCTCCGAGATGCGACAGGAAACCCGGGAATCCTTTCCCGACGAAGCAGGGAAAGGAACCCTCATCTCGAGCTTTGAGGAGGAAACGGGGCTCCTCTTGATGTGGGCGGCACCCTCGGTGTTCCTCTCGAGTGGAGGCGGGTATGTCGGGGAACTTCTTGAGTTGCAGCAAGGGTGTGAAGGACCCTTTCGAATTTCAAGAGGGAAGGGTTGATTTGACTCGGGACGCCTCAGCGGAAAAGGGCCTCATCTCGCCTGGAGGGGAGAACCTCCTGGATTTTCTCGAGTTGCGGCGGGACCTTCTCGAGTTACGACGGGGACCTCTGTGACCCTCCCTTGTGGCCTCAGGACAGGCCAGTCCCCATGCGAGTTGCAAGGGGCCTGTCGGGATTCTTCTGCAGTCGGTGCCTGGGCCTAAGACCTCGTGTGGAGTCTATGACGGAACCTGAGGATTCCTCTCCAGTGCTGACATGGATCTTGGGGTCCTTCTGGGGGCTCCACAGGGGAGTCAGTCCTCGTCTCGAGTGCGGACATGCACGTCCGCTTTCCTCACGAGCTGGAGCAGCCGTGACAGGCTTCCTGGCGCATTGATACCGGGATCTGTGGCATTCTTTGGAGGCTTTCCCACGAGGCTTTCCGACAGGGCTGTCACACGTGCCACTGTGGTGTGAGTCGATCCTCGGGGTGCATGTCGAAGTATTGCAGGGAAATCAGGTTCTTGTGGAGTGGACTGAGACATTTTGTGCACATTGG
>NW_024070202.1:5037-73957 GCF_014754425.2 Oryx dammah
GGGACCCTCGGTGTTCCTCTCGAGTGGAGAAGGGTATGTCAGGGAACTTCTTGAGTTGCAGCAAGGGTGTTAAAGACCCTTTCGAAGTTCAAGAAGGAAGGGGTGTTTTGCCTCGAGACGCCTCAGCAGAAAAGGGCCTCATTTCGCCTGGAGGGGAGAACCTCCTGGATATTCTCGAGGTGCGGCGGGACCTTCTCCAGTTACGACGGGGACCTCTGGGACCCTCCCTTGTGGCCTCAGGACAGGGCAGTCTCCATGCGAGTTGCGAGGGGCTTGTCGGGATTCCTCTGCAGTTGGTGCCGGGCCAAAGACCTCGTGTGGAGTCTATGATGGAACCTGAGAATTCCTCGAAACAGCTGACATGGAACTTGGGGTCCTTCTGGGGGCTCCACAGGGGAGTCAGTCCTCCTCTCGAGTGGGAACATGCACCTCCGCTTTCCTCACGAGTTGGAGCAGCCATGGCAGGCTTCCCCATGCATTGATACAGGGATCTGTGGCATTCTTTGTAGGCTTTCCCCCGATGCTTTCTGACAGGGCTGTCTCACGTGCCAAGTGGTGTGAGTCGATCCTCGGCGTGCATGTTGAGGAAGTGTAGGGAAATCAGGTTCTTCTGGAGTGGACTGAGACATTTAGTGCACATTGGGAATGGTGGCACCACCCCTGGAGTTCCTGTCGCCTTTCCTGTGGATAGCGCTTCATCCGCGATGCGACAGGAAAGCCCGGAATCTTTTCCTGACGAAGCAGGGAAAGGAACCCTCATCTCGAGCTTTGAGGAGTTAACGGGGCTCCTTTTGATGTGGGCGGTACCCTCGGTGTTCCTCTCGAGTCGAGGCGTGTATGTCGGGGAGCTTCTTGAGTTGCAGCAAAGGTGTGAAGGACCCTTTCGAAGTTCAAGAAGGAAGGGGTGATTTGCCTTGAGACTCCTCAGCAGGAAAGGGCCTCATCTCGACTGGAGGGGAAAACTTCCTGGATATTCTCAAGTTGCGGCGGGACCTTCTCGAATTACGACGGGGACCTCTGGGACCCACCCTTGTGGCCTCAGGACAGGCCAGTCTCCATGCGAGTTGCAAGGGGCTTTTCGGGATTCCTCTGCAGTCTGTGCCGAGCCTAAGACCTCGTGTGGAGTCTATGATGGAACCTGAGGATTCCTCTTCAGTGCTGACATGGATCTTGAGGTCCTTCTGGAGGCTCCACAGGGGAGTCAGTCCTGGTCTCGATTGGGGACATGCACGTCCGCTTTCCTCACGAGCTGGAGCAGCCGTGGCAGGCTTCCCGGCGCCTTGATACAGGGATCTGTTGCATTCTTTGGAGGCTTTCCCACCAGGCATTCCGACAGGGCTGTCACACGTGCCACTGTGGTGTGAGTCGATCCTCGGTGTGCATGTCGAGGAAGTGCAGGGAAATCAGGTTCTTCTGGAGTGGACTGAGACATTTTGTGCACATTGGGAATGGTGGCACGACCCCTGGAGTTCCTTTCGAATTTCCTGTGGAGAGCGCCCCCTCCGAGATGCGACAGCAAAGCCGGGAAACCTTTCCCGAAGAAGCAGGGAAAGGAACCCTCATCTCGAGCTTTGAGGAGGAGACGGGGCACCTCTTGATGTGGACGGGACCCTCGGTGTTCCTCTCGAGTGGAGGCGGTTAAGTTGGGGAACTTCTTGAGATGCAACAAGGGTGTGAAGGACCCTTTCGAAGTTCAAGAGGGATGGGGTGATTTGCCTCGAGACGCCTCAGCGGAAAAGGGCCTCATCTAACCTGAACGGGAGAACCTCTTGGATTTTCTCGATTGCGGCGGGACATTCTCGATTTAAGAAGGGGACCTCTGGGACCCTCCCTTGTGGCCTCAGGACAGGCCAGTCTCCATGCGAGTTGGGAGGGGCCTGTTGGGATTCCTCTTCCGTCAGTGCCGGGGCCTAAGACCTCGTGTGGAGTCTATGACGAAACCTGAGGATTCCTCTCCAGTGCTGACATGGATTTTGGGGTCCTTTTGGAGGCTCCACAGGGGAGTCAGTCCTCGTCTGGAGTGGGGACGTGCACGTCCGCTTTCCTAACGAGCTGGAGCAGCCGTGGCAGGCTTCCCGGCGCCTTGATACAGGGATCTGTGGCATTCTTTGGAGGCTTTCCCACGAGGCTTTCCGACAGGGCTGTCACACGTGCCACTGTGGTGTGAGTCGATCCTCGGCGTGCATGTCGAGGAAGTGCAGGGAAATCAAGTTCTTCTGGAGTGGACTGAGACTTTTTGTGCACATTGGGAATGGTAGCACCACTCCTGGAATTCCTCTCTAGTTTCCTGTGGAGAGCGCCGCCTCCGAGATGCGACTGCAAAGGTGGGAATCCTTTCCCGACGAAGCAGGGAAAGGAACCCTCATCTCGAGCTTTGAGGAGGAAACGGGGCTCCTCTTAATGTGAGCGGGACACTCGGTGTTCCACTCGAGTGGAGGTTATGTCGGGCAACTTCTTGAGTTGCAGCAAGGGTGTGAAGGACCCTTTCGAAGTTAGGAGGGAAGGGGTGATTTGCCTCGAGACGCCTCAGCGGAGAAGGGCCTCATCTCGCCTGGAGGGGAGAACCTCCTGGATTTTCTCGAGTTGCGGCGGGACCTACTCGAGTTACGACGGGGACTCTGGGACCCTCTCTTGTGGCCTCAGGACAGGCCAGTCTCCATGCCAGTTGCGAGGGTTCTGTCGGGATTCCTCTGCAGTCGGTGCCGGGGCCTAAGACCTCGTGTGGAGTCTATGACGGAACCTGAGGATTGCTCTCCAGTGCTGACATGGATCTTGGGGTCCTTCTGGAGGCTCCACAGGGGAGTCAACCTCGTCTCGAGTGGGGACATGCATGTCCGATTTCCTCACGAGGTGGAGCAGTCGTGGCAGGCTTCCCGATGCCTGGATACAGGGATCTGGGGCATTCTTTGGAGTCTTTCCCACGAGGCTTTCCGACAGGGTTATCACACGTGCCACTGTGGTGTGAGTCGATCCTCGGCGTTCATGTCGAGGAAGTGCAGGGAAATCAGGTTCTTCTGGAGTGGTCTGAGACATTTTGTGCACATTGTGAATGGTGGCACGACCCCTGCAGTTCCTCTCGACTTTCCTGTGGAGAACGCCCCCTCCGAGATGCGACAGCAAAGCCGGGAATCCTTTCCCGAAGAAGCAGGGAAAGGAACCCTCATCTCGAGCTTTGAGGAGGAAACGGGGCACGTCTTAATGTGGACGGGACCCTCGGTGTTCCTCTCGAGTGGAGGCGGTTATGTCGGGGAACTTCTTGAGATGCAACAAGGGTGTGAAAGACCCTTTCGAAGTTCAAGAGGGAAGGGGTGATTTGCCTCGAGACACCTCAGCGTAAAAGGGCCTCATCTAACCTGGACGGGAGAACCTCCTGGATTTTCTCGAGTTGCGGCGGGACCTTCTCGATTTAAGAAGGGGACTTCTGGGACCCTCCCTTGTGGCCTCAGGACAGGCCAGTCTCCATTCGAGTTGCGAGGGGCCTGTCGGGATTCCTCTGCAGTCGGTGCTGTGGCCTAAGACCTCGTGTGGAGTCTATGACGAAACCTGAGGATTCCTCTCCAGTGCTGACATGGATCTTGGGGTCCTTCTGGAGGCTCCACAGGGGAGTCAGTCCTCGTCTCGAGTGGGAACGTGCACTTCCGCTTTCCTCATGACTGGAGCAGCCGTGACAGGCTTCCCGGCGCCTTGATACAGGGATCTGTGGCATTCTTTGGAGGCTTTCCCACGAGGCTTTCCGAAAGGGCTGTCACACGTGCCACTGTGGTGTGAGTCGATCCTCGGCGTGCATGTCGAGGAAGTGCAGGGAAATCAGGTTCTTCTGGAGTGGACTGAGACATTTTGTGCACATTGGGAATGGTGGCACGACCCCTGGAATTCCTCTCGACTTTACTGTACAGAGCCCCTCCTCCGAGATGGGACAGGAAAGCTGGGAATCCTTTCCCGACGTAGCAGGGATATGAACCCTCATCTCGAGCTATGAGAAGGAAACGGGGCTCCTCTTGATGTGGGCGGGACCCTCGGTTTTCCTCTCTAGTTGTGGCGCGTATTTCCGGGAACTTCCTGAGTTGAAGCAGGGGTGTGAAGGACCCTTTCGAAGTTTAAGAGGGAAAGGGTGATTTGCCTCGAGACTGCTCAGCGGAAAAGGGCCTTATCTCGCCTGGAGGGGAGAACCTCCTGGATTTTCTCGAGTAGCGGCCGGACCTTCTCGAGTTACGACGGGGACCTCTGAGACCCTCCCTTGTGGCCTCAGGAAAGGCCAGTCTCCATGCGAGTTGCGAGGGGACTGTCGGGATTCCTCTGCAGTCGGTGCCGGGCCTTAAGACCTCGTGTAAAATCTATGAGGGAACCTGAGGATTCCTCTCCAGTGCTGACTTGGATATGGGGTTCTTCTGGAGGCTCCACAGTGGAGTCAGTCCTCGTCTCGAGTGGGGACCTGCACGTCCGTTTTCCTCACGAGCTGGAGCAGCCGTGGCAGGCTTCCCTTCACCTTGATACAGGGATCTGTGGCATTCTTTGGATGCTTTCACACCAGTCTTTCTGATATGGCTGTCACACGTGCTACTGTGGTGTATTCAATCCTCGGCGTGCATGTCGAGGAAGTGCAGGTAAATCAGGTTCTTCTGGAGTGGACTGAGACATTTTGTGCACATTGGGAATATTGGCACGACCCCTGGAGATCCTCTCGTCTTTCCGGTGGAGAGCCCCTCTTCCGAGATGGACAGGAAAGCCGGGTATACTTTCCCAACGAAGCATTGAAAGGAACCCTCATCTCGAGCTATGAGGAGGAAACGGGGCTCCTCTTGATGTGTGTGTAACCCTCGGTTTTCCTCTCGATTGGAGGCGGGTATGTGGTAGAACTTCTTGAGTGCAGCAAGGGTGTGAAGGACGCTTTCGAAGTTCAAGAGGGAAGGGGTGATTTGCCTCGAGACGCCGCAGGGGAAAGGGCCTCATCTCTCCTGGAGGGGAGAACCTAAAGGATTTTCTCGAGTTACGGCGGGACCTTCTGGAGTTACGACGGGGAACTCTGGGACCCTCCCTGTGTCCTCAGGAAAGGCCAGTCTCGATGCTATTTGGGAGGGGCCTTTTGGGATTCCTCTGCAGTCCGTGCTGGGCCTTAAGACCTCGGGTGGAGTCTATGACAGAATCTGAGGATTCCTCTCCAGTGCTGACATGGATCTTGGGGTACTTCTAGAGGATCCACAGGGGAGTCAGTCCTCGTCTCGAGTGGGGACATGCACGTCCGCTGTCCTCACGAGCTGGATCAGCCGTGGTAGGCTTCCCGTAGCCTTGATACAGGGATCTGTGGCATTTTTTGGAGGCTTTCCCACTAGGCTTTCCGACAGGGCTGTCACACGTGCCACTGTGGTGTGAGTCGAACCTCGGCGTGCATGTCGAGGAAGTGCAGGGAAATCAGGTTCTTCTGGAGTGGACTGAGATATTTTGTGCACATTGGGAATGGTTTTACGAACCTTGGAGTTCCTCTCGAGTTTCCTGTCCAGAGCCCCTCCTCCGAAATGCGACACAAAAGCCGGGAATCCTTTCCCGACAAAGCAGGGAAAGGAACCCTCATCTCGAGCTATGAGGAGGTAACGGGGCTCCTCTTGATGTGGGCGGGACCCTCAGTGTTCCTCTCTAGTGGAGGCGAGTATGTCGGGGAACTTCTTGAGTTGCAGCAAGGGTGTGAAAGACCCTTTCTACGTTCAGAGAGAAGGGGTGATTTGCAAAGAGACGCCTCAGAGGAAAAGGGCCTCATCTCGCCTAGAGGGGAGAACCTCCTGGATTTTCTCGTGTTGCAGCGGGACCTTCTCGAGTTAGGATGGGGATCTCTGGGACCCTCCCTTGTGGCCTCAGAAACGGCCAGTCTCCATCCGAGTTGCGAGGAGCCTGTCGGGATTCCTCTGCAGTCGGTGCCAGGGCTTACGGCCTCGTGTGGAGTCTATGAAGGAACCTGAGGGTTCCTCTCCAGTGCTGACACGGATCTTGGGGTACATCTGCACGCGCCACTGGGGAGTCAGTCCTCGTCTCGAGTGGGGACATTCACGCCCGCTTTCCTCACGAGCTGGAGCACCAGTGGCAGGCTTCTCGTCGCCTTGATACAGGGATCTGTGGCATTTTTTGCAGGCTTTCCCACGGGGCTTTCCGACAGGGCTGTCACACGTGCCACTGTGGTTTGAGTGGATCCTCTGCGTGCATGTCAAGGAATTGCAGGGAAATTTGGTTCTTCTGGAGTGCACTGAGACATTTTGTGCACATTGGGAATGGTGGCACGACCCCTGGAGTTCCTCTCAACTTTCCTGTGGAGAGCCCCACCTCCGAGATGGACAGGAAAGCAAGGAATCCTTTCCCGACGAAGCAGGGAAAGGAATCCTCATCTCGAGCTTTGAGTAGGAAACGGGGCTCCTCTTGATGTGGGTGGGACCCTCGGTGTTCCTCTCGAGTGGAGGCGGGTATGTCGGGGAACATCTTGCGTTGCATCAAGGGTGTGAAGGACTCTTTCGAAGTTCAAGAGGGAAGGGTTGATTTGCCTCGAGACGCCTCAGCAGAAAAGGGCCTCATCTCGCCTGGAGGGGAGAACCTCCTGGATTTTCTCGAGTTGAGGCAGGACCTTCTCGAGTTACGACGTGGACCTCTGGGACCCTCCCTTGTGGCCTCAGGAAAGGCCAGTCTCCATGCGAGTTGCGAAGTGCCTGTCGGGATTCCTTGCCAGTCGGTGCCGGGCCATAAGACCTCGTGTGGAGTCTATGAAGGAACCTGAAGATTCCTCTCCAGTGCTGACATGGATCTTGGGGTACTTCTGGAGGCTCCACAGGGAAGTCAGTCCTCGTCTCGAGGTGGGACATGCAAGTCCGCTTTTCTTCCGAGGTGGAGCATCAGTGGCAGGCTACCCGTCGCCCTGATTCAGGGATCAGTGGCATTCCATGGAGGCTTTCCCACGAGGCTTTCCGACAGGGCTGTCACACGTGCCACTGTGGTGTGAGTCGAACCTCGGCGTTCATGTCGAGGAAGTTCAGGGAAATCAGGTTCTTCTGGAGTGGACTGAGTCATTTTGTGCACATTGGAAATGGTGCACGACCCCTGGAGGTCCTCTTGACTTTCCTGTGGAGAGCCCCTCCTCCAAAATGCGACAGGAAAGCCGGGAATCCTTTCCCGACAAAGCCGGGAAAGGAACCCTCATCTGGAGCTATGAGGAGGAACCGGGGGTCCTCTTGATGTGGGCGGGACCCTCGGTGTTCGTCTCGAGTGGAGGCGAGTATGTCGGGGAACTTCTTGAGATGCATCAAGGGTGTGAAAGACCCTTTCGACGTTCATGAGGGAATGTGTGATTTGCCTCCAGATTCCTCAAGGCAAAATGGCCTCATCTCGCCTCGAGGGCACTACCTCCTGGATTCTCTCGAGTTGCTGTGGGTCCCTCTCGAGTTACTACGGGGACCTCAGGAACCCGATCTTTTGTCCTCAGGAAAGGCCAGTCTTCATGCGAGTTGGGCGGGTGGGCCTCTCGGGATTCCTCTCCAGTCGGTGCCGCGGCCTAAGACCTCGTGTTGTTTCGAGGCCGGAACCTGAGGATTCCTCTCCTGTTGGGGGTCTTCATGAGTATCTCCCTCCATGGCAAAGGTCATGAAGAATGGGGCCTGGCATACGCAAATTCGTGATCAAGCCTCAGGTAACCCCCTGTTCCCGAGCATCCACCCCAAAACCAAAGTCTCTTTTATTCTCTCGCCTACACCTCTCTCTTTACAGGGGGCTCTCCCCCATAGGCATTTTTCTCGAGAAGGAGTATAAGTGCAGCTCCAAGGCAATTAAAATTCCTGGGCGTGACAAGAGTGTTTCAGCTTACGAACTCCTCTGAAGGTTATCTAGCCCGCCTGTATAGGTTCATCCGGCCACATGTGATTGTTTACAGCCTCCAAATCTGAGAGGCACGGGATGTTTTAGATTTACAAAAGGCAAATTCTTTTGGGCAGTTAGAAATTATCAGTATAGTGTGTTGGTTAGGAATTATATTGGTGAAGGTTTTTCATTTGTTGTGTCAATGATTGCTGCTAATTCGCTGCTCTGGGTGGGACAAGGATGTCTCAGATCAAATCTCTCTGCTGACAAACTAGCTTGTGTGACAGAGTTGTCCATACTCCTGCCACATGATTGTTTACTACGCTTTAACTGCAAACAGCACAGAGAGTTTTGGAGTATTTTGAGAGTCTTAATTATTATAGGGCTTTTTCTTGTCATTGAGTCAGTGATTGCCACCAGGTCTCCATACCTTAGGCACCTGGGAACATATTAATCAATGTATTTGGAATATAGAAAAGGAAATATAGTAGTTTTAGATGTTAGCAATACTAGACTTTCTGAGTTAATGAAATTTCTCTTTTGTAATAGATCACTGTGCTTTGTTATAAATCACTGTGTCTTTGTTATGTAAAAATGTAACTTTATCGCTATCTTAAGACTAAATAGATCTTAAGGGGAGCGTGGGTAAAAGGATTTTCATTTGTTGGGCTGATGTTTGCTGGTAAATCTCCATGTTCCCTGCCCTTATAATGAATATAACTAACATATAGGAGAAATAAGTATTAACCTTTAAGATTAATCATGTTAACCTTGGGCTAAATAAATTCCTTTCTTGATTGTAACTCACTACACCCTCACCCTATAGGAATGCAACTTTATCTGGAGGGTGGTGGCTGGCTTAAGAAAAAACACCCTTGGAGGAAATAAGGTTTTGGTAATCAGAAAGAAAGGGTCATAGAATGTCAGCAGGTCTCACTCATGGCAAGAAGATGATGGAATATCCCTGAGACCCCCGCGTGACTCTGTATACATCCCTATCTGTAACAAAAGGTACATAAGCAAACCCAAAAATAAAGATATCGGATCAGTTTCCAGAAAGACTGATTCCACCATGTTGCTTCTTTCTTGCCCCCATATCTCTAGCTGAAATTCAGCCTCTTTTCTCTACGAATTCTCCTACCACACTATCCGTTTCTAATCTCTCTATATATCTGTAAATAAATATGTATGTTTCCAAAGTCGCCAACGCCGTCCCCACCTTTGAATTCCCTCGATCCACCGGAACTAGGCCCCGGCACTCTCCAGTGCTAACATGGAACTTGGGTTGCTTCTGGAGGCTCCACAGGGGAGTAAGTCGTCGTCTAGAGTGGGGACATGCATGTCCGCTTTCCACCCGAGCTGAAGCAGCAGTGTCAGTCTTCCCATCGCGTTGATACAGGGATCTGTGGCTTTTCCTCGATGCTTTCTCATGAGGCTTTCCCACAGGACTGTCACACGTGCCACCGTGCTGTGAGTTGATACTCGGCCTGCAAGTCGAGGCAGTTCAGGGAAATCAGGTTCCTCTGGAGAGGACTGAGATATTTGGGGGACGTTGGGAATGGTGGCATGACCCTTGGAGTTCCTCTCTACTTTCCTGTGGAGAGCACCTCCTCTTGAGATGCCACAGGAACAAAGGGAATCCTTTCCAGACGAAGCAGGGAAAGGAACCCTCATCTTGAGCTACGAGGCGGAAACGGGGCTCCTCTTGATGTCGGCGGGACCCTCGGTGTTCCTCTCGAGTGAAGACAGCTATGTCGGGGAAATTCTTGTTTTGTAGCAAGTGTGTGAAGGAACCTTTCGAATTTCAAGATGCAAGGTTAGATTTAGCTAGAGATGCCTCAGAAGAAAAAGGCCTCATCTCGCCTGGAGGGGAGAAGCTCCTGGATTATCTCGAGTTGCGGCGGGTCCCTCTAGAGTTACGACGGGGACCTCAGGGCCCCACTCTTTTGGACTCAGGAAAGGCCAGTCTCCATGCAAGTTCCGAAGGGCCTCTTGGGATTCCTCTCCAGTCGGTGCAGGGGCCTAGACCTCGGGTGTAGTCAACGCCACAACCTATATATTCCTTTCCAGGGTTGACATGGATCTTGGGGTACTTCTGGAGTCTCCACAGGGGAGTCAGTCCTCGTCTCGAGTGGGGACAAGCACGTCCACTTTCCTCCCGAGCTGGAGCGGCTGTGTCAGGCTTCCCGTCGCGTTGATACAGGGATCTGTGGCTTTCCCTTGAGGCTTTCCCACGAGGATTTCCCACAGGACTGTCACTCGTTCCACACGGTGTGAGTCGATACTCGCCGTGCAAGTCGAGAAAGTACAGGGAAATTACGTTCCTCTGGAATGGACTGAGACATTTGGGGGACTTTGGGTATGGTGGCACGACCCCTGGAGTTCCTCTCGACTTTCCTGTGGAGAGAGCCTCCTCTTGAGATGCGATGGGAATGCCGGGTATCCTTTCCCGACGAAGCAGGGAAAGGAACCCTCATCTCGAGCAGTGAGGCTGAAACGGGACTCCTCTTGATGTTGGCGGGACCCTCCATGTTCCTCTCGAGTGTAGACGGGTATTTTGGGGAACTTGTTGATTTGCAGCCAGGGTATGAATGACCCTTTCGAAGTTCAAGAGGGAAGGTGTGATTTGTGTCCAGACGCCTCAGCGGAAAAGGGCCTCATCTTGCCTGGAGGGCAGAACCTCCTGGATTTTTGCGAGTTGCGGCGGGTCCCTGTCAAATTACGACGGGAACATCAGGGACCCGCTTTTGTGGCCTCAGGAAAGGCCAGTCTCCATGCGAGTTGCTAGGGGCTTCTCGGGATTCCTCTCCAGTCGGTGCCGGGGCCCAATTCCTCGTTTGGAATCTAGGCCAGAGCCTGAGGTTTTCTCTCTAGTGTTGACATGGATCTTGGGGTACTTCTGGAGGCTGCACATGGGAACCTGTCCTCGTCTCAAGGGGGACATGCACGTCCGCTTTCCTCCCAAACTGGAGCAGCAGTTTCAGTCTTCCCGTCGAAGTGATACAGGAATCTGTGGCTTTCCCTCAAGGCTTTCCCACAGGGCTGTCACCCGTGCCACGTCGGCGTGCAAGTCGAGGCAGTGCAGGGAAATCAGGTTCCTCTGGAGTGGACTGAGAAATTAGGGGAAGTTTGGGAATTTGACATGATCCCTGCATTTCCTCTCGACTTTCCTGTGCAGAGCGCCTCCTCTCGAGATGTGAAGGGAATGCCGGGAATCCTTTCCCGACGAAGCAGGGAACGGAACCTACATCTCGAACTACGAGGACGAAATGGGGCTCCTCTTGATTTTGGTGTGATCCTCGCTGTTCCTCTCGAGTGGAGATGGGTATGTCGGGGAACTTCTTGAGTTGCAGCAAGGGTGTGTAGGACCCTTTCGAAGTTCAAGAGGGAAGGGGTGATTTGCCTCGAGACGCCTCAGCACAAAACGGCCTCATGTCGCATGGAGGGGAGAACCTCCTGGATTTTCTCGAGTTGTGGCGGGTCCCACTTGAGTTACGACGGGGCCCTAGGGAACCTCCCTTGTGGCCTCAGAAAAGGCCAGTCTCCATACGAGTTGCGAGGGGCCTCTAGGGATTCCCCTCCAGTCGGGGCCGGGGCATAAGACCTCATGTGCATTCGAGGCCAGAAGCGGAGGATTCCTCAGCAGTGCTGACATGGATCGTGGGGTACTTCTGGAGGCTCCACAGCAGAGTCAGTCCTCGTCTCGAGTGGGGACATGCAAGTCCGCTTTCCTCCCAAGCTAGAGCAGCAGCGTCAAACTTCCCGTCACATTGATACAGGGTTCTGTGGCTTTCCCTAGAGCCTTTCCTAGGAGGATTTCTCTCAGGGCTGTCACAGGTTCCACCGTGGTATGAGTCGATTCTCGGCGTGCAAGTCGAGGTTGCCAGGGAAATCAGGTTACTCTGGAGTGGACTGAGACATTTGTGGACTTTGGGAATGGTGGCACGACACCTGGAGTTCCTTGGTCTTCCCTGTGGAGATTGCCTCCATTTGAGATGCGACGGGAACGCCAGAATCCTTTGCCGACGGAGCAGGGAAAGGAACCCTCAACTTGAGCTATGAGGCAGAAACGGGGCTCCTCTTGGTGTTGGCGGGAACCTCCGTGTTCCTCTCGAATGGAGACGGCTGTGTCGGGGAACTTCTTGAGTAGCAGCAAGAGTGTGAAAGATCCTTTCGAAGTTCAAGAGGGAAGGTGTGATTTGCCTCCAGACGACTCAGCCGAAAAAGGCCTCATCATGCCTGGAGGGGAGACCTTCCTGGATTATCTCGAGTTGCGGCGGGTCCCTCACCAGTTACGACGGGGAACTCATTGACCTGCTCTTGTGGCCTCAGGAAAGGCTAGTCTCCATGGGAATTGCGAGCGGCCTCTCGGGATTCCTCCCCAGTCGGTGCCAGGGCCTAAAATCTCATGTGCAGTCGATGCAGGAACCTGAGGATTCCTCACCTATGCTGATATGGATCTTGGGGTACTTCTGGAGGCTCCACAGGGGAGTCAGTCTTCGTCTCGAGGGGGGACATGCACGTCCGCTTTCCTCCCGAGCTTAATCAGCAGTGTCTGGCTTCCTGTCGAGTTGATACATGGATCTGTGGCTTTCCCTCAAGGCTTTCACACGAGGCTTTCCCACAGGGTTGTCACAAGTGCCACGTGGTGTGAGTCGATACTCAGCGTGCAAGTCGAGGCAGTGGAGGGAAATCAGGTTTCTCTGGAGTGTACTGAGTTATTTGGTGGACTTTGGAAATGGTGGAACCCCGCCTTGAGTTCCTCTCGACTTGCTTCTGGAGAGCACCTCCTCTTCCTATGCGATGGGAACGCCAGGAATCCTTTCCCAACGAATTAGGAAAAGGAACACTCATCGAGCTAGGAGGCGGAAACGGGGCTCCTCTTGCTGTTGGTGGGACCCACCGTGTTCCTCTAGAGTGGAGACGGGTATGTCGGGGAACTTCTTGAGTTGCAGCAAGGGTATGAAGTACCATTTCTAAGTTCAATAGGAAACTGTGATTTGCCTCAAAACACCTCAGCTGAAAAGCGCCTCATCTCGCCTGGAGGGGACAACCTCCTGGATTTTCTCGAGTTGCGGCAGGTCCCTTTTGAGTTACGTAGAGGACTTCAAGGACCCACTATGGTGGCCTCAGGAAAGGCCCGTGTTCATGCGAGTTACAAGGGGCCTCTCGGGATTCCTCTTCAGTCGGTGCCCGGGCCTAAGACCTCGTGTGGATTCAAGGCCGGAAGCTGAGGATTCCTCTCCAGTGATGACATTGATCTCGGGTTATACTGCAGGCTTCTCAGGAGAGATTAATGTCGGCAGGGGAGAGGAATCCTCAGGTTCTGGCCTCGACTCCACATGAGTTCTTAGTCCCCAGCACCCCCTGGCGAGGAATCCCGAGAGGTCCCTCATAACCCGCATGGAGACAGGACTTTCATGAGGCAACAAGAGTGGGTACCTGAACTCCCTGTGGTAACTCGAGAGGGACCCTCCAGACTCGAAAAAATGAAAGAGGTTCTCCCTTCCAGGTGAGATGAGGCCATTTACCACTGAGGCATCTCGAGGCAAATCACACCTTCCCCCTTGAACTTCGAAAGGGTCCTTCAAAGCCTTGCTGCAACTCAATAAGTTTCCCAACATAACCGTCTCCACTCGAGAGGAACCGCGAAGGTCCCGCCAACATCAAGAGGATCCCTGTTTCCACCTCGTAGCTCGAGATGAGGGTTCCTTTCCCTGCTTCGTTGGGAAAAGTTTCCGGCGATCTTGTCGCATCTCAAGAGGAGGCGCTCTCCACAGGAAAGTGGAGAGGAACCCCAAGGGTCTTGCCACCATTCCCAAAGTTCCCCATATGTCTCAGTCCACTCCAGAGGAACCTGATTTCCCTGCAATGCTTCGACTTGCACCCTGAGAATGGACTCACACCACGATGGCACGTGTGACACCCCTGTGTGAAAGCTTCATTAGAAAGCCTCGAGGGAAAAGCACATATCCCTGTATCAACCCGACGGGAATACTGACACTACTGCTCCAGCTCGGGAGGAAAACTGACTTGCACGTCCCCACTCGAGATGACGACTGACTCTCTTGTGCAGCTTCCAGAAGTACCACAAGATCCATGTCAGCACTGGAGAGGAATCCTCAGGATCCAGCCTCGACTCAACACGAGATCTTATGCCCCGACATGGACTGGAGAGGAATCCCGAGAGGCCCTTCGAAACTAGCATGGAGACTGGCCTTTCCTGAGGCCACAATTGCGGGTTCCTGAGATCTCCGTCGTAACTCAAGAGGGGCCCGCACCAGCTCGAGAGAATCCAGCACGTTCTCCCATTCAGGCGAGATGAGGCCCTTTTCCGCTGAGGCGTCTCGAGGAAAATCACACCTTCCCTCTTGAACTTCGAAAGGGTCATTCACACCCTTGCTGCAACACAAGAAGTACCCCGACATACCCGTCTCCACACGACAGGAACACTGAGGGTCGCGCCAACATCAAGAGGAGACCCGTTTCCACCTCTTTGCTCCAGATGAGGCTTCCTTTCACTGCTTCGTCGCCAAAGGATTTCCAGCGTTCCCTTCGCATCTCAAGAGGAGGCGCTCTCCGGGATTTCCGTCGTTCCATTCGCATCTCAAGAGGAGGCGCTCTCCGCAGGAAAGTCGAGAGGAACTCCAGGGGTCGTGCCACCATTCCCAAAGTACCCCAAAGGTTTCAGTCCACTCCTGAAGAACCTGATTTCCATACTCTACTTCGACTTGCATGCAGAGTATCGACTCACACCACAGTGGTACGTGTGAGAGCCCTGTGGGAAAGCCTCGAGGGAAAGCCACAGATCCCTGTATCAAGGCAATGGGAAGCCTGACACTGCTGCTCCTGCTCGTGAGGAAAGCGGACGTGCATGTCCCCACTCAAGACGAGGACTGACTCCCCTGTGGAGCCTCCAGAAGTACCCGAATATCCAAGTCAGCACTGAAAAGGAATCCTGAAGTACCGTCCTCTACTCCACATGAGATCTTAGGCCCCAGCACCGACTGGAGAGGAATCCCGAGAGGCCCCTCGCAACTCACATGGAAACTGGCGTTTCCTGAGGCCACAAGAGATGGTCCCTGAGGTCCCCGCCACAACTCGAGGAAATCTAGGAGGTTCTCCCCGCCAGGCGAGATGAGGCCCTTTTCTGCTGTGGCATCTCGAGGCAAATCACACCTTCCCTCTTGAACTTCAAAAGGGTCGTTCACACCATTTCTGCAACTCACGAAGTTCCCCGACATACCCGTCTCCACTCGAGAGGAACACCGAGCGTCCCGTCAACATCAAAAGGAGTCCCATTTCTGCCTCATATCTCGAGATCATGGTTCCTTTCCCTGTTTCCTCGTGAAAGTTTTCCCAGCGTTCCCGTCACATCTCAAGACATGGTGCTCTACAAGGAAAGTCGAGAGGAACTCTAGGGGTCGTGCCACCATTCCCAAAGTCCCCCAGATGACTCAGTCCACTCCAGAGAAACCTGATTTCCCTGCACTGCCTCGATTTGCATGCCGAGGATCGACTCACACCCCGTTAGCATGTGTGACAGCCCTGTTGGAAACCATCGTGGGTAAGCTTGAGGGAAAGCCAGAGATCCCTGTATCAACGCGACGGGAAGCGTAACACTGCTGCTCCATCTTGGTGGGAAAGCAGACCAGTCTCCATGCGAGTTTCGAGGGACTTCTCGGGATTCCTCTCCAGTTGCTGCCAGGGCCTAAGACCTCGTGTGGAGTCGAGGCCGGAACCTGAGGATTCCTCTCCAGTGCTGACATGGATCTTGGGGTACTTCTGGAGGCTCCACAGGGGAGTCAGTCCTCGCCTCGCGTGGGGACATCCACGTCCGCTTTCCTCCCGAGCTGAAGCAGCAGAGTCAGGCTTCCTGGGCGTAGATACAAGGATCTGTGTCTTTCCCTTGAGGCTTTCCCAAGAGGCTTTCCCACAGGGCTGTCATATATGCCACTTTGGTTTGAGTCGATACTTGGCATGCAAGTAGAGGCAGTGCAGGGAAATCAGGTTCTTCTGGAGTGGACTGAGACATCTGGGGGACTTTGGGAAGGGTGGAACGACCCCTGGAATTCCTCTCGACTTTCCTGTGCAGAGCGCCTCCTCTTGAGATTAGACGGGAATGCCAGGATTCCTTTCACGAGGAGGCAGGGAAAGGAACCCTCGTCTCGAGCTACAAGGCGGAAACGGGGCTCCTCTTGATGTTGGTGGAACCCTCGGTGTTCCTCTCGAGTGTAGACGGGTATGTCGGGGAACTTCTTGACTTGCACCAAGGGTGTGAAGAACCCTTTTGAAGTTCAAGAGGGAAGGTATGATTTGCCTCGAGACGCCTCAGCGGAAAAGGGCCTCATCTTGCCTGGAGGGGAGAACCTCCTGGATTTTTTTGAGTTGTGGCATGTCCCTCTCGAGTTACGACTGGGACTTCAGGGACCCGCACTTGTGGCCTAAGGAAAGGCCAATCTCCATGCGAGTTGCGAGGGTCCTCTCGGGATTCCTCTCCAGTTGGAGCCAGGGCCTAGACTCGAGCAGAGTCGGGGCCAGAACCTAAGGATTCCTCTCCAGTGCTGATATGGAACTTGGGGTTCTTCCAGAGGCTCCACAGGGGAGTCAGTCCTCATCTCGAGTGGGGACATACATGTCCACTTTCCTCCCGAGCTGTAGCAGCAGTGTCAGGCTACCTGTCGCTTTGATACAGGGATCTGTGGCTTTCGCTCGAGGATTTCCCACAAGGCTTTCCCCACAGGGCTGTCACACGTGCCACCATGGTGTGAGTCGATCCTCGGCGTGAAAGTCGAGGCAGTGCAGGGAAGTCAGGTTCCTCTGGAGTGGACTGAGACATTACGGGGACTTGGAGAATGTTGGCATAACCCGTGGAGTTGCTCTCATCTTTCCTGTGGAGAGCGCCTCCTTTTGAGATGCAACGGGAACGCCAGGAATCCTTTCCCGAAGAGGCAGGGAAAGGAACCCTCCTCTCGAACTATGAGGCGGAAACGGGACTCCTATTGAAGTTGCCGATAACCTCAATGTTCCTCTCGAGTGGAGACGGGTATGTCGGGGAACTTCTTGAGTTGCAGCAAGGGTGTGAAGGACCCTTTTGAAGTTGAAGAAAGAAGGTGTGATTTGCCTCGAGAAGCCTCAGCAGAAAAGGTACTCCTCTCGCCTGGAGTGGAGAACCTCCTGGAGTTTCTCGAATTGCAGCAGGTTCCACTCGAGTTACCACTGGGACCTCAGGGACCCGCTCTTGTGACCTCACGAAAGGTCAGTCTCCATAGGAGTTTCGATGGAACTCTAGGGATTTCTCTCCAGTCAAGGCTTGGGTGGAAGACCTCATGAGGAGTCGAACTGAGAAACTGTGTATTCCTCTCCAGGGCTGACATGGATCTTGGTGTACTTCTGATGTCTGCACAGGGATTCAGGCCTCGTGTCAAGTGGTGAAATGCACGTCCACTTTCCTGCGGAGCTGTAACCATAGGATCAGGCTTCCTGTCGCGTTGATACAGGGATCTGTGGCTAACCCTCCAGGCTTTCCCACACTGCTGTTACACGTGCCTCTGTGGTGTGAGTCAATACTCAGCGTGAAAGTCAAGGCAGTGCAGGGAAATCAAGTTCCTCTGGAGTGGACTGAGACATTTGGGGGACTTTGGGAATGGTGGCACGACCCCTGGAGTTCCTCTCATCTTTCCTGTGGAGAGCGCCTCCTCTTGAGATCTGATGCAAACGCCGGGAATCCTTTCCCAACGAAGCAGGGAAAGGAACCCTCATCTCGAGCTATGAGGTGTAAACGTGCCTCCTCTTGATGTTGGTCAGACCCTCGGTGTTCCTCTCGAGGGAGACGGGTATGTCGGGGAACTTCTTGAATTGCAGTAAGGATAGGAATGACCCTTTCGAAGTTCAAGAGGGAAGGAATGATTTCCATCGAGACACATCAGTGGAAAAGGGCCTCATCTTGCCTGGAGGGAAGAACATCCCGGATATTCTGGAGTTTCGGCAGGTTCCTCTGGAGTTAAGACGGGTCATCAGGGTCCCACTACTGTTTCCTCAGGAATGTCCAGTCTCAATGCGAGATACAAGGTGTCTCTTGGGGTCCCTCTCCAGTCGGTGCTGTGTTCTAAGACCTCGTGTTTATTCGAGGCTGGAACCTGAGCTTTCTTCTCCAGTGATGACACGGAACTTGGGGTTCCTCTGGAGTCTCCACATGGGAGTCAGGCCTCGTCTCGAGTAGAGACATGCACATCTGCTTTCCTCCCGAGATGTAGCAGCAGTGTCACTGTTCCCGTCGAGTTCACCCAGGGATCTGTGTCTCTCCATTGAGACTTTTCCACAGGGGTGTCCCACGTGCCACTCTGGTGTGAGTTGATACTCGACGTGACATTCAAGGCAGTGTAGGGAAATCAGGTTCCTATGAAGTAGACTGGACATTTTGGGGACTTTTGGAATAGTGGCACGAACGCTGAATTTCCTCTCGACTTCCTGTTGAGAGCGCCTCCTCTTGAGATGCGACCGGAACGCCGGGAATCCTTTCCCGACGAAGCAGGGAAAGTAACCCTCATCTCGAGCTACGATGCGGAAACGGGGCTCCTCTTGATGTTGGTGGGACCCTCGGTGTTCCTCTAAATTGGAGACAGGTATGTCGGGGTACTTCTAGAGTTGAAATAAGGGTGTGAAGGAACGGTTCAAAGAGGGAAGGTGTGATTTCCCTCCAGACGCCTCTGCGGAAACGGGCCTCATCTCTCTCTTCTAGAGGGGAGAACCTCCTGGATTTTCTCGAGCTGCAGCAGGTTCTTCCGCGGGTCAGCCGCAGTTGATACAGGTAATTCGATGGTTGGGACAGCGTTGTCATCCTTGGATAATACATATTTAATTACAGATATATAGAGAGATTAGAAACCGATAGTGTAGTAGGAAGTTTAGTGGAGAAAAAGAGGCTAAATATCTTGGTTTATGTGGAATAGCATCCATGCTCCAGATGTGAATTCAGCCAGATAAACAGGGAGCAAGGAATAAATGACATGGTTGTATCAGTCTTTCCAGAAACTTATCCGATTTCTTTATTTTGGGGTTTGTTTATATACCTTTTGTTACAGATAGGGATAAGTACAGAGTCACGCAGGTGTCAGCAGTCCTGAACTTTGTAAAAATCAGGTGCTTCACATAAAAAGTTCTTAGCGATTTTCTGATCCTTTCTTTCTGATAACCAAAAAACATTTCTTCCAAGGGTGTTTCTTCTTAAACCAGGCACCACCCTAGAAATAAAGTTACATTCCTATAGGGTGACTGTGTAGTGAGTTATGATCAAGAAAGAAATTTATTTAACCCAAGGTTAACATGATTAATCTTAAAGGTTAATACTTTTTCTCCTATATGCTTAAAGTTTAATACTTATTTCTCCTATATGTTAGTTATATTCATTATAAGGGCAGGGATTATGGAGATTTAGCGGCAAACATCAGCCCAACAAATGAAAATCCTTTCACCAATGCTCCCCTTAAGATCTATTTAGTCTTAAGATAGTGATAAAGTTACATTTTACATAGCAAGGACACAGTGATTTATAACAAAGTACAGTGATCTATTACAAAAGAGAAAATTAATTAACTGAAAAAGTCTAGTATTGCTAACCTTAAAAACTACTATATTTCCTTTACTATATTCCAAATACATTGATTAATATATTCCCAGGTGCCTAAGGATATGGAGGCCTGGTGGCAATCATTGACTCAACAATGAGAAAAGCCCTATGCTAATTAAGACTCTCAAGCTACTCCAAAACTCTCTGTGCTGTTTATGGTTGAGAGGTAGTAAACAATCATGTGGGTAGTGGCAGGAGTATGCATAATCCTGTCACACAAGCTAGTCTGTCAGCAGAGAGGTTTGACCTGAGACATACTTGTTCCACCCAGGGAAGGTAATTAGCAGCAATTATTGACACAACAAATGAAAAACCCTTCACCAATATAATTCCTAACCAACCCACTATACTAATAATTTCCAACTCCCCAAAAGAATTTGACTTTAGTAAGTGTAAAATATCTCGTGCCTCTCAGGTTGGGAGGCTGTAAACAATCACATATAGCCTGACGAACCTATACAGGCAGGCTAGATAACCTTCAGAGGAGTCCTAAGCTGAAACACACTTGTCACCCCCAGGAATATTTATTGCCTTGGAGCTGCACTATACTCCTTCTCCGAGAGAAATGGTTATACGGAAGAGCATAACAGAGACTCTGGCTGTAGGGTAGCTGTTCAGCAACAGGGGGTTTCCTGAGGCTTGATCATGCCTTTGAGTATACCAAGCCTCCTTCCTCATGATCTTTGTCATGGGCGGAGTTCCTCATGCTGGCCCCCGGCAAGGTTCCTCTCAAGTTACAACAGGGACCACAGGGACCCGCTCGAGTGGCCTCAGGAAAGTCCACTACCCATGCAAGTTGCGAGGGGCCTCTCAGGATTCCTCTCCTGTTGGTATCGGGTCTGAAGACCTCCTCTGGAGTCGAGGCTGGAACCTGAGGATTCCTCTCCAGTGCTGACATGGATCTTGAGGTTTCTCTAGAGTCTCCACCGGGGAGTCAGGCATCATCTTGAGTGGAGACATGCACGTCTGCTTTCTGCTGGAGCTGTAGCACCAGGGTCAGGCTTCCCATCTAGTTGACACAGGTATCTATGGCTTTCCCTCCAGGCTTTCCCACAAGGCTGTCACACGTGCCACGGTGGTGTGAGTCAATAATCGGCGTGACAATCGAGGCAGTGCAGGGAAATCAGGTTCCTCTGGAGTGGACTGAGACATTTGAGGGACTTTTTGAATGGTGGCACGACCCCTGGAGTTCATCTTGACTTTTCCGTTGAGAGTGCCTCCTCTTGACAAGCAGCGGGGAAACCGGGAATCCTTTCCCAACGGAGCAGGGAAAGGAACCCTCATTTCGAGCTAGCAGATGGAAACGGGACTCCTCATGATTTTGTCGAGACCCTCGGTGATCCTCTCGAGTGGAGACAGATATGTTGAGGAAATTCTTGAGTTGCAGCAAGGGTGTGAAGGACCCTTTCGAAGTTCAAGAGGGAAGGTGTGATTTCTCTCGAAACACCACAGTGGAAAAGGGCCTCATCTCACCTGGAGGGGAGAACCTCATGGATTTTCTTGAGTTGCAGCAGGTTCCTCTGGAGTAACGACGGGGACCTAAGGGATCTGCTCTTGTGGCCTCAGGAAAGGCCAGTCTCCATACGAGTTGCGAGGAGCCGCTCGGGTTTCCTCTCCCATCGGTGCCGTGTTCTAAGACCTCCTCTGGAGTCAAGGCTGGAAATTGAGGTTTCCTCTCCAGTGCTGACATGGATCTTCGGGTTCCTCTGGAGTCTCCAGAGGGGTATCAGGCCTCGTCTCGTGGAGACATGTACGTCCGCTTCCCTCCCAAGATGTAGCAGCAGTGCCAGGCTTCCCGTCGAGTTGACACAGGGATCTGTGACATTCCCTCGAGACGTTCACACAGGGCTGTCACACGTGCCACCATGGTGTGAGTCGATACTCGGCGTGACAGTCGAAGCAGTGCAGAAAAATCGGGTTCCTCTGGATTGGACTGAGACATTTGGGGGACATTAAGAATGGTGGCATGACCCCTGGAGTTCCTCTAGACCTTCGTGTTGAGAGCGCCTCATCTAGTGATGCGACGGGAAGGCCAGGAATCCTTTTCCGACTAAGCAGGGAAAGGAACCCTCACCTCAAGCTAGGAAGAGGAAATGGGACTCCTCTTGATATTGGCGGGACCCTCGGTGTTCCTCTCGAGTTGAGACGGGTATGTCGGGGAACTTCGTGAGTTGCAGAAATGGTGTGGAGGACCCTTTCGAAGTTCAAGAGGCCAGGTGTGATATCCTTAGAGACGCCTGAGTTGAAAAGGGCCTCATCTCGCCTGAAGGGTTGAACCTCCTGGATTTTCTCGAGTTGTGGCAGGTTCCTGGGGAGTTACGACGGGGACCTCAGGGACCCGCTCTTGTGGCCTCAGGAAAAGCTCGTCTCCATGCGAGTTGCAAGGGGCCTCTTGAGATGCCTCTCCAGGTGGTGCCGTGTCCTAAGGCTTGTCTGGGGTCGAGGCTGAAACCCGAGGTTGCCTCTCCAGTGCTGACATCGATCTGGGGGTTCCTCTGGAGTCTCCAAAGCGGAGTCTGGCCTCGTCTCGAGTGGAGATATGCGCGTCCGCTTTCATCCCAAGCTGTAGCATCAGTGTCAGTTTTCCCATCGAGTTGAAACAGGGATCTGTGGCTTTCCCTCGAGGCTTTCCCACAGGGCTGTCACTCGTGCCACTGTGGTGTGAATCGATTCTCGGCGTCACAGTCGAAGCATTGCAGGAGAATCAAGTTCCTCTGGAGTAGACTGAGACATTTTGGTGACTTTTAGAATGGTGGCAAGAACCCTGAATTTCCTCTCGACTTTCCTGTTGCTAGCGCCTCCTGTTGAGATGCGATGGGAACACCAGGAATCCTTTCCCGACGAAGCAGGGAAAGGAACCTATATCTCAAGCAAAGAGTCAGAAACGGGGCTCCTATTGATTATGGCGGGACCCTCGGTGTTCCTCTCAAGTGGAGACGGGTATGTCAGGGAACTTCTTGAGTTGCAGCAAGGGTATGAAGGACCCTTTCAATGTTCTAGAGGGAAGATGAGATTTCCCTCAAAAAGCCTCAGCAGGAAAGGGCCTCATCATTCCTGGAAGGGAGAACCTCCTGGATTTTCTGGAGTTGCAGCAGGTTCCTCTCGAGCTATGACATGGACCTCAACTACCCACTCTTTTGACCCCAGGAAAGGCCAGTCTCCATGCGAGTTGCGAGCGGCCTCTCGGGACTCCACCCCAGTCGGTGCCACGTAAGAAGAACACGTCTGGAGTCGAGGACTGAACCTGAGGTTTCCTCTCCAGTGCTAACATGGGTCTTGGGGTTCCTCTGGAGTCTCCAGAGGGGACTCAGGCCACATATCGAGGGAGACATGCACTTCCACTTTCCTCCTGAGCTTTAGAAACAGTGTCAGACTTCCCGTCAAATTCTGACAGGGATCTGTGGCTTTCCTTAGAGGATTTCCCACAGGGCTCTCACATGTAACACCGTGGTGTGAGTCGATACGTGGCATGACAGTCAAGGCAGTGAAGGGGAATCAGGTTCCTCTGGAGTGTACTGAGACATTTGGGGGACCTTTGGAATGGTGGCATGACCCCTGGCGTTCCTCTTGGCTTTCCTGTTGAGAGGCTTCCTCTTGGTAAGTGACGGGGAATGCCGTGAATCATTTCCAGACGAAGCACGGAAAGGAACTCTCATCTTGAGCTAGGAGGAGAAAACAGGCTACTCTTGATTTTGGCCGGAACCTTGGTGTTGCTCTCATGTGAAGATGGGTATGTCGGGGAACTTCTTGAGTTGCAGCAAGGGTGTGAAGGACCTTTTCGAAGTTCAAGAGGGAAGGTGTGATTTCCCTCGAGACACCTCAGCAGAAAAGGGCCTCATCTCGCCTACAGGGGAGAACCTCCTGGATTTTCTCGAGTTGCGGTACGTTCCTCTCTAATTACGACGGGGACCTCAGTGACCCACTCGTGTGGCCTCAGGAAAGGCCAGTCTCCATGTGAGTTGCGACGGGTCTTGGGATTCCTTTCGAGTCGGTGTTGGGTCCTAACAACTCATCTGGAGTCGAGGCCAGAAGCTGAGGTTTCCTCTCCAGTGCTGACATGGATCTTGGGGTCCCTCTGGAGTCTCCACAGGGGAGTCAGGCCTCGTTTCGTGTGGAGACATGCTCGTCCGCTTTCCTCCCTTGCTGTAGCAACAGTTTCAGGCTTCCCATCGAGTGGACACAGGGATCTGTGGCTTTCCCTCAAGGCTTTCCCACAGGGCTTTCCCACATGCCACCTTGATGTGAGGTGAAACTCGTCGTGACAGTCGAGGCATTGCAGGGAAATCAGGTTCCTCTGGTGTGGACTGAGACATTTGTGTGACATTTGGAATGGAGACACGATCCCTGGATTTCCTCTCGACTGTCCTGTTGAGAGCGTCTCCTCTTGAGATGCGACGGGAACGCCAGGAATCCTTTTCCGACGAAGCAGGGAAAGGAACCCTCATCTCGAGCTAGGAATCAGAAACGGGGCACCTCTTGATATTTGCAGGACCCTCGGTGTTCCTGCCTATTGGAGACGGGTATGTTGGGGAACTTCTTGAGCTGAAGCAAGGGTGTGAAGGACCCTTTCGAAGATCAAGAGTGACGGTGTGATTTCCGTCTGCTGGGACCTAACAAACGCCATGATAGGCTTCAGGGACTAAGGTAGGAGTCACGGGAAAAGCTGAGTCATTGCCCAATGAGGTCACCCCCATGGATGCCAGGACTTGTGTAATCAGCATACTCCCTGTAACCTGGTTTGAGTTTATCAGGATGTAAATGACATCCCCCTGCAGCCAATAGCCAATTAGTAAATACCAGGAAACCCCTGCAGCCAATAAAGATTAGCCAATTAGTAAATTCTAGGAAACTCCTGCAGCCAATCAGCCCTTGCCAACTCTCTGTCTTTGTTCTAAAACCTATAAATAGTGCTGTAAATCTGGGCTCGGGGCTCTTGCTCCAATGCACTGTGTTGGATGTTGCGGGAGCCCTAGCTCGAGCTAAAAATAAAACCCCTTCTTGCTTTTGCATTGCTGTAAACGTCTTATTCTCTCAGTTTTGGGAACTCGGACTCTGGGCATAACATTTGGAGGCTCGTCCAGGATCCCTTCAACTGGGAAGAATAACACTCTCCTGGTAGAAGGGGTTTCCTCACTAGGAGGAAAGATATCTGAACACTGGTGTTAAGTCTGGTTAAGTCCAGCATAAGGCCGAGGCCCAGCATACACACTGGAAGGCAATTGGCTCTTGTTAGGCCTAATCAGAGGTGAATTAGTCGTCCTAACCAGTGTAAGACTGAGGCCCAGTGAGCATGCTGGAAAGCAACTGGCAGCCAGCATAAGACCAGGGCCCAGCATTCACACTGGAAGGCAGCTGGTTCTGTGAGGGATTGGGAAGGAACATCTCTCCCGTCTCCGAGTCTGGTGGGCAGTGGACGCCCTTTGGTGAGATAACATTGGGAAGCAAGACAACAGTAACCCGTGATAGACCTAGTTCTGTGTTTTTGGCCGATATTTATTTGTCTTCTGTCTGTCGCCTTTCTTTGTGTGCCGGCGCCATTTTTGTTTTTGTGTGTATGTGTGTGTGTTCATTATGAGCTCTGTCATTATGGGTCAAAGCTCTTCTGCCCTTTTGTCTGTAATGATTGACCATGAAGATCAGCAGAGTCAGAAGAAGAAGCCAATAATCCAGGAATCCTCTTTATATCCTAGCCTGATTGACTTAGACACTGAAATCTCACCTCCCCCATATATGCAGCCACCCTTGCCCCCACAGGTACCGCAGGTGTCATCCGTAGAACAAAGGAGGTACCCAGAACCCTCGGCTCCGCCATGGGAAGGGGTGCCGGCCCAAGAAACTCACAGAAGGACTCGAAGGGGAGGAGACTTGTCTGAGGATGGAAGCCGGGAGGCTCCTTCATCCACCATTCAGGCATTCCCTGTCCGGGTGGGGCCAGCAAATCCCAGTGGGGAGTGAACATACCAGTACTGGCCGTTTTCTACAAGTGATTTATATAACTGGAAAACTCAAACCCCTTCTTTTTCCAAAAAACCCCAGGGTCTTATTGATCTCTTAGATTCTATCCTGTTTACTCACAATCCTACTTGGGATGATTGACAGAAGCTGCTGCAGGTGCTCTTCACCACGGAGGAATGGGAGTGAATTCTATCGGAAGCACGAAAACATGTTCCAGGAGTGGACGGAAGACCCACCACGCAGCCCCACCTAATCGAGGAGGGGTTTCCTTTGATGCGACCGAACTGGGATTTTGAACGCGCTGAAGGTAGGGAGTGTCTCCGAGTGGACCGCCAAACTCTGATGGCTGGCCTCTGGGCAGCCGCCAGGAAACCAATGAATTTGTCTAAGGTAAATTTGATAAGGCAGGAGCCAAACGAGAGCCCAGCAGCCTTTTTAGAGAGGTTAATGGAGGCTTTCAGGCAGTATACGCCCATGGACCCTCAGGCTGATGAGTCACGCGCAGCAGTCTTGCTAGTCTTTGTTAATCAGGCAGCTTCGGATATCAGGAGGAAGTTACAGAGGATAGAGAGGCTGGGAGAACAGTCAATACAGGATCTGGTGAGGGCAGCTGAGAAAGTGTTTAATAACAGAGAGACCCCTGAGGAGAGGGAGGGACGAATTAGACGGGAGGAAAGGGAATTTAGAGCTAAGGAAAACCGAAGAAATCAGAAAGAGCTGGCTCAAATTTTCTTTGTGGGGACGAGACTGGGACCTGATTCTTGGAAGACTCGAAACACCCAGCCAAAAGGAAGGGAGAAACCAGCCAGACCGGCCCTAAAGAGAGACCAATGCACCTATTGCAAAGAGCAAGGGCACTGGAAAAATGAGTGCCCCAAGAGAAACCTGAAAAAAAGGATTATAAGAAAGAAGAGTCTCCCTCGGGTACCCACATTTTATATGCAGGAGAAGATAGTGATTAGGGGGGTCAGGGTCTGGCACCCCTCCCCGTGTCCTGGGTAACTATTAATGTGGAGGGGAAACTGGTCAGCTTCATGGTGGATACGGAAGACCAATACTTGGTCCTCAATCAAAAATTCGGGCCAATGTCCAAGAAGACTAGCTTGGTACAGGGAGCCACTGGGAGAAAAAGATATTACTGGACTACTAAGCGAAAAGTGGACTTGAGAGCCCAACGGGTGTCCCACTCATTTCTGGTGATCCCAGAATGTCCGGCCCCTTTATTAAGAAGAGATCTATTGTCCAAAGTCAATGCGCAAATTCACTTTCACTCCGGAGGGATATCAGTCACAGCCTGGCTTGGAAAACCAATTCATGTTTTATCCCTGGCACTGAGAGATGAATACAGATTATATTCACCAAAACCCCCTGCAGCTGTGGACCCGGCTATGCTACAATGGATCCAAAAATACCCTCTGGCCTGGGCCGAGACGGCAGGAGTAGGACTGGCAAAACAAAGACCTCCCATCATTGTCGAATTAAAAGCAAATGCTACCTCTGTGAAGGTAAAGCAGTACCCCATGAGTCAAGAGGCCCAGCAAGGAATCATGCCACACATATAGCACCTCCTGAAGGTAGGGATTCTTAAAAAGTGCTGGTCCCCATGGAATACTCCCCTGCTGCCTGTGAAAAAGCCCAGGGGAACAGAATTTAGACCCATCGAAGATCTTCGTGAAGTCAACAAACGGGTGAGTGACATTCATCCCACTGTCCCTAACCTATACACACTCTTGAGCGGCTTGCCACCAGACTACATCTGGTATACAATCTTGGACTTAAAAGATGCCTTTTTCAGCTTCCCTCTGGCCCCCCAGAGCCAAGAGATCTTTGCATTCGAATGGACTGATGAAGACAGTCAAACTGTAGGACAGCTGACCTGGACTCTCCTTCCACAGGGATTTAAAAACTCACCGACGTTGTTCAACGAGGCTCTAGGTGAGGACCTCTGTGAGTACTGGACTAGCCACCACGATGTTGTCCTATTGCAATATGTGGATGACCTCATGCTGGCCACTACTATCAAGGAGGTATGACTAGAGGCCACAGGCGACCTCCTTCAGACTTTGGGGACATTGGGGTACCGGGCAAGTGCAAAGAAGGCCCAAATTGCTAAACAGGAAGTCATTTACTTGGGGTACAAAATAAAACAGGGGCAAAGATGGTTGACTCAGGCTATGAAAGAGACTATTTTACAGATCCCCAAGCCAACGACTCCTCGGCAAGTGAGGGAGTTCTTAGGGACTGTTGGCTACTGCAGGCTATGGATCCTGGGGTTTGCTGATAAGGCCCAGCCTCTATATGAAGGAAGTAGAGAAAATAAGAACTGGACTTGGACTGAACCAATGAGGCAGGTGTTTCAGGAACTCAGGCAGGCATTGCTAGAAGCCCCAGCCCTAGCTCTCCCTGACCCGGCTAAGCCATTTCAACTGTTTGTTGATGAAATGCAGGGAGTGGGAAAGGGAGTCCTGACACAGCAATGGGGACCTTGGAGGCGGCCTGTGGCATACCTCTCTAAAACGGCTGGACCCAGTAGCTGCTGGATGGCCACCCTGTCTTTGTATCATCGCGGCCGCTGCTCTCCTTGTCCATGATGCTGACAAGCTGACTTATGGACAGCGCCTCCTGGTCTACACTCCCCATGCCATAGAAGGGAAGATACCGGGGGGAAAGGCCAGGACAGCATTTGGAGATAGATTTTACAGAGGTAAGGCCAGACAAATATGGCTATCGTTACCTGTTAGTTTTGGTTGATACATTTTCTGGGTGGGTAGAAGCTTACCCCACGGAAAAGGAGACAGCAATAATAGTGGCTAAGAAGCTCCTAGAAGAGATAATACCTAGGTTTGGGCTGCCGGCATCTACTGACTCTGATAATGGACCTGCATTTGTGAGCAAAATTGTTAAAGGACTGGTCTCAGCCCTGGGGACCAAATGGAAGCTACATTGTGAGTACAGTCCCCAGAGCTCAGGACAAGTAGAAAGAATGAATCAGATCCTAAAAGAAACTTTAACAAAGCTGGCAATAGAGACTGGCGGGGACTGGGTAACCCTCCTTCCCTTTGTGCTTTTTTAGGCATCAATACCCCCTATAAACTAGGTTTGACTCCCTTTGAAATTGTATATGGAAGTCCACCCCCCGTTTGTCCAGTATTTGAGGGGAAGACTAAACCATCTCTCTCACTACACACGTTCCAACAAGAGATGCTGGCTTTAAGTAAAGTGCATAAACATATCTGGTCACTGATATGAGAAGTTCATGAGGGCCAGAGTAAAGGACAAATCGCGTCCCATGATATGGGCCCGAGAGATTGGGTCTGGGTTAAGAGACACCAGTCAAAAACCTTAAAGCCAAGATGGAAGGGCCCCTATGTTGTTCTCCTTACCACCCCCACTGCCCTAAAGGTCGACGGAATTGGACCCTGGGTGCACTGCAACCACGTGCGTCAAGCCACCCCAGAGGAACAAGAAAAGGCCCAAAAAGAATGAAAGGCAACGCCACATCCCACCAACCCCTTAAAAATGAAGCTCGTCCGCCAGCTGGCCCCAGATGAATCCCCCTAAATCTCCTGTTGGAGTCCCTCCTTCTCCACTCCAGAACTGCTGGTGCTAACCCACATCAACTTGCTAAGATCACCTGGATGCTTTGTAATGGACTAACCCATGAGGTATTCAATTCGACTACTGGAATCCCCACAATACTTGGTGGCCAGATTTATTCTTCGACCTTGGACCTTTGTAAAAAGAATATATCAGTAAGGTTCAAGTGATGATGCTGAGACAACAATATCAGGCAATGTTTCAGAATGAGGAGGAGGATTGCTCTCCATGATCAAAGGACAGAGGGGAATGTTGGGACCTAACAAATGCCATGATAGGCTTCAGGGACTAAGGTAGGACTCACGGGAAAAGCTGAGTCATTGCCCAGTGAGGTCACCCCGAGGATGCCAGGACTTGTGTAATCAGCATACTCCCCATAACCTGGTTTGAGTTTATCAGGACGTAAAAGACATCCCCCTGCAGCCAATAGTCAATTAGTAAATACCAGGAAACCCCTGCAGCCAATAAAGATTAGCCAAATAGTAAATACTAGGAAACTCCTGCAGCCAATCAGCCCATGCCAAAACTCTGTCTTTGATCTAAAACCTATAAACACTGCTGTAAATCTGGGCTCGGGGCTCTTGCTCCAATGCACTGTGTTGGATGTGGTGGGAGCCCTAGCTCGAGCTAGAAATAAAAACCCTTCATGCTTTTGCATTGCTGTGGATGTCTTATTCTCTCAGTTTTGGGGACTCGGACTATGGGCATAACACCTCGAGACGCCTCAGCAGAAAAGGGACTCATCTCGCCTGGAGGGGAGAAACTCCTGGATTTTCTCGAGTTGCAGCAGGTTTCTCTCGAGTTACAATGGAGACTTCAGGGACCCGCTCATGTGGCCTCAAGAAAGGCCAGTCTCCATGCAAGTTGCGAGGAGCCTTTGCGGATTTCTCTCCACTCGGTGCCGGGTCCTAAGACCTCATCTGGAGTCGAGGCCGGAACCTGAGGATTCCTCTTCAGTGCTGACATGGATCTTCAGGTTCCTCTGGAGTCTCCAAAGGGAAGTCAGGCCTCGTCTGAAGTGAAGACATGCACGTTTGCTTTACTCCCGAGCTATAGCAGCACTGTCAGGTTTTCGGTCACATTGATACAGGGATCTGTGGCTTTCCCTCGAGGCTTTCCCACAGGGCTGTCACAAGCACCACCGTGGTGTGAGTTGATACTCGGTGTGACAGTTGAAGCAATGCAGGAATATCAGGTTCGTTTGGAATGTACTGAGATATTTGGGGGGCTTTTGGAATAGAGGCACAACCCCTGGAGTTCCTCTCATCTTTTGTGTGGAGAATGCCTCCTCTTGAGATGTGCCGGGAATGCCGGGAATCCTTTCCGGATGAAGCAGGGAAAGGAACACACATCTCCAGCTAGGAGGCGGAACAGGGGCTCCTCTTGATTTTGGCGGGACCCTCCGTGTTCCTGTCGAGTGGAGACGGGTATGTCAGGAAACTTCTTGAGTGGAAGCAAGGGTGTGAAGGACCATTTCAAAGTTCAAGGGGGAAGGTGTGATTTCCCTCGAGACACCTCAGTGGAAAAGGGCCTCATCTCGCCTGGAGGGGAGAACCTCCTGGATTTTCTGGAGTTGAGGATGGTTCCTCTCGAGTTACGATGGGGACCTCAGGGACCCGCTCGTGTGGCCTCAGGAAAAGCCAGTCTCCATGCGAGTTGCAAGGGGCCTTTCGGGATTCCTCTACAGTCAGTGCCAGGTCCAAAGCCCTTGTCTGGAGTCAAGGCCTAAACCTGAGGTTTCCTCTCCAGTGTTGGCATGGATCTTGGGGTACCTCTGGAGTCATCACAGGGGAGTCAGGCCTCGTCCCAAGTGGAGACATGCACATCCGCTTTCGTCCCGAGCTGTAGCAGCAGTGTCAGGCTTGCCATCGTGTTGAACCAGGGATCTGTGGCTTTGCCTCGAGGCTTTCCCACAGGGCATTCACACATGCCAACGTGGTGTGAGTTGATACTCGGTGTGACAGTCGAGGCACTGCAGGGAAATAAGGTTCCTCTGGAGCGGACTGAGATATATGGGGGATTTTTGGAATGGTGGCACGACCCCTGAAGTTCCTCTCGACTTTCCTGTTGAGAGTGCCACCCCTTGAAATGCGAAGGGAATGCCTGGAATCCTTTCCCGACGAAGCAGGGAAAGGAAACCTCATCTCGAGCTAGGAAGCGAAAACGGGGTTCCTCTTGATTTTGGCGGGACCCTCGGTGTTCCTCTCGAGTTACGACGAGGACCTCAGGCACCCACTTGTGTGGCCTCAGGAAAGGCCAGTCTCCATGCGAGTTGCCAGGGGCCTCTCTGGATTCCTCTCCAGTTGGTGCCGGGGCCTAAGACCTCATCTGGAGTCGAGGCCGGAACCTGAAGTTTCCTCTCCAGGGTTGACATAGATCTTGGGGTTCCTCTGGAGCCTCCACAGGGGAGTCAGACCTCATCTCGAGTGGAGACATGTACGTCTGCTTTCCTCCCAAGCTGTAGCAGCAGTGTCAGGATTCCCATCGCGTTTAAAAAGGGATGAGTGTCTTTCCCTCGAGGCTTTCCCACAGGGTTCTCAAAAGTGCCACAGTGGTGTGAGTTGATACTCGGCATGACAGTCAAGGCACTGCAGGGAATATCAGGTTCCTCTGGAATGGACTGAGATATTTGGAGCACTTTTGGAATGGTGGCAAGACTCCTCGAGTTCCTCTCGACTTTCCTGTTGAGCGCGCCTCCTCTTGAGATGCGACGGGAATGCCGGGAATCCTTTCCTGATGAAGCAGGGAAAGGAACCCTAATCTCTAGCTAGGAGGCAGAATCGGGGCTCCTCTTGATTTTGGCAGGATCCTTGGTGTTCCTCTCGAGTGGAGATGGGTATGTCAGGGAACTTCTTGAGTTGCAGCAAAGATGAGAAGGACTCTTTCCAAGTTCAAGAGGGAAGGTGTGATTTCCCTTGAGATGCCACGGCGGAAAATGGCCTTCTCTCGCCTGGAGGGGAGAACCTACTGGATTTTCTCGAGTTGCGGCAGGTTCATCATGAATTTCGATGGGGACTTCAAGGACCAGCTTGTGTGGCCTCATAAAAAGCCAGTCTCCATGCGATTTGCCAGGGGCCTCTCGGGATTCCTCTTCAGTCGTTGCCGGGGCCTAAGACCCCATGTGGAGTTGAGACCAGAACCTGAGGTTTCCTCTCCAGTGCTGACATGGATCTTGGGGTACTTCTGGAGTCTCCACAGTGGAGTCAGGCCTCATTTTGTGTGGAGACATGAACGTCCGCTTTCCTCCCAAGCTGTAGCAGCAGTGTCAGACTTCCCATCGCATTGACACAGGGACCTGTGGCTTTCCCTCGAGGCTTTCCCACAGGGCTGTTATTGGTACCTGACCTGAGCCATGACAGGCTCAACAGGCCACACTAGGCCTAAGCCTCAGGTTCTTATAAGCATGAATCATAATTCTGGGAAGACCCACCAAGGTCCCCGATGACACCAAGGCCCCTGATAACACCAAGGTCCCCGATGACACTAAGGTTCCCCCCCCTCGCCGATTACGCCAGTGTTAAGACAATCACCACGATGACCCAAGGTTGAGTCAATCAGCACACGCCAACTACACTATTGCTGAGACAAAAGACCACCTGTATATAAGCAGCTGTGATTCAGAGCTCGGAACTCTCGTCAAGATTCCACTCTGCTGGATGAGACCTGGGCCCTAGCTCGAGCTGGCAATAAACCCCTTTATACTTTTGCATTGCTGTGGATGTCTTATTCTCTCAGTTTTGGGGACTCGGACACTGGGCCTAACATAGGGGCTCGTTCGAGATTCCTTTTAACTGAGGGGAATAACACCTTCCCGGCAGAAGTGGTTCCTTAACCTGAAAGAGGTCGACCTAGCTGGCATAAGGCTGAGGTCTGGCCTCATGCTGGGAAGGCAGCAGGCTCTGTAAGAGTATTAAACCTAGCCAGCATAATGCCAAGGCCCAGCATTGTGCTGGGAAGGCGGCTGGCTCTGTGGACACCTTGTTGGTAAGATAACCTCAAGGGAAAGGAAGTTTCAGGAGGTCCCCAGGAAGACCTCGTTCTGTGTTCTTGGCCGATGTGTATTTGTTATCTGTTTGTCATGTCTGTGTGAGTGCCAGCATTGTCTCTGCTCTTTGTGTGTTCATTTTGTCTCCTGTGTAATCATGGGGGAAGCAACTTCTACTCCTTTGTCCCTTATGACTGACCACTTTTCTGATTTTAATTCTAGAGCACGAAATCTATTGATATTAATGAAGAAGAACAAACTAATGATTTTCTGTTCCACCGAGTGGCCTGCCTTTGATGCTGGCTGGCCACAAGACTGAAACTTCAGCCTGCCAATTATTTGAGAGGTTAGAGAGAAAGTGCTCGCTCCTGGCACATCTGGACACCCAGACCAAACTCCCTATATTTTGGTCTGGCAGGATTTGGTGGAAAATCCACCAGCCTGGCTGAGACCTTTTATTCTCCAGCCCTTTACTTCCCCTTCCCCCATTTCGTCTATCCCACAGGTGCTTGTTGTGGAAACATCCAAAGAGGAAGAACACAAAGAGCACAACAGCCGGGTGAAGCCGGTATTCCAGGAATCCTCACTCTATCCTAACCTAATTGACCTAGGAACCGATCTCTCCCCACCCCACTATGCACATCCGCCTTTGCCCCCTCAGGTACCTCAGATCTCATCCGGAGGAATGCGAAGGGATACCGAACCCTCGGCCCCAACCCAGGAAGGGGGCCCCGACCAGGGAACTCGAGGAAGAACTAGGGGAGTCCCCAATGTGGTGGACGAAAATAACCCGGAAGCCCCCACCTCCACCGTCCGGGCACTTCCTGTTCGGGTGGGGCCAGCCCGCCCGGACAGGGAACAAAAGTACCAATACTGGCCCTTTTCCACTAGTGATCTATATAATTGGAAAACTCAAACTCCTTCATTCTCAGAAAAGCCTTAGGGCCTCATTGATCTTTTAGAATCCATTCTTTTCACCGATAACCCCACTTGGGATGATTGTCAGCAGCTGTTACAAGTGCTTTTCACCACAGAGGAATGAGAACAGATATTGTCAGAAGCACGGAAGAATGTTTCAGGGGTAGGTGGGAGACCTACCATGCAACCGAATCTGATTGATGAGGGATTCCCCTTGACGCAGCCCAGATGGGACTTCGAGCACGATAAAGGTTGGGAGCATCTCCAAGTGTACCACAAGACTCTCACAGCTGGCCTCCGAGCAGCCGCCAGGACACAACAAATTTGGCTAAGATAAATCTGGTTAGACAGGAGCCAAATGAGAGCCCGGCAGGCTTTCTTGAGAGATTAATGGAAGCTTTTAGGCAGTATACCCCCATGGACCCACAGGCTGATGAGTCACACGCGGCAGTTATGCTAGCATTTGTAAATCAGGCAGCCCCAGATATCAGGAAGAAACTGCAAAAAATAGAGAAGTTAGGGGAACAATCCATACAAGACCTGGTGAGGGCAGCAGAGAGGGTTTTTAACCATAGGGAAACTCCAGAGGAAAGAGAAGAACGTGTTAGATGGGAAGAGAGAGAGTTCAGGGCAGAGAAAAATCGCAGGAATCAGAAATAATTAGCCCAGATGTTCTTTGCAGGCATGAGACAGGGAGCTAATTCTCAGGGAACTAGTGAAGTCAGGCCGAAAGACGAAGGAAAGCAAGTTGGACAGAGACTAAGGAAGGACCAATGTGCATATTGTCAGGAGCGAGGACACTGGAAAATAGAGTGCCCTAAAAGAAAACCGGGGGAAAAGCCCACCAGGGAAGAAACACCTTCCCCTGGGGCCCACATCTTATATGCAGGAAATGATAGCGATTAGGGGGGTCAGGGCTCAGCCCCCCTCCCCAAGTCCTGGGTAACTGTACACGTGGAGGGGAAACCAGTCAGCTTCATGGTGGACACAGGGGCCCAATACTCAGTCCTTAACCAGAAAGACGGGCCAATGTCCAAGAAAACCAGCTGGGTACAAGGGGCCACCGGAACTAAACGATATGGATGAACTACTAAAAGTCAGGTGGACTTGGGGACCCAACGAATGTCTCACTCATTTCTTGTGATACCAGAATGCCTGGCTCCCTTACTAGGGAGGGATTTATTATCTAAGGTCAATACTCAAATCCACTTTGACCACGGAGGGATATCAGTTATGGATGGGACTGGACATCCTATACAGGTTTTGTCCTTGGTGCTAAGGGATGAATATAAATGTACCAGCTGAGGCCTCCCATGGCTATTGACCCTAATGTGCAGCCTTGGGTCCAAAAATACCCTATGGCCTGGGCAAAAACAGTGGGAGTAGGACTAGCCAAACAGAGACCCCCCATCATCGTTGAACTGAAAGCAGATGCCACCCCTGTATGGGTGAAACAGTACCCCCTGAGTCTGGAGGCCCAATGAGGAATCACGCCACATATCCAGTGGCTCTTGAAGGTAGGGATTATCAGAAGGTGTCAATCGCTGTGGAACACTCCCCTGTTACCTGTGAAAAAGCCTGGCGGAATGGACTTTAGACCAGTCCAAGATCTTTGTGAAGTCAACAAATGGGTGAGTGACATTCATCCCACCATCCCTAACCCGTACACCCTCTTGAGTGGCCTGCCACCAGACTATGTCTGGTATATGGTCCTGGACTTGAAGGATGCCTTTTTCAGTTTGCTGCTGGCCCATTCGAGCCAAGAGATCTTCGCTTTTGAGTGGGCCGAGGAGGGCAGCCAGACCATGGGACAACTAACCTGGACTCGCCTCCCACAGGGCTTCAAAAACTCACCAGCGCTATTTAATGAGGCTCTGGGCAAAGACCTCCATGAGTACCGGGCTGATCACCCCAACGTTGTCTTGTTGAAGTATGTGGTTGATCTTATGCTAGCCATTGCTACTGAGGAGGCATGCCTAGAGGCGACAGGCAACCTCTTCCAAACTTTGGGGACATTGGGGTACCATGCTAGTGCAAAGAAAGCCCAAATTGCTAGACAGGAGGTCACCTACTTAGGATATAAGATAAAGCAGGGGCAGAGATGGCTGACACAGGCTATGAAAGAGACTATTTTGCAGATCCCTGAGCCAGAAACTCCTCGTCAAGTGAGAGGATTTCTTGGGACTGTTGGGTATTGCAGGCTGTGGATCTTGGGATTTGCCAAAAAGGCCCGGCCATTGTATGAAGGGAGCAGGGAGAATAAAAACTGGACTTGGACTGAGCCAATGAGACAGGCATTTCAAGAACTTCGGCAGGCTCTGCTGAAAGCCCCGGCCCTTGCTCTCCCTAACCTGTCTAAACCCTTCCAACTGTTTGTGAATGAAAAACAGGGAGTAGGAAAGGGAGTCTTGATGCAGCAATGGGGGCCTTGGAAGCGACCTGTAGCCTATCTCTCAAAAAGACTGGACCCAGGGGCCTTCGAAGCGACCTGTAGCCTATCTCTCTAAAAGACTGGACCCAGCACCTCCAAATCATCGCAGCCACTGCTCTCCTGGTCCATGATGCCAACAAGTTAATGTATGGACAACAGCTCCTGGTCTACACTCCCCATGCCATTGAAGAGATTCTCAAGCAGCCACCGAGTAAGTGGATCTCCAATGCCCGCTTAACCCATTATCAGGCCTTGCTGCTGGATACCCCCCAGATACACTTTCAGACGCCCTGCTTCCTGAACCTGGCCACTCTCCTGCCTGCCCCGAAAAAAGACTGTCCCCTCCATGATTGTGGTGAAATATTGGCCGATGTGACAGCCATACGAAAAAACCTAAAAGATGTGCCCTTAAAAGACAGTGAACTGGTATGGTTTACAGACGGAAGTAGTTTTGTGAAAGATGGACAAAAAAGGGCAGGGGCAGCCATTGTAGATGACTCTGGAAGGGTCATCTGGGCTGAAGCTCTGCCCCCTGGGACATCCGCCCAGAAAGCGGAATTAATAGCCTTGATAAAAGATCACCATTTATACCGACAGCCGGTATGTATTTGGAACAGTGCATATTCAGGGCCCAATATATAGAGAGTGGGGGTTTACAACAGCAGAGGGAAAAGAAGTTAAAAACCTACTTGAAATCCACAGACTCCTAGCAGCAGTCCACTGACCCCGAGCCGTGTCCATAGTACATGTCCCAGGACACCAAAAAGGAGAAGATATCAAGGCTCGAGGCAACTGTGCTGCCAATGTGGTGGCCTGGGAAGCAGCCCTTGGAGACTGTAAAACCCCCATATTGACTGTGGGATTTCCACCACCGGGAATGGGAACCCTGCCCCCAACCCCCGAGTATTCCTCTTCTGATCTAAGTTGGATCCAAGAAAATACCAACTGTCCGGAGGGCAAAGACGGATGGTATCCAGACCAAAATGACAACTTGTTGCTTCCGGCTAACTTGGGTCGACACCTTTGCACGCACTTACATCAGACCACCCATCTGGGAGAGAAAAAGACTCTAGCACTCTTACAGACAGTGCGTCTGCAGTTTCCCTGACAAAAGGCAACTATGAAAGACATAGTCTGTGCCTGTAAGGCGTGCCAGATGATGAGACCAGGAAAAGGACAGCACGCGGGTATAAGGTACTGGGGAGAAAGGCCAGGACAACACTGGGAGATAGATTTTACAGAGGTAAGGCCAGGCAAGTATGGATACCGTTATCTGTTAGTTCTGGTCGATACTTTCTCTGAGTGGGTGGAAGCATATCCCACTAAGAGTGAAACAGCAACAATGGTAGCTAAAAACTCCTAGAAGAGATAGTGCCTAGGTTTGGGTTGCCGGTGACCATTGGCTCTGATAATGGACCTGCTTTTGTGAGTCAAATTGTTCAGGGACTGGCCTTAGCTCTGGGGACCAAATGGAAACTACATTGTGAATACAATCCCCAGAGCTCAGGACAGGTATGAAGACTGAATCGGACTCTAAAAGAAACTTTGGCAAAACTGGCAATAGAGACTTGTGGGGACTTGGTGACTCTCTTTCCCTTCGCTCTCTTCTGAGCGCATAATACCCTTACAAGTTAAACCTAACCCCCTTTGAAATTGTTTATGGGGGGGGGGCCCCTTCAGTGTGTCCTATCTTTGAGGGAAGAATCCAGCCATCTCCTTCATTGTGGCAGTTCCAAAAAGCTCTATTGGCCTTAAGCAAGGTGCATGTGCACATCTGGACTTTACTCAAAGAAATCCATAAAGGCCAAGAGAAGGGAACAATTCCTTTACACAACATTGTTCCCGGGGACTGGGTTTGGGTCAAACGGCATCAAGTCAAGACATTAGAGCCTAGATGGAAGGGCCCTTATGTTGTTCTTCTTACTACCCCTACTGCCCTGAAGGTTGACGGCATTGGACCTTGGGTGCACTGTAACCACGTGCGCTGTGCTATCCGGAGGAACAGAAAAAGGCCCAGAGAGAATGGAAGGTGACACCACATCCCTCCAACCCTTTAAAGATGAAGCTCACCCATCGACAGGACTCAGACGAATCACCCTGATCCTCCTGTTGGTGACCATCCTCCTTGACCTGGGAGCCACCAATGGAAACCCGCACCAGCCGGCCAGGATCACCTGGAAACTTCAAAACGGACTGACGCGAGAGGTACTTAACTTAACCTCAGGAACACATCCCCCGAACACCTGGTGGCCAGATCTGTACTTTGACCTAAAAGAGGTGGTGGGTGTACCCTGGGCAAAGGGTCTCCTCTGACTTTACGGGTTCTGGGCATGTCCTGGCCACCAAAGGAGCAACTGGAAGACTTGTAGGGGTCTACAGGACTACTTCTGTAAGTCCTGGAGTTGTGTAACTTCTAATGATGGAAAATGGCGTGGGAGGTAGGAAACCGAGACCTACTCAACTTCTCATTTGCAGGGCCCTTGGCCCAAGCCCTCGGCCCAAGCCCTCGGAGACCTATACTATCACTGTGTCAAATGTGACTATTCACAAGTTAGAATAAGGCTCAATCAAGAGGCTGCAAGTAAAGAGAGGTCTTGGGTTTCCGGTCTGTCCTGGGGAATACAAACTAGCCCCCAATGGACCCATGGGTATTTTGGAGAAATTATAATCGTCAGCCAGATCATAGAGCCAACACAGGTGCATAGTATAGGTCCCAACCCGGTCAAAAAGATTGATTCACTAGAAATAGCTGAGACATACCTGACTCCAAGCCTTGCTACACTGGATTCCACATCCTCCGGTTCCCTCAGTCCCCCGGTCCACATCCCCAACCTTGGGAAATCAGACCCATTATGGAAATTAGTTAAGGCAGACTATACAACCCTAAACCAAACCAACCCAGAAGCAATGAAATCCTGTTGGCTCTGCTACACTCTATATCCTCCCTATTATGAAGCAATAGGCTTAGATGCTTCTTACAGCCTGACCACTAGCATAGATCCACCTAAATGCCACTGGGGAGAACAAAAGGTGAGCCTCACAATGAAAAAAGTGTGGGGAAAAGGACTTTGTGTAGGTAAGGTCCCACCAGAGAAATCTCCCTTGTGCTCTCAATCAGCTGAGCTCACAGAGTTAAATCAGACAAAATGGATTGTGCCAGAGGCAGGGGGTTGGTTGGTGGGTCTGCTCTCATACCAGACTGACTCCATGCTTACATGTCTCAGTTTTTAATCAAAATAGAGAGTTTTGCATATTGGTGGCTGTCGTGCCCAAAATCTTATACCACCCTGAAGGAGTTATGTATAGCTATTGGACTGGAGAAATATCAAATCAGTTGCAAGAAACAGAATCAAGAGATAGCCCATTACAGCCATCACATTAGCAACCATGTTCAGCCTTGGGGTTGCTGGAGCAGGAACCGAGATAACAGACTTGTCCCTCCAAGGCCAAGGGTTTACGTCATTGCAGGCAGCTATAGATGAAGACATTACCCGCATAGAAGAGTCAATTAGTCACCTAGAAAGTCACCTAGAAAGACTACTTCCCTGTCTGAGGTAGTCTTGCAGAACAGAAGAGGGTTAGATCTTGTTTTCTTGCAACAAGGGGGGCTCTGCACAGCTCTGGGAGAAGAATCTTGTTTTTACACAGATCACACTGGTGTAGTGAGAGAATCTATGGCCAAAGTAAAGGGAGGACTAAATCAACGGAAAAGAGAGCGAGAAGCCCAACAGGATGGTTTGAGTCTTGGTTCCAACAATCTCCATGGCTAACAACAGTGATTTCCACCCTGGTGGGACTTCTTATGGTGCTACTATTAATACTCACTTTTGGAACATATATCCTAAACAAGCTTGTAACTTTTGTAAAGGAAAGTATTAATACAGTACAACTACTCGTACTCAGGCAACAATACCAGGTCTTGCCCCAAAACAAAGAGGAAGATTCCTCGATATGATCAAGAGACAGGGGGGAATGTTGGGACCTGACCTGAGCCATGACAGGCTCAAGAGGCCACACTAGGCCTAAGCCTCAGGTTCTTGTAAGCATGAATCATAATTCTGGGAAGCCCCACCAAGGTCCCCAATGAAACCAAGGTCCCCGATAACACCAAGGTCCCCAATGACACCAAGGTCCCCCCCCCCGATGACGCCAAGGTTAAGACAATCACCACCATGACCCAAGGTTGAGTCAATCACCACAGGCCAACTACACTATCGCTGAAACAAAAGACCGCCTGTATATAAACAGCTGTGATTCAGAGCTCGGGTCTCTCATCAAGATTCCACTGTGCTATATGAGACCTGGGCCCTAGATCGAGCTAGCAATAAACCCCTTTATACTTTTGCATTGCTATAGACATCTTATTCTCTCAAGTTTGGGAACTCAGATACTGGGCATCACACTGTCACATGTGCCACAGTGGTGTGAGTCGATACTCAGCATGACAGTAGAGGCAGGGCAGGGAAATCAGTTTCCTATGGAGTGGACTGAGACATTTGAGAGACTTTTGGAATGGTGGCATGACCCCTGGAGTTACCCTCGACTTTCCTGTTGAGAGCGCCTCCTCTTGAGATGAGACGGGAACGCCGGGATTCCTTTCCAGAAGAAGCAGGGAAAGGAACCCTCATCTCGAGCTAGGAGGCGCAAACGGGCACTCCTCTTGATTTTGGCGGGAACCTCGGTGTTCCTCTCGAGTGGAGACGGGTGTGTGGAAACTTCTTGTGTTGCAGCAAGAATGTGAAGGACCCTTTTGAAGTTCAAGAGGGAAGGTGTGATTTCCCTTGAGACACCTCAGGGGAAAATGGCCTCATCTCGCCTGGAGGGGAGAACCTCCTGGATTTTCTCGAGTTGTGGCAGGTTCCTCTCGAGTTACGACGGGGAGGGGACTTCAGGGAGCTGCTCTTGTTTCCTCAGGAAAGGCCAGTCTCCATGCGAGTTGCGAGGGGCCTCTCGGGATTCCTCTCCAGTCGGTGCCGGGTCCTAAGACCTTGCCTTAATTCGAGGCCAGAAGTTGAGGTTTCCTTACCAGTGCTGACATCGATCTTGGGATTCCTCTGGAGTCTCAACAGGGGAGTCAGGCCTAGTCTCGAGTGGAGACATGCATGTCTGCTTTCCTCCAGAGCTGAAGCAGCAGGGTCAGGCTTCCCGTCACGTTGACACAGGGATTTTTGGCTTTCCCTCGAGATTTTCCCACAGGGCTGTCACACGTGCCACCATGGTGTGAGTTGATACTCAGCGTGACAGTCAAGGCAGTGCAGGGAAATCAGGTTCCTCTGGAGTGGATTGAGACATTTGGGGGACTTTTGGAATGATGGCTATTGGGGGCCAGCGTGAGGAACTCTGCCCATGGCAAAGGTCATGAGGAAGGAGGCTTGGCATATGCAAAGGCATGATCAAGCCTCAGGAAACCCCCTGTTCCCGAGCATCTACCCCAAAACCAGAGTCTGTTTTATGTTCTCCCCCATAACCATTTTTCTCGTGAAGGAGTAAATGTGCAGCTCCAAGGCAATAAAAATTCCTGGGCGTGACAAGAGTGTTTCAGCTTACAAACTCCTCTGAAGGTTATCTAACCCACCTGTATAGGTTCGTCCAGCCACATGTGATTTTTTCAGCCTCCCAACCTGAGAGGCATGAGATGTTTTAGACTTACTAAAGGCAAATTCTTTGGGGGAGTTAGAAATTATTAGTATAGTGGATTGGTTAGGAATTATATTGGTGAAGGGTTTTTCATTTGTTCTGTCAATAATTGCTGCTAATTCCCTGCTCTGGGTGGGACAAGGATGTCTTAGGTCAAACTTCTCTGCTGACAGACTAGCTTGTGTGACAGGATTATCCATACTCCTGCCAGATGATTGTTTACTACCTCTTAACCATAAACAGCACAGAGAGTTTTGGAGTATTTTGAGAGTCTTAATTAGCATAGGGCTTTTTCTTCTCATTGAGCCAATGATTGCTGCCAGGCCTCCATATCCTTAGGCACCTGGGAATATATTAATCAATGCATTTGGAATATAGAAAAGGAAATGTAGTAGTTTTTAAGGTTAGCAATACTAGACTTTCTGAGTTAATGAATTTTCTCTTTTGTAATAGATCACTGTGCTTTGTTATAAATCACTGTGTCTTTGTTATGTAAAAATGTAATTTTATCGCTATCTTAAGACTAAATAGATCTTAAGGGGAGCATTGATGAAAGGATTTCATTTGTTGGGCTGATGTTTGCTGGTAAATCTCCATGTTCCCTGCCCTTAAAATGAATATAACTAACATATAGGAAAAATAAGTATTAACCTTTAAGCATATAGGAAATATAAGTATTAACCTTTAAGATTAATCCTGTTAACCTTGGGTCAAATAAATTCCTTTCTTCATTGTAACTCACTACACCCTCACCCTATAGGAATGCAACTTTATCTGGAGGGTGGTGCCTGGTTTAAGAAAAAACACCCTTGGAAGAAATATGGTTTTTGGTTATCAGAAGAAAGGATCATAGAATGTCAGCAGGTCTCACTCATGGCCAGAAGATGATGTAATATCCCTAAGACCTTTTTTTGTTATACATTTATGTGAAGCACCTGATTTTGATAAAGGTCAGGACTGCTGACCCCCGCATGACTCTGTATTCATCCCTATATGTAACAAAAGGTATATAAGCAAACCCAAAAATAAAGAAATCAGATCAGTTTCCAGAAAGACTGATTCCCTCATGTCGTCCTTTTCTGCTCCCCATTTTTCTGGCTGAATTCCCATCCTGAGTGTGGGTGCCCTCCAAGTCAACTTATTTGCCCCGGTTTTCAAGCCCACGTGAGAAGGAGCCCAAGGAGGAGCACCTTCTGATATTCAAGTGGCACCGGCGGCCCAACGTAGATGGTGCAAATTCCTTGTCTTGGTATTTTATTGGTATCCCACGTAAACCAAGGTATTCAGCCCCTTTTTCTCTCCTACTATTTTCTGGCCAAATTCCCATATGGGGTACATGGGTACCCACCAAGCCTATTAATTTTCCCTGGGCTTCTAAAATTAGACCGGGGGGGCCTCAGTGCCTCCTCTCCTTCAGGAGAACGGGAAGACGCCTGCGGCCTACGTAGGTGGTGATTGGTATCCCACGTGAACGAAGTTATTTGGACTCTTTTTCTCAGCTAATCTTCTAATCCCTCTCTATCTGTAATTTAATAAGTTATTTCCAAAGACGCTGACGCCGTCCCCACTTTCGAATTCCCTGGATCCACTGGGGCTGGACCCCGGCAGGTGGCACCACCCCTGGAGTTCCTCTCGACTTTCCTGTTGAGTGCGAATTCTCTTGATATGCGACGGGAACTCCAAGAATCCTTTCCCAATGAAGCAGGGAAAGGAACCCTGAACTCGAGCTAGCAGGCAGAAATGGGGCTCCTCTTGATTTTGGTGGGACCCTCGGTATTCCTCTCGAGTGGAGACAGGTATTTCGGGGAACTTCCTGAGTTGCAGCAAGGGTGTAAAGGACCCTTTCAAAGTTCAAGAGGGAAAGTGTGATTTCCCTAGAGACGCCTCAGCGGATAAGGGCCTCATCTCGCCTGGAGGGGAGAACCTCCTGGATTTTCTCGAGTTCCAGCAGGTTCCTCTCAAGCTACGATGGGGACATCAGGGACCTGCTCCTGTGGCCTCAGGAAAGCCCAGACTCCATACGAATTGCGAGGGGACTCTCAGGATCCCACTCAAGTCGGTGCAGGGTCCTAAGACCTCATCTGGAGTTGAGGCCAGAACCTGAGGTTTCCACTCCAGTGCTGACATTGGTCTGGGATTTCCTCTGGAGTATGTACAGTGTAGTCAGGCCTCGTCTTGAGTGGAGACATGCACGTCAGCTTTCCTCCCGAGCTGTAGCAGCAGTGGCAGGCTTCCCATCGCATTGACATAGGGATCTGTGGCTTTCCCTCGACGCTTTCCAACAGTGCTGTCACACGTTCCACCGTGGTGTGAGTAGATACTCGGCATGACAGTCGAGGCAGTGCAGGGAAATCAGGTTCCTCTGGAGTGAACTGAGATATCTGAGGTGCTTTTGGAATGGTGGCACGACACCTGGTGTTCCTCTCGACATTCCTGTTGAGCGCCTCCTCTTGAGATGCCACGGGAACGCCAGGAATCCTTTCCCAAAGATGCATGGAAAGGAATCGTCATCTCGAGCTAGGAGGAGGAAACGGGGCTCCTCTTGATTTTGTCGGGACCCTCGGTGTTCCTCTGGAGTGGAGACGGGTATTTTGGGGAACTTCTTGAGTTGCAGCAAGTGTGTGAATAATCCTTTCGAAGCTCAAGAGGGAAGGTGTGATTTCCCGAGAGACACCTCAGCGGAAAAGGGCCTCATCTCGCCTGGACATGAGAACCTCCTGGATTTTCTCGAGTTGTGGCAGGTTCCTACCGACTTTTGACGGGGACCTCAGGGACCCACAAGTGTAGCCTCAGGAAAGGCCAGTCTCCATCCGAGTTGCCAGGGGCCTCTCGGGATTCCTCTCCAGTCGGTGCCCGGTCCTAAGATCTGGTCTTGAGTCGAGGCCAGAAGCTGAGGTTTCCTCTCGAGTGCTGATGTGGATCTTGGGGTTCCTCTGGAGTCTACACAGGGGAGTCAGACCTCGTCTGAAGTGGACACATGCACGTCTGCTTTCCTGTCGAGCTGTAGCAGTAGTTTCAGGCTTCCCGTCGAGTTGACACAGGAATCTGTGACTTTCCCTCGAGGCTTTCCCACACGTGCCACCGTGGTGTGAGTCGATACTCGGCGTGACAGTCAAGGCAGTGAAGGGAAATCAGGTTCCTCTGGAGTGGACTGAGACATTTGCGGGACTTTTGGAACGAACCCTGGAGTTCCTCTTGACATTCCTGTTGAGAGCGCCTCCTTTTGTTCTGTCACGAAAACTTTGCGAATCCTTTCCTGAAGAAGCAGGGAAAGGAACCCTCATCTCGAGCTAAGAGGAGAAACCGAGGCTCCTCTTGAATCTGGCGGGGCCCTCGGTGTTCCTCTCAAGTGGAGATGGGTATGTCGGGGAATTTCTTTAGATGCATCAAGGGTGTGAAGGACACTTTCGAGATTCAATAGGGATGGTGTCATTTCCCTCAAGATGCCACAGTGGAAAAGGGCCTCATCTCGCCTGGAGGGGAGAATCTCATTTTTTTTTTTTTTTTGAGTTACAGCAGGTTCCTTCCGAGTTACGTCGGGGACCTCAGGTATCCACTCGTGTGGCCTCAGGAAATGCTAGTCTCCATGAGAGTTGCAAGGGGCCTCTCCGGATTCCTCCCCAGTTGGATCCGGGTCCTAAGTCCTTGTTTAAAGCTGAGGCCGGACCCTGAGCTTTCCTCTCCATTGCTGACTAGGATATTGGGGTTAATCTGGAGTCTCCACAGTGGAGTCAGACCTCATCTCGAGTGGAGACATGCACGTCCGCTTTCCTCCTGAACTGTAACAGCAGTGTCAGACTTCCCATTGAGTTGAAACAGGGATCTGTGGCTTTCCCTCGAGGTGCCACATGGCTGTCACACATGCTACCATGGTGTGAGTCGATACTTGGGGTGACAGTCGAGGCACCTCAGGGAAATCAGGTTCATCTGGAGTGGACTGAGACATTTGGGAGCTTTTGGAATGGTGGCACGACCCTCGGAGTTCCTCTTGAACGTCTAGTTGAGACGGCCTCTTCCTGAGGTTCGAAGGGAATGCCAGGATTCCGTCCCCCGACGAGGCAAGGAAAGAGTCCCTCCTCTCGGGATGAGGTGGGAGAACCGAGGCTCTTCTTGAGTTGTGGCGGGACCCTCAGTGTTCCTCTCTAGGGCAGACGGTGATGTTGGGGAACTTCTTGAGTTGCCTCAAGGGTGTCAAGGACCCTTTCGGGACTCAGGAGGCAAGGTGGGATTTCTCTCAAGAAGCCACAGCAGAAAAGGGCCTCAGCTCACGTGGAGGGGATAATCTCCTCGTTTTTCTCGAGTTGCGGTGGGGTTCCTCTTGAGTTAAGCCGGGCACCTCAGGGACCCGCTCGTGGGGCCTCACGGACATCCAGTATCCACACGAGTCGTGAGAGGCCCGTCGGGATTCCTCTGCAGTCGCAGTTGGGGCCGAGGACCTATTATGAAGTTGAGCCCGGACACTCAGGGTTCTTATCCAAGGCCGACATGGATCTCGGAGTTCCTCTGGGTCGCCCACAGGGGAGTCAGGCCTCGTCTCGTGTGGAGCCATGCAAGTCCGCTCTCCTCTCAAGCGAGAAAAGCAGTGTCAGGCTTCCTGTCGGGTTGACCATAGAGATCAGAGGCTTTCTCTCGAGGTGCCACAGGGCTGTCACACCCGCCATCGTGTTTTGAGTTAGTCCTCGGGGTGACCGTCGAGTCAGTGCAGGGGAGTCAGGTGTGTCTGGAGTGCACTGGGACATCGGTGGTCTTTTGAAATTGTGGCAAGAACCCTGGAGTTCCTCTCGAGGGTCAAGTGGAGACCGCCTCCTCTTTAGGTGCGACGGGAACACCGGGATTTCCTCCACAACAAGCAGGGAAAAGGACCCTCCTCTTGTGATGAGGAGGGAGAACCGGGGCTCTTCTTGAGTTCTGGCTGGACACTCGGAGTTCCTCTCGAGTGCAGACGGGGATGTCGGGGAACCTCTTGAGTTGTCTCAAGGGCGTCAAGGACACTTTTGGTAATCCGGAGGGAAGGTGAGATTTGTCTCGAGACGCCGCATCAGAAAAGGGCCTGAACTCGCGTTGAGGGGATAATATCCTGGTTTTTCTCAAGTTGCAGCACGGTTCCTCTCGAGTTATGATGGGGACCTCAGGGACCCGCTCGTGGGGCCTCAGGGAGGTCCAGTCTCCACGTGAGTCGTGAGGTGCCCCTCAGGATTCCTCTACAGTCGCTGCCGGGGCCAAGGTCCTCATCTGCAGTTGAGGCCAGAACCTCAGGGTTCCTCTCCAGGGCCGACATGGAATCTCGGGGTTCCTCCTGAACGTCCACAGGAGAGTCAGGGCCTCATCTCCTGTGGAGCCATGCAAGTCCGCTCTCCTCTCGAGCCGGAAAAGCAGTGCCAGGCTTCCTGTTGGGTTGACCATAGGGATCAGTGGCTTTCTCTCAAGCCGCCATAGGGCTGTCACACCTGCCATCATGTTTTAGAGTTGGTCCTAGTGGTGACCATCCCGTCAGTGCAGGGCAGTCAGGTGTGTCTGGAGTACACTGGGACATCTGGGTCTTTTGAAATGGTGGCATGATCCCTGAAGTTCCTCTCGAGCGTCTAATGGACATGGCGTCCTCTTGAGGTGCGAAAGGAGTGCCGGGATTCCCTCCCCGATGAAGCAGGGAAACGGACCCTCCTCTTGGGATGAGGAGAGAGAATTGGGGCTCTTCTTAAGTTGTGGCGGGACGCTCGGTGTCCCTCTCAAGCGCAGACGGGGATGTTCGGGAACTTTTTGAGTTGCCTCCTTGAGGCAAGGACCCTTTCAGGGCTCAGGAGTGAAGGTGGGATTTATCTTGAGACGTCGCAATGGAAAAGGGCCTCAGCTCCCATGGAGGGGAGAATCTGCAGGTTTTTCTCGAGTTGTGGTGGGATTCCTCTCGAGTTATGATGGGGACCTCAGGGACCCACTCTTATGGCTTCAGGGAGGTCCAGACTCCACACGAGTCGAGAGGGGCCACTCAGGATTCCTCTACAGTCGCTGCTGGGGCCTAGGTCCTCATCTCGAGTTGAGGCCGAAACCTCAGGTTTCCTCTCCAGGGCCGACATGGATCTCGGGGTTCCTCTGGGGCATCCACAGGGGAGTAAGGCCTCGTCTCGTGTGGAGCCATGCAAGTCTGCTCTACTCTCAAGCCAGAAAAGCACTGTCAGTCTTCCTGTCAGGTTGACCAAAGGGATTGGTGGCTTTCTCTCGAGGCACCACAGAGCTGTCACACCTGCCATCGTGTTTTGAGTCGGTCCTCGGGGTGACCGTTGCATCAGTGCAGGGGAATCAGGTATGTCTGTCCCTCCCCGACAAAGCAGGGAAACGGACCCTCCTCTCGGGATGAGGAGGGAGAACCGGGGCTCTTCTTGAGTTGTGGCGGGACCCTCGGTGTTCCTCTCGAGTGCAGACAGGTTTGTCGGGGAATCTATTGAGTTGCCTCAAGGGTGTCAAGGACCCTTTCAGCACTCAGGAGGGAAGGTGGGATTTCTCTCGAAACGCTGTAGTGGAAAATGGCCTCAGCTCTCGTGGAGGGTAGAATCTCCTGGTTTTTCTCGAGCTGCGTTGGGGTTCCTCTCGAGTTACGATGGGGACTTCAGCGACCCGCTGTTGGGGCCTCAGGGAAGTCTATTCTCCAAGCGAGTCGCGAGGGGCCCCTCAGGATTCCTCTACATTCGCATCTAGGGCTGAGGTCCTCCTCTGGAATTGAGGCTGGAAACTCAGGGTTCCTCTCCAGGGCCGACATGGATCGAAGAGTTCCTCTGGAACATCCACAGGGGAGTAAGGCCTTGTCTCGTGTGGAGCCATCTAAGTCCGCTCTCCTCTCGAGCCGGAAAAACAGTGTCAGTCTTCCTTTTGGTTGACCATAGGGACCTGTGGCTTTGTCTCGAGGTGCAACAGGGCTGCCACACCTGCCATCCTGTTTTGAGTCTCTCCTCGTTGTGACCGTCGTGTGAGTGCACGGTAGTCAGGTGTGGCTGGAGTGAACTGGAATATCGGGGGCCTTTTGAAATGGTGGCAGGCCCCTGGAGTTCCTCTCGAGCATCAAGTGGAGACTGCCTCCTCTGGAGGTGCCACGGGAATGCCGGGATTCCCTCCCCAACAAAGCAGGGAAACAGACCCTCCTCTCAGGATAAGGAGGAGAACTGGGGCTCTTCTTGAGTTGTGGCGGGACCCTCGGTGTTCCTCTCGAGTGCAGACGGGGAGGTCGAGGAACTTCTTGAGTTGCCTCAAGGGTGTCAAGGACCCTTTCGGAGCTCACGAGGGAAGGTGGGATTTGTCTCAAGACGCCAGAATGGAAAAGGGCCTCAGCTCGCGTTGAGGGGAGAATCTCCCGTTTTTCTCCAGTTGCGGCCGGGTTCCACTCGGTCACGACGGGGACCTCAAGGACCCGCTCTTGGGGCCTCAGGGAGGTCCAGTGTCCTAGCAAGTCATGAAGGGCCCCTCGGGATTCCTCTGCAGTCGTTGTCGGGGCCGAGGTCGTCATCTGGAGTTGAGGCTGGAACCTCAGGGTTCCTCTCCAGGGCCGACATGGATCTTGGGGTTCCTCCTGGGCTTCCACGGGAGAGTCAGGGACTCGTATCGTTTTAAGCCATGCAAGTCTGCTCTCTTCTTGAGCCGTAAAAGCAGTGTCAGGCTTCCTGTCGTGTTGTCCATAGGGATCGGTGGCTTTCTCTCGAGGCACCACAGAGCTGTCACATCTGCCATCGTGTTTTGAGTCAGTCCTCGGGGTCACCGTCGAGTCAGTGTAGGGGAGTCAGGTGTTTCTGGAGCACACTGGAACATAGAGGGTCTTTTGAAATTGTGGAATGACCCCTGGAGTTCCTCTCAAGCGTCAAGTGGTAGCGCCTCCTCTTGAGGTGTGACGGGAATGCCGGGATTCCCTCCCCTAGGAAGCAGGGAAGTGGACCCTCCTCTCGGGATGAGGAGGGAGAACTGGGGCTCTTCTTGAGTTGTGGCAGGACCCTCGGTGTTCCTCTCGAGTGCAGACAGGGATGTAGGGGAACTTCTCGAGTTGCCTCAAGAGTGTCAAGGACCCTTTCGGGGCTCAGGAGGGAAGGTGGGATTTCTCTGGAGACTCCGCAGCGGAAAAAGGCCTCAGCTCTCTTTGAGGGGAGAATCTCCTGTTTTTTCTGGATTTTCGGCGGGGTTCCTCTCGAGTTACGATGGGGACTTCAGGGACTCACTCGTGGGGCCTCAGGGAGGTCCAGTGTCCATGCTAGTCGCGAGGGGCGCCTGGGATTCCTCTGCAGTCGCTGCAGGGTCAAGGTTCTCATCTCTAGTTGAGGCCGGAACCTCAGGGTTCCTCCCCAGGGCAGACACAGATCTCGGGGTTCCTCTGGGGCATCCAAAGAGGAGTCAGGCCTTGTCTCATGTGAAGCCATGGAAGTCCACTGTCCTCTCGAGCCGGAAAAGCAGTATCCAGCTTCCTGTCGTGTTGACGATAGGGATCGGTGACTTTCTCTTGAGGCGCCACAGGGCTGTCACACCTCCCATCGTGTTTTCAGTCGGTCCTCGTGGTGAACGTCGTGTCAGTGTAGGGGAGTCAGGTGTGTCTGGAGTGCACTGGAACATCGGGGGTCTTTTGAAATGGTGGCAGGACCCCTGGAGTTCCTCTCGAGCGTCAAGTGGAGACTGCCTCATCTTGAGGTGCAACAGGAATGCCGGGATTCCCTCCCTGAGGAAGCAGGGAAACGGACCCTCCTCTTGGGATGAGGAGGGAGAACTGGGGCTTTTCTTGAGTGGTGGCGGGACCCTCGGTGTTCCTCTCGAGTGCAGACGGGTTTTTCGGGGAGCTTCTTGAGTTGCCTCAAGGGTGTCAAGGACTCTTTCAGGGCTCAGGAGTGAAGGTGGGATTTTTCTCGAGATGCCACAGTGGAAAAGGGCCTCAGCTCATGTGGAGGGGGGAATCTCCAGTTTTTCTCGAGTTGCATTGGGGTTCCTCTCGAGTTACGATGGGGACTTCAGGCACCCGCTCATGTGGCCTCAGGGAGGTCTAATCTCAAAGCGAGTCACTAGGGGCTCCTCAGGATTCCTCTACAGTGGCTGCCAGGGCCGAGGTCCTCCTCTGAAGTTGAGGCTGGAACCTCAGGGTTCCTCTCCAGGGCCTACATGGATCTCAGGGTTCCTCTGGGGCGTCCACAGGGGAGTCAGGCCTCATCCCGTGTGGAGCCATGCAAGTCCGCTCTCCTCTCGAGCTGGAAAAACAGTTTCAGTGTTCCTGTCGGGTTGACCATAGGGTGCCGGGGGCCAGCGTTAGGAACTCTGCCCATGGCAAAGGTCATGAGGAAGGAGGCTTTGCATACGCAAAGGCGTGTTCAAGCCTCAGGAAACCCCCTGTTCCTGAGTATCTACCCCAAAACCAGAGTCTGTTTTTTGCTCTCACCTACACCTCTGACTTTATGGGGGGCTTTCCCCCATAACCGTTTCTCTCGAAGAAGGAGTTAACTTGCAGCACCAAGTCAATAAATATTCCTGGGCGTGACAAGAGTGTTTCAGCTTATGGACTCCTCTAAAGGTTATCTAGCCCACCTGTATATGTTTGTCCGGCCACATGTGGTTGTTTACAGCCTCCCAACCTGAGAGGCATGAGATGTTTTAGACTTACTAAAGGCAAATTCTTTTGTGGAGTTAGAAATTATTAGTATAGTGGGTTGGTTAGGAATTATATTGGTGAAGGGCTTTTCATTTGTTGTTTCAATAATTGCTGCTAATTCCCTGCTCTGGGTTGGACAAGGATGTCTCAGGTCAAACCTCTCTGCTGACAGACTAGCTTGTGTGACAGGATTATCCATACTCCTGCCACATGATTGCTTACTACCTCTTAACCATAAACAGCACAGAGAGTTTGGGAGTATTTTGAGAGACTTAATTAGCATAGGGCTTTTTCTTCTTGTTGAGTCAATGATTGCCACCAGGACTCCATGTCCTTAGGCACCTGGGAATATATTAATCAATGTATTTGGAATATAGAAAAAGGAAATATAGTAGTTTTTGATGTTAGCAATACTAGACTTTTTGAGTTAATGAATTTTCTCTTTTGTAATAGATCACTGTACTTTGTTATAAATCACTGTGTCCTTGCTATGTAAAAATGTAACTTTATCACTATCTTAATACTAAATAGATCTTAAGGGGAACATTGGTGAAAGGATTTTCATTTGTTGGGCTGATATTTGCTGCTAAATCTCCATATTCCCTGCCCTTATAATGAATATAACTAACATATAGGAGAAAGTATTAACCTTTAAGCATATAGGAGAAATAAGTATTAACCTTTAAGATTAATCCTGTTAACCTTGGGTTAAATAAATTCCTTTCTTGACTGTAACTCACTACACCCTCATACTATAGGAATGCAACTTTATTTTGAGGGTGGTACCTGGTTTAAGAAAAAAACACCCTTGGAACAAGTAAGTTTTTTTGGTTATCAGAATGAAAGGATCATAAAATGTCACCAGGTCTCATGGCCAGAAGTTGATGTAAAATCCCTAAGACCTTTTTATGTGAAGCACCTGATTTTGATAAAGGTCAGGACTGCTGACCCCCGCATGACTCTGTATTCATCCCTATATGTAACAAAAGGTATATAAGCAAACCCAAAAAATAAAGAAATCAGATCAGTTTCTGTAAAGACTGATGCCCCCATGTCACTTCTTTCTTGCTCCCGTTTCTCTGGCTGAATTCCCATCTGGATTCAGCCTCCTTTTCTCCACTAATTTTCCTACTACACTATCCATTTCTAATCTCTCTATATATCTGTAATTAAATATGTATTTTTCCAAGGATGCCGACGCCGTCCCCACCTTTGAATTCCCTGGATCCACCTGGGCTGGACCTTGGCAATAGAGATCTGTGGCTTTGTCTCGAGCTGCAACAGGGCGGCCACACCGGCCATCGTGTTTTGAGTCTGTCCTCGTGGTGACTGTCGTGTGAGCGCAGGGGAGTCAGGTGTGTCAGGATTGCACTGGGACATCGGGGGCCTTTTGAAATGGTGGCACGGCCCCTGGAGTTCCTCTCAAGCATCAGGTGGAGACCGCCTCCTCTGGAGGTGTGATGGGAACACTGGGATTCCCTCCGCGACGAAGCAGGGAAATGGACTGTCCTCTCAGGATGAGGAGGGAGAACTGGGGCTCATCTTGAGTTGTGGTAGGACCCTCGGTGTTCCTCTGGAGTGCAGAGGAGGATGTCGGGGAACTTCTTGAGTACCCTCAAGGATGTCAAGGACTCTCGGGGCTCAGGAGGGAAGGTGGTATTTCTCTCGAGACGACAGAGTGGAAAAGGGCCTCAGCTCGCGTTGAGGGGAGAATCTCCTGGTTTTTCTCTAGGTGCGGCGGTGTTCCTCTCAAGTTACGACGGGGACCTCAGGGACCCATGCGTGGCGCCCCAAGGAGGTCCAGTCCCCATGCTTGTCGTGAAGGGCCCCTCGATATTCATCTGCAGTCACTGCCGGGGCCGAGGTCCTCATCTCTAGTTGAGGCCTGAACCTCAGGCTTCCTCTCCAGGGCTGACACAGATCTCGGGGTTCCTCTGGGGCGTCCACAGGGGAGTCAGGCCTCGTCTTGTGTGGAGCCTTGCAATTCCGCTCTCCTCTCGAGCCAGAAAAGCAGTGTCAGGCTTCCTGTCGGGTTGAACATAGGGATCGTTGGCTTTCTCTCGAGGTGCCAAAGGGCTGTCACACCTGCCATCTTGTTTTGAGTCCGTCCTCGAGGTGACCACATTATGTCAGTGCAGGGGAGTCAGGTGTCTCTCAAGTACACTGGGAAATTGGGGGTCTTTTCAAATGGTGGCATGACCCCTGGAGTTCCTCTCAAGCGTCTAGTGGAGACTGACTCCTCTTGAGCTGCGACAGGAACACCAGGATTCCCTCCCCGATGAATCAGGGAAACAGACCCCCCTCTCAGGATGAGGAGGGAGAACCGGGGCTCTTCTTGAGTTGTGGCGGGACCCTCAGTGTTCCTCTCGAGTGCAGACAGGGATGTCGGGGAACTTCTTGAGTACCCTCAAGGATGTCAAGGACCCTTTCGGGGTTCAGGAGGGAAGGTGGGATTTCTCTCGAGATGCCACAGTGGAAAAGGGCCTCAGCTCGCGTGGAGGGCAGAATCTCCTGGTTTTTCTCGATATGCGGCAAGGTACCTCTCGAGTTATGACGGGGACATCAGGGACCTGCTCGTGGGGCCTCAGGGACGTCCATTCTCCACGCGAGTCGTGAGGGGCCCCTCGGGATTCCTCTGCAGTCACTGTCAGTGCCGAGGTTCTCATTTGGAGTGAGGCAGGAATCTCTGGGTTCCTCTTCAGGGCCAACATGGATCTTGGGATTCCTTTGGGACGTCCACAGGGGAGTGAGGCCATGTCTCGTGTGGAGCCATGCAAGTCCGTTCTCCTCTTGAGCCAAAAAAGCATTGTCAGGCTTCCTGTCGGGTTGACCATAGGAACCGGTGGCTTTCTCTCGAGGTGCCACAGGGCTGTCACACCTGCCATCATGTTTCCAGTCGATCCTTGGGTGGCCGTCGAGTCAGTGCAGGGGAGGTGTAACTGGAGTAGATTGGGACATCGGGGTCTTTTAGAATGGTGGCACAACCCCTGGAGTTCCACTCGAGTGTCAAGTTGAGACTGCCTCCTCTTGAGGTAGGACAGGACCACTGGGAGTCATTTCCCGATGAAGCAGGGAAATGAACCCTCATCTCGAGATGAGTAGGAAAAACCGGGGCTTTTCTTGATTTGTGGCGGGACCCTCAGTGTTCCTCTCAAATGGAGATGGGTATGTTGGGGAACTTCTTGAATTGCCTCAAGTGTGTCAAGGTCCCTTTCGTGAATCAAGAGGGAAGGTGGGATTTCTCTCGAGAGGTCACAACGCAACAAGGGGTAATCTCGCGTGGAGGGGAGAATCACCTGATTTTTCTCAAGTTGCGGCAGGAAACTTGGGGTTCCTCTTAAGTTATGACTGGAGTCTCATGGATCTGCTCCTGTGGCCTCAGGAAAGCCCAGTGTCCATGTGAGTTGTGAGGGGCCTCTCGGGATTCCTTTGCAGTCACTGCCGGGGCCGAGGTCCTCATCTGGAGTTGAAGCCGGAACCTCAGGGTTCCTCTCCAGTGCTGACATGGATCTCGGGGTTCCCCTGGACTTTCCACAGCAGAGTCAGTCCTCGTCTTGAGTGGAGACATGCAAGTCTGCTTTCCTCTCGAGCTCGAAAAGCAGTGCCATGCTTCCTGTCGGGTTGACCATAGGGATCGGTGGCTTTCTCTCGAGGTGCCACAGGGCTGTCAAACCAGTCATCGTGTTTTCAGTCGGACTTCAGTGTGACTTTTGCATCAGTGCAGGGGAGTCAGGTGTGTCTGGAATGCACTGGGAAATCGGGGGTCTTTTGAAATGGTGGAACGACCCCTGGAGTTCCTCTCGAGTGTCTAGTGAAGACCACCTCCTCTTGAGCTGCGATGGGAACGCCAGGATTCCCTCCCCATGAAGCAGGGAAACGGACCCTCCTATCGGGATGTGAAGGGAGAAACGGGGCTCTTCTTGAGTTGTGACGGGAACCTCTGTGTTCATCTCGAGTGCAGACCGGGATGTCAGGGAACTTCTTGACTTGCCTCAATGGTGTCAAGGAGCTTTTCGGGCCTCAGGAGGGAAGCCGGGATTTCTCACAAGACACCGCAGTGGCAAAGGACCTCAGCTCGCGTAGAGGGGAGAATTTCCTGGCTTTTATCCAGTTGCGGCGGGTTTCCTCTCGAGTTGCGGCGGGTTTCCTCTCGAGTTACGACGGGGACCTCAGGGACCCGGTCGTGTGGCCTCAGGAACGTCCTGTCTTCATCCGAGTTGGGAGGGGCCTCTCGGGATTCCTCTCCAGTCTCTGCCGGGGCCGAAGTCCTCATCTGGAGTTGAGGCCGGAACCTCAGGTTTCCTCTCCAGTGCGGACATGGATCTCGGGGTTCCTCTGGAGTTTCCACAGGGGAGTCAGGCCTCGTCTCGTGCAGACATGCAAGTCCACTCTCCTCTTGAGCTGCAAAAGCAGTGTCAGGCTTCCTGTGGAGTTGACATAGGGATCAGTGGCTTTCCCTCGAGGTGCCACAGGGCTGTCACACCTGCCATCGGGTTTGAGTCAATCCTCGGGGTGACAGTCGAGTCAGTGCAGAGGAGTCAGCTCTATCTGGAGTGGATTGGGTCATCTGGGTTTTCTGCAATGGTGGCACGACCCCTGGGGTTCCTCTTGAGTATCAAGTTGAGACCACCTCCTCTTGAGGTGCGACAGGAACGCCTGTATTCCATTCCCGATGAAGCAGGGAAATGACCCTCATCTCAAGATGAGGAGGTAAAACCGGGTCTCTCCCTGAGTTGTGGTGGGACACTTGGTGATCCTCAAGAATGGACATGGCTGTGATGAAAAACTTCTTGAGTTGCCTCAAGGATGTCAAGGAGCCATTCGTGGCTCAAGAGGGAAGCTGGGTTTTCTCTCCAGACACCGCAGCAGAAAAGAGCCTAATCTCACGTGGAGGGGAGAATCTCCTGGTATTTCTCAAGTTGCAGCAGGAAACTTGGGGTTCCTCTCAAGTTATGATTTTAATCTCAGGGACCCGCTCCTGGAGCCTCAGGAAAGTCCAGTGTCCATGTGAGTTTCAAGGGGCCTATTGGGATTGCTCTCCTGTCACTGACGGGGCCAAAGTCCTCATCTGGAGTTGAGGCAAGAACCTCAGGATTCCTCTCCAATGCTGACATGGATCTCGGGGTTCCTCTGGAGTTTCCACAGGGGAGTCAGGCCTCGTCTCGTGTGCAGACATGCAAGTCTGCTTTCCTCTCTAGCTGGAAAAGCAGTGTCAGGCTTCCTGTCGAGTGGACTTAGGATCGGTGGCTTTCTTTGGAGGTGCCACAGGGCTGTCACACCTGCCATTGAGTTGCGAGTCTATCCTCAAGGAGACCGTTGAGTCAGTGCAGGGGAGTCATGTGTATCTGGAGTGGATTGGGACACAGGGTCTTTTGGAATGGTGGCACGACCCCTGGAGTTCCTCTCGAGTGTCAAGTTGAGACCGCCTTCTCCTGAGGTGGGACGGGAACCCCAGGATTCCTTTCCGAGCAAGCAGAGAAATAGACTCTCCTGTCGAGATGAGGAGGGAAAACCGGGTCTCTTCTTGAGTTGTGGCTGGACCCTCGGTGTTCCTCTCGAGGGGAGATGGGTATGTCGGGGAAATTCTTGAATTGCCTCAAGGGTGTCAAGGACCCTTTCGAGGCTCAAGAAGGAAGGTGGGATCTCTCGATAGGCCGCATCGGATAATGGCCTCATCTCGCGTGGAGGGGAAAATCTCCTGGTTTTTGTCGACTTCCTGCAGGAAAATCGGGGTTCCTCTCGAGTTACAATTGGAACCTCAGGGACCCGCTCCTGTGGCCTCAGGAAACTCCAGTCTCCATGCAAGTTGCGATGGGCCTCTTGTGATTCCTCTCAAGTCGGTGCTGGGGCCAAGGTCCCAATCCGGAGTTGAGTCCAGAACCTCAGGTTTCCTCTCCAGTGCTGACATGGATCTCGGGGTTCCTCTGGAGTTTCCACAGGGGAGTCAGGCCTCGTCTCGTGTGCAGACATGCAAGTCTGCTTTCCTCTCTAGCTGGAAAAGCAGTGTCAGGCTTCCTGTCGAGTGGACTTAGGATCGGTGGCTTTTTCATGAGGTGCCACAGGGCAGTCACACCTGCCATAGTGTTTTGAGTCGATCCTCGGGGTGACCGCCAAGTCTCTATGGGGGAGTCTGGTGTATCTGGAGTGGATTGGGACACGGTTCTTTGGGAATGGTGGCACAAACCCTGGAGTTCCTCTCAAGAGTCAAGTTGAGACCACCTCCTCTTGAGGTTCGAGGGAAATGTCGGGATTCCTTTCCCAACGAAGTAGGGAATTGGACCCTCATATCGAAATGAGTAGGGAAAACTGGGGCTTTTCTTGAGTTGTGGCAGGACCCTCGGTGTTGCTCTCGAATGGAGATGGATATGTCAGGGAACTTCTTGAATTGCCTCAAGGGTGTCAAGGGCCCTTTCGTGGATCAAGAGGGAAGGTGGGATTTCTCTCGAGACACCACAGTGGGAGAAGGCATAATCTCGCGTGGAGGGGAGAATTTCCTGGTATTTCTCGAGTTGCAGTAGGAAACTTGGGTTCCTCTCAAGTTACGATTGGAGCCTCAGGGAACCGCTTCTGTGGCCTCAGGAAAGTCCAGTGTCCATGAGAGTTGCGAGAGGCCCCTCGAGATTCCTTTCCAGTCGCTGCCGGGGCCGAGTTCCCCATCTGGATTTGAGGCTGGAACCTCAGGGTTTCTCTCCAGTGCTGACATGAATCTCGGAGTTCCTCTGGAGTTTTCACAGGGGAGTCAGGCCTCGTTTCGTGTGAAGACATGCTTGTCCACTTTCCTTCCGAGCTAAAATAGCAGTGTCATGATTCCTGTTGAATTGACATAGGGATCGATGGCTTTCTCTCGAGGTGCCACAGGGCTGTCACACCTGCCATCGTGTTGTGAGTCTATCTTCAAGGAGACTGTCGAGTCAGTGCAGGGGAGTCATGTGTATCTGGAGTGGATTGGGATACGGGGTCTTTTGGAATGGTGGCACGACCCCTGGAGTTCCTCTTGAGTGTCAAGTTGAGACCGTCTCCTCTTGAGGTGGGACGGGAACGCCAGGATTCCTTTCTGAGCAAGCAGAGAAATAAACTCTCCTGTCGAGATGAGGAGGGAAAACTGGGGCTCTTCTTGAGTTGTGGCTGGACCCTCGGTGTTCCTCTCGAGGGGAGATGGGTATGTCGGGGAACTTCTTGAATTGCCTCAAGGGTGTCAAGGACCCTTTCAAGGCTCAAGAAAGAAGGTGGGATCCCTCGATAGGCCACATCGGATAATGGCCTCATCTCGCGTGGAGGGGAAAATCTCCTGGTTTTTCTCAACTTGCTGCAGGAAACTTGGGATTCCTCTCGAGTTACAATTGGAACCTCAGGGACCCGCTCCTGTGGCCTCAGGAAACTCCAGTGTCCATGCAAGTTGTGAGGGGCCTCTCATGATTCCTCTCCAGTCACTGCTGGGGCCGAGTTCCTCATCTGGAGTTGAGAACGGAACCTCAGGTTTCCTTTCCAGTGCTGACATGGATCTCGGGGTTCCTTTGGAGTTTCCACAGGAGAGTCAGGCCTCATCTTGTGTGCAGACATGTAAGTCCGCTTTCCTATCAAGCTGGAAAAGCAGTGTCAGGCTTCCTGTCGAGTGGACTTAGGATCAGTGGCTTTTTCATGAGGTGCCACAGGGCAGTCACACCTGCATTGGTGTTTCGAGTCGATCCTCGGGGTGACCATCGAGCCTGTGCGGAGGAGTCAGGTGTATCTGGAGTGTATTGGGACATGGGGTCTTTTGGAATGGTGGCACGATCCCTGGAGTTCCTCTCAAGAGTCAAGTTGAGACCACCTCCTCTTGAGGTTCGAGGGAAACGTCGGGATTCCTTTCCCAACGAAGCAGGGAATTGGACCCCCATCTCGAGATGAGGAGGGAAAACTGGGGCTCTTCTTGAGTTGTGGCGGGACCCCCGGTATTCCTCTCGAGTGCAGACGGGTATGTTGGGGAAATTCTTGAGTTTCCTCAAGGGTGTCAAGGACCATTTTAAGGCTCAAGAGGGAAGGTGGGATTTCTCTCGAGATGCTGCAGCAGAAAAGTGCCTCATCTCATGGGGAGCGGAGAATCTCCTGGATTTTCTCGAGTTATGTACCTTTCATGTAGATTCCAGTGAGCCCCTCCCAACCTACCCCCAACCCCCCAAATCCTGTGGCTGATTGTACCCATTACTCAGGTGAGGCTTTCTAGTCTGGAGCTAGGCCTTTGGAGAAGCACTTGCGGCCTCCCCTGGAGCTGAAATCAGTTGGTGTCACACCGCCTTCTGCTGGAGCCACGTGGGAGCCCTGACCTGGGAGAGAGGAGCCTGAGGGGGGAGGAGTCTGATAATGGGGCAGAGTCTGACCAGGGGAGGAGTCTGACAAGGGGGAGGAGTTTAACGAGGGGGAGGAGCCAGTTTGTCAGCGGCTGCTCTGGGACCTGAAGGGTCGGGTCGTTGGTTGCTTTGTCTCATGTTTCTTTTCCATGAGGTGGAAAGAAGGCCACTTGCATTTCCTGACTTGGGATTTGATCATGTGACCCTGGGCATGAAGGTGCCTGAGAAAGGCCATGCTCTCGTCATTGCTCCCTTTTCTGTGCTGGAACTCCTGTGCATCTACAACTTGTGTCCTCTTCTTGACTGGTGCTTTTCTATACCAACCCTGGTTTTGTTTTGTGTTGTTTTTCTCTTCTTTCAATTTTCAGAGCTTTCTTCAGTTACCCAGTCAGTTGATGGGTCAGTCATAGGCCTGCCTGAAGTGGCTCGGCCAGGACTGGTGCACACAGGGAGCCCGTGTTGTGAGAGCCTAGCAAGCCCTGTCCCGACCCTCCTGGGCTGTGTGCTTCCCAGGAGGGCCACCCTCCCGGTTTCCCCCCATGGGCTTCATCCCTGCTTCCCCGGCCAGTCCACAGAATCCCTCTCTCTGGCTTTCTAATCTGCCTGCTGATCCTTCCCACCAACTCAGGCCACATGATTGAAAACATGTGCTTTGATGCTCCAGGAATGTGCATGGCACCCTGGGGCCAAATGCCTGGGGTTTTGAAAGAACATTCTGCTTCTCAGTAGTTCTGCTCTTTCAGTGAAGGTGATCACAGAACACATAACCAAAATATTTTTGTTGGTTTTTATTTTTTTGCTTGTTTAATCTTTTGGCCATGCCACTCAACATGGCAAGATATTAATTCCCTGACTGGGGATTGAAACTTTTTCCCCAGCATTGGCAGTACAGAGTCCTAACCCCTGGACCACCAGGGAGATCCTAAACCAATGTATTTCAAACTTGTAGAGTTTGGCATTCTGCTCTTATGAATAAATACACACACACAGGAGGCACAGGGTACAGCTGACCTTGTGGTCTGCCGGCCGTCTAGGCAGCGGGTGGGGACTGGCCTTGACCCCCAGAGCTTCCCACTGAGAGGCCACAGCTCTGTGCCCTGTGGGTGGTGAGATGTTGCCCCCTCCTGGCCTGATTTGCCGTGTGGACACGTTCCTGGAGACGCATTTCCCCCTGGTGGAGGGAGGAGGTGACACTTTCAGAGAACACTTTTGAACCGGCCCTAATGTGTGTGATTTCTGGGCGTCTCATTGCTCTGAAGAAAGTGCTGAGCAGCCAAAACAATGAAGAAATGGGGGACCACATCAAGGGTAGGTGGGCCTCTGGACACGGACTGGGGGATCTCGGGAGGGGAGAGGCAGAAGCCCAGTCAGGCCAAGGGCACAGGTGTGGTTCTGCTTCACAATCTCTGGTGAGCGGTGAGTGGCTGAGCCCCAGGCAGGGGTCCGCGTACTGTCAGGTGCACCTGGTTTCCTCAGTGCGTCCCTGCTGCCCACTCCCACCTGACACAGCCTTTCTCTTCCTGCTGCTCCCCACCCAGCAACCAGCCACAGCCTGTGTGTAGACAGAAACCAGAGCAGGTGCAGAGCCCAGGCTCCTGGTCCCTGCATGGGGTGCTCAAGCAGTGGAAATGCCCCCTCCTCTCCAGCAGCCCCATGAGTTCCCACATAGGGAGCGTTTACAGGGTCAGACCCTGCCCATGATAACCTCACAGGTCCAGGAACATGGTCAGCTTGCCCTAGATGTCCTCTGTCACATGGAACTCAGCATCTTCTGCCCCAGTCTCCTCCTTTATCCTCAGTTTCTGTGGTTTGCTGGCAACACTGTTTCTTCTGGAGGCCTGGTTGGACCCAACCTCCTCCTTTGATGCTCCCAAGGTTGGGGGCTGCAGGCCAGTTTCTGGTGGGAGGGGGAGAAGGCAGGTGGTACTTTGTCACTGGGAGCATGACCCACCTGTGTGAAACAGTCTGTTTTCCTGACCTGGCCTTGCTTCCTGGGACCCTATGCCTTTCTCTCCCACTGGCCCCTTCTGGCTGCTTCCCTTGGAACCTGTGTTCTCTCCTGGTGACAGCCCAGGCTGCACCCCAGAGGCAGTGTCATTTCTTCTCTGTCTGTGGAGTCCTCAGTGCTCCGCAGATGTGAGCAGGTAAGGAGGGAAGAAGGAGGTACAGGGGTGTATTAGGGCTTAAGGGAGCCTTATGGATCCCTAAGTGAAGTCCACACCTGCCTCTGCGCCCAACTTTAGACTCATGCGGAGTCTGAGCCTTCCTGGATGTGCTGAGGTCCTTGCCCTCTGTGTCCTGTCCAGGTGGGGTCCTGTTTTGAGGTGGGGTAGGGTGGGTGGGAAATGACCTTCTGGTGTCTAGAGCACTTGGATTATTGGAAGGTTATTTCTTTGTGTAAAAAGCTAGATTTTTAAATTAGTTTTCTATCACATAACAAAAGCATATTTTGCTTGGAAACACCAAGAGTTTAGGATGGAAAGTCCTGTCTCCCTGCCCCAGCCCCACACTGGCCACTCCTTGTGTTCTGGCATTGTCTCTGTCTGTCCCCAAGAGCCACATCGCACCTCTGAATCTGCATCTTCATAAGCACAAGAGGGCCCAAAGTTTGTTTTAAAGAGCCCACATGCCTCTCATTTTCTTTACATTTGCCTCCTGGCCTGTGCCCCCAAAGTACATGAGCAGCTCTAAGTGGTACAGCCATTGGAGCCAGCCCAAGCCCTGTGGTGCTGCAGGTGGAGCCCCAGGTTTACTGGAGCAGTAGGCCAGACCCAGTGTGAGGAGCCAGCTTTGCTGCTCCGAGTCCCTGGAAAGCATGGAGGTGGGTGGATCCCCACCTCGGGAGCCCCCTCCCCCAATCACTGCTCACAAGATATGACACAGGAGGATGGAAGAGGGCATCTCATCGCTGGAAGAGGGGCTACTGGGGACCTACATTTGGTTTTAGGATGTCTCTGGGTCTCACTGTCTGCAGGGAAGCTCTGGCCAAAGAGCATCCTCCTTCAGAAACGGGGGCCTTGGAGCATCCCCTATTCACCACCACCCTCCCCTGGCCCTGCAGGTGGAGGGAAAGGTTAATTGGCTGAAGGTAGAAAGGGCAGCTGTGCCATACCCATGGTCACCTGCATCCAGCACTCCGACCAAGGCTCACACTGTATGATTTGGTGGACTCATGATGGATGCCTCCATGGCCCCCAGTGAGACTCTTTGAGCTGTCCATTGCAGGAGATTTCAGGCCTTCGTGTCAGAAAGTCTATCCACGGGGCACATCCACCAGAGCAGGTTAATCATGGCTCACGTCCTTTTTCTGTTTTTCCACAGAGTCTCAAGTCTGATGAAGAAGCCAACAACACGAAGGAGCCTCAGAATGAATTGTTTGAAGCCCAAGGTAAAGCCTGGCCTTGTGGTGAATGCCCCCTTTGGTCAGTGCTGGGCTGTCAGGCAGCAGGCTGCCAGCAAAAGAGAATTTCCTAGGAGGTGCCCAGTGTGGGTGGTCTCTCTGGGGTGCCTTTCTCCTGGGGGAGGTCCCAGCTCTGAGATTCCTGAGGTCAGACCCTTGGGCAGGGTTCACTGGCTAAGAGAGCAGCCAGTTAGTTAGGGTCACAGTGATCCTCCTGACCGGCAGGCATGGGCCAGGGAATTCCTTCCTAAGGTGCCAGGCCTGGGCCAGCAGCCTCCCCACCCACCACAGGTCCTGATTGTGTCCCAAGTGGAGGGCAAGATGTGGCTCTGGTCCTGGGAACATGGTGGAGCACTCAGAAGGCAGTCACAGCTGTGCTTAGAAAAGCTGGGTGCATCAACATGTGGGTGTACGGGTTCCTTAAGGACGCCTCTCACTAGCGTGTGTCACAGGGCAGAATGTGCAGGACCATGGCTCCAGCGGGAGACTAGAACTGACCTGGAGCTTCTGAGTGAGAGGTCTGCACTGGTGCTGAGCACCATCCAGACTATGGTCCTCAGGGGCTGAGGCTGTTGCTGGCTCAGTGCTGAGTGTGGGGACGTCAGGCAAATGAACCAAGTGTCTGTGCTACTGGATGAAGCAGATGGACCTCTTTGTGTCCAAAAATCACCTCCTACATTCCCTGGACTCAGAGTAAATCTAGGGGATGAGAGCAAGGGCTCTGGGGAGGTTATTCACTGAGTGATTTTGGGCTCTGTGCCCAGAGACAAGTTGGGGTGCTTTTTTCCATCCAGGTTAGAACTTACACTCCTGCACAAACACTAATGTCAGGACTTACTTAACTTCTCTGCCAGCCCTGAGAACACACCCTGGTGTCAGAATTGCTTTTCCCCCTTTTTGGTTCCTGCCTTTGTTTATTTATTTATTTAAAATTTATTTATTTGGCTGTGTCAGGTCTTAGTTGTAGCATGCAGGATCTTCATTACATTATTTGGGATCTTTCATTCAGGTGCACACATTTCTGTCTAGTTGCAGGGCACTGGCTTAGTTGCTCCATGGCACATGGGTTCTTAGTTCCCTGACCAAGGATCGAACCCGAGTCCCCTGCATTGCAGGGTGGATTCTTAACCACGGGACCATCAGCGAAGTCCCCATTTTTCCATTTTTCCATAGAACTTTCAGATGTTTTAAGCTAGAAGGGGTCTTGGAAGTGGCCCTTTCCTTGTGTTTTACTCAACCCGATATACAGCATCATTCCTGAGCATGGAGCCCTAGCTTTCCTCAGGAAAGGACTTTCTGATTATTAGTTGGGTTATCACAGTAAACACCAAGATGACTCCTCTCTGGAGAGCTCCAGACCACTGACCGGGAGCCGGGGTCTGGTCAGGTGCAGGTGACCCTCATCCTGTGTTGGGCAGGGTGGTGCCATCTGAATGTGGAAGGAACTCTGTTTTGAAGACTTTCTTATCTAAAGAGAGCTCTTTGTGGGCACTCCAAGGTCTGTCCTTTCCCAAAGGGTGTTTCTCTGGCAAAGCTTCAGAAACCTCAATAAGCCACCTGGCTAAAATAGAAAGGCTATGAAACCTGGCCAGCTATCACCCAGACTCACTGCTGAGTCTGCATCTCAAAGACCCCTGTGGCTCCTGATGTGAGGTGGTATGGAAAACAGCCCACCTTGGGGCGTTTTTGCTGGGGGGAAAAAAAAAGAAAAAAGATAACACTCAACCTGCATCCAAACTAGCCTTTGGTGCTAAGTTCCGGTTTACAGGAGATGTTAAGGATGGAGGGCAGGAGGTCGGGGACTGGGGGAGGTGGGTGAGAGGTGACCCAGCGACTCTGGGGGAGTAACCACACACACAGGGAGGATTCTGCATTGATGCTGAGTTGAAGAAGTCAGTCGTTGGGAGACTTGGGAGAGAACTGGGACATCGTTTTTGGGTTGTAGGGCCATCATCACACTGGGGTCAGGAGTGCATACAAAACACTCAGGGGTGAGAACACAGCAGCTGGGATTTGCCTTCAAATTCTTGGACCAGGGACTTCAGTGGTGATTTATTGTCTAGGACTCTGCACTCCCATTGCAGGGGGCCCAGGTTCCATCCCTTGTCTGAGAACTAGAGCTCCCATGCTGTAACTAAGAGTTTGCATGCTACAACTAAAAATATCTCACAGGCAGCAACCAAGACCCAGAGGAGCCAAATAAATACACACACACACACACACACACACACATATATATATATATATATATATATATACATGGGCAAGAACAAACAGGGGTAGATGAAGCCAGGGTGAGAGGCTGCCCAAGGGACAGGGTCATTGGTCTTTGTTGGACTGTGTTCTTTGTTTTAGGCAGGTTTGAAGACCTTCTAGATGTTAATTTTTTAAACCTGACCTTTTTATTCTAAGTACAAAACTTGCAGGTATGCTTCTAGTGCTACAGCTTCTGTAGGCTCCCTTCAGAAAATGCCTTCCCCACATGCAGCATAGTCCCCCTTTTATCGTGAAATTTTGCATAGAATTAAGTTTGAAGAATTGCAGTGACCCCGTGTAGCCACCATGGGAAGCTTGACTCTCACATGTGTCCCTCTGCCCATCTGTCAGTCCATCTGGTTTCAGAGTAAAGTACCACCTTGGTGTGTTTCCCCTGCTTCAGGCCAGCTGCCAACCTGAGGTTCTGTGGTCTTCAGGAGCCCCCAGAAGCCCCACATCCACTCATTCAACACCCACAAGAGCTGGGTCTGGGTCCTCTGGGAAGAGCTGGGTGTAGGCAGTAGCGACCACCTCACAGAGGAGGAGCTGGCCCCGGTCTGCCAGAGCATCAGGCTCCAGGGCCTGGCAAAGGTGATGAGAGGGGATGAGACATACTGCCCCAAAGGGCTGGGTCTTTGTGTTTGGTGCTGGGCCTGGAAAACCCCTTCACCCTCAGACACAGATTCAGTCATCACTGTCTGGCCTAAAATCCTGTGCTGATTCCCAGGACTTGTGCTGAGGGTCCATCCTGTGCCACCGTCATACATGATGCTCCTCTGCCTGGAGCTCTCTCCCATTTCTGGTCTCCCTAGGCCTACCGCCCAGGCTAAATGTGGTGCCCATAGCATCTGGCTGTGACCCCAGCAGCTGCGTGGCTGTGACCCCAGCAGCTATGTTCAGCCCTTCCCTCCTTCGGGACCCAGGGAGGAGGGGGTAGTGAGATGAGATGGGCACCGCCTTGCTGACCCCAAAACGCTGGGATTCTGTACACATGTGTCCTGTACATACATGTCCCACCATCCAACAGACTCCCTCACAGCAGACTCGGAGTGGGTGTTTGGGAGATGTAGGATGCTCAGCTGGGTGGAAACTGACCAGGCGTGTGGATTTCACAAGCCCCAGCCAGGAAGCCAGTGCGGGTGTAGCAAGCCACCTGCTTGGTGGGGTGGGGGCCAGGCCTGGGCAGGGCAGTCAAGGCTGCTTGGGAGCAGCCTCTGAGAAGATGCCTGAGGCGCTTTTCTTTAGGAACTTGAAGACCTGTTCAATAAGCTGGACCAAGATGGGGATGGTAGAGTGAGTCTGGAGGAGCTCCAGCTTGGCCTGTTCAATCATGGGTCCCCTCGACCACTGGAACTGGCCCCACTTGCCAAACCCAGCATGTCCTGGTCTCATTACCAGCTAAGGTGGGATGATTAACTCTTGAAGCCCAAGATGACTGCCATCACTCTCCTGAAGGCCTGAGCTCTCTGCCTGGTCCCCGGAGTGGGTGCCCAGGAGGTGGTTGGAGTGACCTGACCTGACATTGCTTCTGCCTGGCTATGCACCACTGGTGAGCAGCTCGCCTTCTCTGAGCCTCAGGTTCCTCATCTATAAAGTGGATGCACCTCATAGGGGTCTTATGTGGATTCTCTGGGGTACAGTGCATTCCACCAACAGCACCCGGTCCCTCCTCCATGGGGGACAGAGTCACTATTAGGGCCATGCCTTCCCTGAGAATAGCCCTCCAGGCTCTCCTGGAGCTGTGTTCTTCCCACTTTTCATCTTTCATGAGGCCAGTTGGAGTCAAGCAGACTTTATTTAAACTGTGATGTTGGCCAACGTGTTTGGTTCATCTCTGTCTCGGGGTGATCAGGGCTCCTTCTCCCACCACAGGACATGGTTGTCCTGAGGAGTCTTGCTGCTGCCTCTTTGGCAACGTGGTTGATCCCATAGTTTGTAGGAGGCAGTGCAAGAACAGTGGCCTTGTTCTCTGCTGGGCTGGGCATGTCAGAAAATCAAGTTTCTGCCCCTGAAGCCACTGAGATGGGAAAGGAGTCGGGGTAGTGAGGGCAGTGCCCGGCCACCTGAAGGCAGGGACTGCAGTGGTGCCCACAGCCTGCGGAGGAGGGCTCCTCCCAGGGGCCTCAGCCCCTTGTTCCTGCCCTGGAAGCGCTGACATGGCCCCAGGGCCATGTCTTGTGTGTGTGGACACTGGTGTGGCCAGCCTGTGGGTGTGGGGCCTCGTGCAGCAGACCGAGGTTCTCCTCTCCATCAGGGGAGCCCCTGGGTCTGGTGGTCTGGGGACACCAACCTCAGAGAGGAGGGCACCGCTGCACCTTCTTGTTCTGGTCCCAACAGCAAATGCGTGTCCCAGGGGCCCTCCCTGGGGTGGGAAGCACAGCTTCCTGGCTGCACCTCAGCCTCACCCATCAGCTTTCTTGCCAAGGGATTTTTCTGCCCTTGTCTCCAGCCCTGAATCCTGAGGACATGTGCCCTCTGCTCAGGCTGCTCTGCCTCTTCTGAAGCCTATCTTGGGTTTCTCTGCATAGACTGGGTCTCCCCTTGGCTGGTGTGTGCCTTCCCAGGCTCTTCCTCTGGGAGGACAGGCGGGAAGCCATTGCTTGTTCAGAGAGAAGTTACCTTGGGGACCCTTGCAGGTTCTGGGGCATCCCCCCACATGGCCTCAGGCAGATGGCCTTGAGCCCTGGAGTCGAGTCACCTCTACAGAGTCTGAAGTTCCCACAAGTCCTCCGAGCACCATGTTCTCTGTAGCAGGAATCAGGGGGAGGCAGCACCCGCCTAGCACAGGTGGTGAGGTCACAGAAGGTGCACGGGGAGTCCACAGTCCTCACAGCGCTGGTCCCTGTGTGCAGGTCCCGGAGGAGAGTGTTGGCCAGACCACCACGTTATCCCTCGTGTCCATGTGCTCAGGCCCCTGCCTCTTCTGCAGTGTGGATGATGGCAGCAGCTTCGCCTTCCTGGAGCAGATCATCTCCTTGTGGGCCCAGGAGGGCATTCACAGTGGCACGGAGGTCTTGCATGTGTGGGCCAGTCACGTGGCTGTCCCAGCAAAGGTATCTGGGCAGGGGGGTTGCGGGGAGCTGCTGCCCATGAGGGAGGCTGGACAGAGAATCTCACAAACACAGGCCTCATGGAGGGAAGGCCCATCATCATCACTTTTTGCTTTATTTTTTGATATCAACATGTAGGATCTCTAAACTTAGAAAACATACTAAGTAAACAGCAGAGAAAGCGCACAGCTTTAAACAAATCCTTTAGAGGGTATTTTTCAGTATCTCAGACTCACCCCTCAGTGCCTGTCGGCCTCCGAGCCGATCCTCAGTCCTGGAGGACTGGAGGGCCTCTTAGTGACTGCAG